>NC_087073.1:1006000-1568500 GCF_026151205.1 Bolinopsis microptera
TCACATGTTACCTCCCCACAAGTGTCACAATGTTACCTTCCCCACAAGTGTCACATGTTACCTCCCCACAGTGTCACATGTTACCTCCCCACATAGTGTCACATGTTACCTCCCCACAAGTGTCACATGTTACCTCCCCACAAGTGTCACATGTTACCTCCCCACAAGTGTCACATGTTACCTCCCCACAAGTGTCACATGTTACCTCCCCACAAGTGTCACATGTTACCTCCCCACAAGTGTCACATGTTACCTCCCCACAAGTGTCACATGTTACCTCCCCACAAGTGTCACATGTTACCATCCCCACAAGTGTCACATGTTACCTCCCCACAAGTGTCACATGTTACCTCCCCACAAGTGTCACATGTTACCTCCCCACAAGTGTCACATGTTACCTCCCCACAAGTGTCACATGTTACCCCCCACAAGTGTCACATGTTACCTCTCCCCACAGTGTCACATGTTACCTCCCACAAGTGTCACATGTTACCTCCCCTCAAGTGTCACATGTTACCTCCCCACAGTGCACATGTTACCTCCCCACAAGTGTCACATGTTACCTCCCCACAAGTGTCACATGTTACCTCCCCACAAGTGTCACATGTTACCTCCCCACAAGTGTCACATGTTACCTCCCCACAAGTGTCACATGTTACCTCCCCACAAGTGTCACATGTTACCTCCCCACAAGTGTCACATGTTACCTCCCCACAAGTGTCACATGTTACCTCCCCACAAGTGTCACATGTTACCTCCCCACAAGGTGTCACATGTTACCTCCCCACAAGTGACACATGTTACCTCCCCACAAGTGTGACATGTTACCTCCCCACAAGTGTGACATGTTACCTCCCCACAAGTGTCACATGTTACCTCCCCACAAGTGGTCACATGTTACCTCCCCACAAGTGTCACATGTTACCTCCCCACAAGTGTCACATGTTACCTCCCCACAAGTGTCACATGTTACCTCCCCACAAGTGTCACATGTTACCTCCCCACAAGTGACACATGTTACCTCCCCACAAGTGTCACATGTTATCTCCCCACAAGTGTCACATGTTACCTCCCCACAATTGTCACATGTTACTACAACTACTAGCCAGCTAGCCTGACTGTATCTTACAACACCACTAACTAAGTTGACACATCTCTGCGAGTTTTCCCGGGGAAGAATCTTAAAATATCCCTCCTTGACGGGCGTGGCATTAAACAAGCCATTACAAAATGAACATAACAATGATTATGAATGAACATTATAACGGTGCCTATAATAACGGATGAGCGATTAAAGTAAGCAACAAAAGGGGAGAACCAGGTGCTGGTAGGGTTGCTTGCGGAGATGCTGCTAGGACCCGACTACATATTACATACAACACATTGTCAGGAGGTAGATTTAGACATATCAAATAAAGGTAAATTTACAATAATCACACAAATTATAAGATAATTGTGCAGAAGACTGGTTCTTGGTGTGAGTTTTGTACCGCGAGCCAGAAGCCTTGCTGGGCTATTGAGACTTGCTAACCTTCATTTACAGCTGAGTTTAACAGATAAGCCGCTCAGAAAACGTAGGGATTTAGTGACAGGCACTCAAAAAGGCTAAAATAACAATTGTGTCATGCTGTCTGATTCTGTTATTTTATCCGCGGAATCAGTTGTCTAAACCTGGCATGGAGAACTTAACCACAAATAACTAAATCTTATCATCAAACAATACCTCAACAAATATAATCCTGGATTAAAAATCAGCCCAATCCCTACAATCAACAATTCATAACTAGTACAATCCTCGCTTCCGGCTCCAGTCTTATCTTTTAAAGGTTTAAGGGGTCGTGGATGTCAACTAAACGTGACGAAGAGCATAAAAGTAGGTGTAGGTGTTAGTAACAAGTAGGTTAGTTAGGTTAGAGTAGGTTAGTAGTAGTAGTTAGTAACCCACCCCATACTCAGGGCAATCTCCTGTCAGGGCTATTCTCCTGTCAGCTTGCACCGCAATATAACGACTCACTAACCAACAACCAAAATTTGATTTTAAGGACCTGAACTCGAGTTTATGATACTCAGACTTTTAAAATAGGACGGGAATAAAATGAGGGAGTAGCCAATAAAAATTCAAATGAGATTTTTAAATAATAGTATTTATAATAGACCAGTCGGCTATTTGAACTTAGATAATTAAATCCAGTTTGTTTGCGGTAACTCAAAATGTCTAATGGTTTAAATTTTCGATCCATGAAGCTGATAAATTATAGCTATTGGAAATTCTCTTGCATTTGGAATCATGCCAAAGTCAGCGATAGATGGCTAAGCGACAAAAACCAAAATGCGACTGAGTTTAGCAAAAACAGGGTTAAATCAGAGAGTAGAGGCCTAAATAAACACAGGAGAACTAGGCATACAGTAAACACTACACATGTAGCTAGCAGGAAATAGTGGCTAAATTGACAAATGGCGGGAAACTGTGATCACGTGACCTCAGATCACGTGACCTCAGATCACGTGACCTCAGGTAGTAGAGTGTCACGTGATGAGTACAGGATATACAACCCCCTCTTTCTGGCATGTGCCCAACTACCCAGCACTATTGTTGGCACTCCGCCAGATACTGAGGTGCAGTAAAATAAGGAGTTTTAACCTAGACCAGGTGACAAGGTGACCACGTGACCTAGTATAGACCACGTGACTGCAGTTGAGGAGTCTGATTGGTTAGGAGATGTGGATTAGACAGTATGAAGTGTAGTAACTAGTAACACCACGTGAGGCCCATATAAGGGAGTGATAGACAGTAGACACATGTATTAGTAGACAGAATATAACACATGTCTACTCTGCAAGACGTAATTCAGAAATGAATAATGAACACATATCACCCATCAAGAGTCTTATAAATGAGAATCACGGGTGGTGGCAGCAGTTAGACGCACACTGCACACTGCCCGTGTGTGTGTGTGTGTGTGTATCACTGTGTGACTCTGGTCAAAGTTCCCGACATCTCCACTGGCCCCCTCCCCTCTCCACTTCATAAACAGAGATGAATTGCCAATTCGGGTGTTTATATGATATCTTAGACAGTGTAGTGTACCCCGCCCCCCCCCCCCCCCCCCCCCCCCTTTAACCCGGATTTTAATTCTTTTTATTTAACGCGAACCCCCGGATAATGGTTTCAACTGAATAAAATGTGATATTGGATAGTATTTAATACTTGTCCAAGTAGACCAAGTTCTGAACAATCTTATTCCTTCGATAATCGTATTTGGCCATTTTGAACCCAGCTCAAGAAGATACTTGTAAAACCTAACAAATACCCAGTATTTTTAGGTAAAAAGATCAAAGAAGGCGAGCTCACTGCTCAAAGAACTTAGCGAAAACAACAAAGGAGACTATTAAATACCCCTCTACAGTACTGAATACTGATAAACATGCAGCGGGCAGCCTCCTCACCTCCTCACCTCCTGCCTAGTATAGTGGATATCAGTTGACAGCTGTAACCACACTCAAACAGCACTAACAAACCACTAACGGAAGGAACTAGAGAGATACCCGAGGAAATGTAGTAGACATTATTGACAGGTTACTAGGTTACCAGGTTACCAGGTTACCAGTAGTGGTAACTATGGTGACTAGGAAATGTAGTAGACATTATTGACAGGTGAGGGAGGTGGTGCACCTAATTGCGGGGATTAATGGGAGCGTGGAGGATACTATCTAAACAACAAAACAAGCTACAGGGGGGGGGGGGGTACAACAACACTCTTCCTGCTGGCTGGTGGTGGTTACCAGGTTACCAGGTTACCAGGTTACCAGGTTACCAGGGGGGAGTACAACAACACTCTTCCTGCTGGCTGGTGGTGGTTACCAGGTTACCAGGTTACCAGGTTACCAGGTCACCAGGGGGAGTACAACAACACTCTTCCTGCTGGCTGGTGGTGGTTACCAGGTTACCAGGTTACCAGGTTACCAGGTTACCAGGGGGACTACAAATACCACTCTTCCTGCTGGCTGGTGGTGGGGGTGGTGGTTACCAGGTTACCAGGTTACCAGGTGACCAGGGGGAGTACAAAAAAACTCTTCCTGCTGGCTGGTGGTGGTTACCAGGTTACCAGGTTACCAGGTTACCAGGTTACCAGGGGGGGGGGACTACAACACCACTCTTCCTGCTGGCTGGTGGTGGTTACCAGGTTACCAGGTTACCAGGTTACCAGGTTACCAGGTTACCAGGGGGGGGGGGGGGAGACTACAACACCACTCTTCCTGCTGACAGCTCAACGAGGGGATTTAATCTCAACTAATCTGCGCAATCGGCTGGGTGGTGTGTAACTAGGCTGGGTGGTGTGGAACTAGGCTGGGTGGTGTGGAACTAGGCTGGGTGGTGTGGAATTAGGCTGGGTGGTGTGGAACTAGGCTGGGTGGTGTGGTACTAGGCTGGGTGGTGTGGTACTAGGCTGGGTGGTGTGTAACTAGGCTGGGTGGTGTGGAACTAGGCTGGGTGGTGTGGAACTAGGCTGGGTGGTGTGGAACTAGGCTGGATGGTGTGGAACTAGGCTGGGTGGTGTGTAACTAGGCTGGGTGGTGTGGAACTAGGCTGGGTGGTGTGGAACTAGGCTGGGTGGTGTGGAACTAGGCTGGGTGGTGTGGAACTAGGCTGGGTGGTGTGGAACTAGGCTGGGTGGTGTGGAACTAGGCTGGGTGGTGTGGAACTAGGCTGGTAGTCTATTTTACAAGATCCGTCGGTTAACTTTCGGTTAAGATTAACGATTAAAGTTTTAAAACTTAACCACATTTTGAAATATTAAACTGATAAAATTAGTTAGTTACAGTGGTGTGTTGTTCTAGTAACTAATTAGTTAGTTACTAGAACAACGGTTAAATCCGCAGATCATTTGCTGGTCAGCTTTTCGTAATCAGTTTACTGATCTGCCTGCATGTGCAGCAAACTGAAAAACTAATAAACTTGTTGGAGAGAATTATAAGAAAATGTTTCGAGAACAAATTGGAAGAGATACGATCAGGACCTGACTGACAAGTGAATTTTGTTAATTACACGCTCAAACCTCAAGTCGAGCTAGATGATATAGATATCCTGTAGGTGCGTTACCTACAGGATTGTTGGTTACGAGGCAGAGTTTTAGCTAGTTTCCTGTTCCGGGATCAGCTATTACATAACGTAACCATCAACTAAGTGGAGTGCTAGATACCTAACACAATACCTGGCAAACTAAGGATCTGAGATCAGCTTTATGTTCTTAAGTAGGTCTGTGAGTAAATGAATTTCAGGAGTGCAATGCCTGGTAAACTCGTGTTGTCTTCTTTTGTTTTAATATGGAATAAACCGCAAATAAAAATTCTAGCAGAGTCTGTACAGATAGAGGCTCGCTTACCTGGTGTCTCTGTGTGTTTTGATAGAGGCTCGCTTACCTGGTGTCTCTGTGTGTTTTGATAGAGGCTTACCTGGTGTCTCTGTGTGTTTTGATAGAGGCTCGCTTACCTGGTGTCTCTGTGTGTTTTGATAGACAATAACAGTGGCTAATGGATGGTAATACCGATAACATAGATTCGAATATCGCTGTTCTTGGCAGGAATATAAACTAAAATGTAATAAGAGGGGAGTTCGTAGAGTTATTGAGGTGAAAATAAGCGTGAAAATAAGCGTGAGATACAGGGGTATACAGGGATATACAGGGATATTACCAGGTTACCAGGTTACCAGGTAGTGGTAACTATGGTAACAGGGATATAATACTGAATACTTATACTGGATAGAAACTGGACACAACCAGGTGATAACATCAGCATTCAGCGGGTAAATTAAAATAAAGGTAGAACACTACAATTAACTTCCAGATAAGGCTCACATCTAGTTCAGAGACCGTCACGTGACTAGAATACAGGTTTCTGATTGGCTAGTTTGTATCACGTGACTAGAATGCTGATCTCTGATTGGCTAGTTTATATCACGTGACTAGAATGCTGATCTCTGATTGGCTGAGCTGGAAATAAGAGCCGCTGATTGGAGGAATGGAGTGTCAGGAAGTTGGATAATTGATCAAAGAGACGTGGTAGACACCGCTCAATTGTTCAGATTATTACTGATAACTACTACTACAGCTAGGTCTGATAATTGCACTGATATTATTATGATCCACCACAACGTGAGATTACTTCTTCAACCGATAATACAATTGGTTGTTTGAATTTAACAATTAACGATTATATTATTACACCTAAAAGAAGCTGAGAAGCTTCAATTTCAAAGTAAACAAAACGCAGCGGAGCCTTTAAAAACATTGTCTAATTGACTGAAATCTACTGTTGCATAAACAATGTATAAAGAAGACTTGTTTGTGTAATATAAAAACTTGGATGCGGTTGTAAGCGTTGTTTAAAGAGAAGCAAAATGTCCGCATATATATATAGCAATATAGATGTTCTAGAAGAAGCAGGCAAGAAAATTTGAAATAAATCTCAAAATTTGTCAGGATGATTGTTGAGGTGTCGTCACAATTACTCAATCTTAGTCTACTTCAAGTGTATAGTATATATAGTGTGTATAGTAGTAGTAGTAGTGTAGTATATAGTGTGTATAGTAGTAGTATTAGCTCTTTATAACGGCGGAATTTAGCACGAATCTTGTATTTACATTTGAGAAAGCCAAGTAAACGGCGTTTAGTAGTTCGGAGCATAACAAAAAATGTGGCTGAAAATTGAAAAGAATGAAGAATAGTTCATCAAGTTGTCGCAATCCTTGAAATGTTACATGCTACAAAGCAAATCACAACATGCTATGTACTATAACAAAACACGAGGTTTATATTTACACAGGATTTAGGAGATGAGGTGTTGTGATTACTTGCTGACAAGAATGGAAAAATAATTATCGATATTACTTTTTCGTGCGAGATTTTAATATTGACGTATCCACTGTTGGTGGCCTCAATTTAATTACTTGAGGTGAGATCATGGGTGGATATGGCTCTGCGGGGCATTATAAAGGTTTAAAACTGATAAATAGGACCCACAGTTCCAATGGATCTCACGACGAAATACAAATTTACACCGAGAGGAATGATGAACTAAGCGTTACTGTTTTATCAGAAGAAGATATGAAGAATCTCCGTGCGAACTTACACTAAGTTCCTGATACGTTCTCTCATATCTTATACCAATTATCACTGAAGTACCTTTATAATTAACAACGGGTCGAATGTCAAATCAACAAACTTGCCATGTATTACGAAATATGACGAAAATCAGGACAAAAGCAGCGATACGGGCAGGAAATTAGATACTTCATCTTTGACAAGTATGACTTGCATTTTAAAAGTTTATCAGACGTTAGCTCCAAACATAGCGCTAAACAGTCTTATCAAAGTTATAGAAACATGTTGAAAAGATAAAACAGTAAGTCTGGAGGATGTCAACGTCTTTCTAGGGCGTACAGTAACCGTGTGTGAAGTATTACGAGCCAGCTTGAACGAATGCACGCTAACACTGATGTCCGACCCCTCGGAGCCTGTGCATGATAATTACAAAGATTCACTTCAAATTATTCAACACTAATTCTGATAAATAACATTATCATAACCAACTCCTCCAAACACTCAGTTAAATACCTCCGCTCACAGCACACAAACTCTCCCATTATCTTGTTAAAGCCACTCGGAGACAAGGTTGTGTAACAATAAAGTAAAACATAAGTAGATAACAAGACGAAAAGAGAGATCAGTCAGTGAATCAATTACAGTTAAACTCACAGAGAAAAAGATCTTTATTGTAGCATTTTAACACGTACAGGTAGCAGGCGGTTTACACTAGTAATACGTACAGTGTTTCAGAGAGAGAGACAGCAAGAGAGAAATTAAATCATCCAATCCAATGAATTGCACTTTAAAGTACTTTTAATTTACGTCAGAGTAAACAAATTGATGAGCAATCAACGTCAGACTGCTGACCAGCAGATTGAAGACAACACAACAAATAGATCTGCATGCTCTGGAAACTGTATAGTGGTCTGGAGCACAGAGAAACAGTCGCACGATGCATCTGTTGTAATGACTTATAAACGAGAGGAGGGTGTTCTGACTGTGACCTGAACTGCCAACTTCATATCTTATAGAGACAGCAGTCTGCAGAGCAGAAAGTGCGGTAGTGTATCACACAAGCATCTTTATATGTGATTCCTTCAGGGGAAATAAGCTGGTCAGAGCACGAGAAGAAGTGATGGTAACCATGGTAACGAGATAGCAAGGTCAGTAGGTCAGCCACCAACCCTGGGTATTCCTCATTCAGAATTACAACTTAAAGCTGTCTAATCCAGATTGAAATAGCTTAAAAACTAAAGGTAGGGTTGTTGGCCACACCTAATGAATAATGTATCGACAATGTTTCAAGTTCTATTAAAACTGTAAGTGCACGTTAGATACATCATATCCTGGTATCATGCATGTCACATGACCTTAATAACGCTAATTAGAATATAATAATAGTAATTAGATTGGCGACACACGACTTGGGGGGCCGGGGGGGTCTTAATGTTTATCCTAATTAGAACTGTTTCGAGCCTTGAACTGGACTTGTAGTGATGTTTTTCCATTAACGGAGTCTTGAGACATATGTTAGTAACTAAGTAACAGACACTGCATGCTAATATGTCCCGATATCCTAGGGTCAGGGCCCAGGGGGCAGTATACCTCCACGGTAACAAGCAATCTCTAAATCAAATGTCAGCCGTCAGACTGCGGACTGTCTAACAACAATGAAGTTTCACATCTTTAAGTTGGCGTAATTTGACAAGTGTGATCGTGACCAGCGGCTTGCGAACCTTTTAAAGCTAGTTATAAACTTAAAACCATCTACATCATACACCCATCAGGCAGCTTTCTAAATAACGATAGTCACTAAATACATGTTATGCTGTCGCGCGCGGTGGCGCGCGCAGAACCGATGCATTCACGCGCAACTTAAAATACAGAAGTTGTTATCGCGCGTTCCATAAACTTTGAGAAAATACCCTTCATGTCCCGTAAAGGGAGCCGCAAACCGCAGGAATTTGATCTTAGTTGTTTCTTAGACGGTCAGAAGACCCGCTATAAGAGATACCGCCTTCTTTGTTACTATCTTCAAAGTAAAACAGGGCAAAAATAAAGTTGATGTGTGTTCCTAAACGAACTCTTAAGCCAAGTGACATCACAAAAAATGACGAAAAAACAAGATATTAACTGAAAATAACTAATTATAACATATTAAACATGATATTGATATAGGATAAATTACCTGTTATCTTGGTCATTAGGGTTTGATTTCTCAAATAACTCCTGAAATAACACAAGTCAGTCAAAGCTGAACGGGGTTTGCAATAAAGAGTGTAGCTAGAGAATTGTTACAGATTGTTACGCAGATTTATAAAATGAAGGAGTGATGGTAACCATGGTAACTAAGATTGTGAAAATTAGCCACAGTTTTTAACTTAGTTGTAACGAAGAAGAACTTAAATAAGAGCATTAGCTATCAAGTAATACTTATATTTCATATTAGGATGCAGTGAAACTATCGATGAATGGGGACTTGCCACACCACGGAAACATTAAAATATATCGACTCAGTTACATTATCTACATTAGCTAGCTACTAGTAGTAGTAGTAGCTAGCTAGCTGTAACTTACACAGATTATCCGTCCTATAACCACCATACTTTATGGAAAGTTTCAAAAAAATCGTACGGTAGGATCCGACATAACTATTGTCCGAATAACCTATTTTCTGAGTCGGACAGATGTCGATTGTCGCCCAATCTACATTAGCTAGCTACTACTCTACTACATCGCTTCGTCAATAAATTAAAAAGATTTGTAGTATTTCAGGTTGAGAGCCACATTACCATTAAAGTATGTACAATGATTTTATTTAATAAAGTTAACGATAGCGGGGTCTTTGCGGGGATATGATGAAATGAGTACACATTGAGGAACATTGAGGAACATTGCAGACTTACAGTTTGTAATACCACACAGCAAATACTAATCTATTACATTGACATGTATGACTAGACTATCAAATACATTGTGCTGTGTAACCATGGTAATTGTGTTGTGATTCTAGGATGTGTAGATCTTTCAAATCGCAGCAATATAATTCGTCTCATGTGTGGAACATAACACATAGGTGCTACGGGTTATGACATTTTCGTGATTCAGTAATTTTGTTACGCAGATTAAGAAATTCTAACTTATTTGAGGCTTATATTAACAAATTGTACTTAGGTCTGAGTTTTCTCAGGGGGATTGACATATCTAACCCAAAACAATGCACATTAAGTGTTGAAATTCAGTGTAACTGTGAATATGTGAGTACAATAGGATGATCTCAGAGGAATAACTAGTAAGATATGATCTCAGTAAGCTAGAAGTGAACAATACTTAATAGTATACTACTATATATGTTTAAGAGGAACAGTCAGACATCACCAATTTAATATAACCTAATCCTAATTAGGGTTATATTATTATCCTGCTAATCCTAATAACGTGATATGGTAACCATGGTAATTATAACGTGATATGGTTGACATGTCTGACTTTAAGTCGGCTTTCATTGACAAATATAAATATATAATCTATACTAAATGAACCTTAAATCTCCGAATTATTACAGCAAGATCAGGTATCAGTTCTGGGTTAAATATTTACAGATCTGATATTCCATTATGTGTGATCTATTAGATGACAAACTGAGAACCAGAACTAATAGAACCAGAACTAATAGAACCAGTAACCATGGTTACTGGTTCTCAGGGTAACTGAGTAACCACGTAAGCTGACAGAGGTATGTGGTAGGAATGCAGAGAATGGTTTAAAGCCAGGTTATGTGGGTATCCTAGGGTAACATGTATGTATGTATGTATGTATGTATGTATGTATGTATGTATGTATGTATGTATGTATGTATGTATGTATGTATGTATGTATGTATGTATGTATGTATGTATGTATGTATGTATGTATGTATGTATGTATGTATGTATGTATGTATGTATGTATGTATGTATGTATGTATGTATGTATGTATGTATGTATGTATGTATGTGTGTATGTGTGTGTGTGTGTATGTATGTATGTATGTATGTATGTATGTATGTATGTATGTATGTATGTATGTATGTATGTATGTATGTATGTATGTATGTATGTATGTATGTATGTATGTATGTATGTATGTATGTATGTATGTATGTAATATGTATGCTACGTATGTATGTATGTATGTATGTATGTATGTATGTATGTATGTATGTATGTATGTATGTATGTATGTATGTATGTATGTGTGTATGTATGTATGTATGTATGTATGTATGTATGTATGTATGTGTGTATGTGTGTGTGTATGTATGTATGTATGTATGTATGTATGTATGTATGTATGTATGTATGTATGTATGTATGTGTGTATGTATGTATGTATGTATGTATGTATGTATGTATGTATGTATGTAATATGTATGCTACGTATGTATGTATGTATGTATGTATGTATGTATGTATGTATGTATGTATGTATGTATGTATGTATGTATGTATGTATGTATGTGTGTATGTATGTATGTATGTATGTATGTATGTATGTATGTATGTATGTATGTATGTATGTATGTATGTATGTATGTATGTATGTATGTATGTATGTATGTATGTATGTATGTATGTATGTATGTGTGTATGTATGTATGTATGTATGTATGTATGTATGTATGTGGGTATGAGAGGGTGGGGTTAGTACCTGTGACTGTTTGTCAAAGTCCCAGGCCCCAGGGCCCGGGTTAGGGGTCCAGGTCGGATCAGCCGGTTCTGCTGCATCCCAGATATCTGCTCTATCCGAGATATTATCTCCTATCTGAAAGGTACCATGATCATGATTTACTCAATTTAAAGTGCTGTTCAGTGAAGCTCGTTCATTAAAAGAGGTTACAAATTAGAAAACATTTAAAAATGTGGTAAAAATGAGTAAACATGAGGAGGAAATAGTCAGGTGACAGATTATTACAAGCTTTGTTATGATAACCCAGTCATTAGCGAGACTAGTCTAAAAGCTGTGAACACTGCTACTACACTAGTAATACACCTTGCGGGTAAGCTGGTCTTAACACGGATGTAATTAAACCTGTGTACACTATACAGTGTATACACGCCTTATAATGGTAGACTACATTAGTATACACTAACAGGCTACATCATCCCTCATAACGCTTACACAGCTTTAATCAAAGGTAAAACACTTACTGTTATGAACTTCTATCGAAACAAAACGTTTGGAAATCAAGTTATAAATCTTATAATGCAGTTCGAACTAAACTTTTTTATTGCTTCGAAAAGGTCTTTAAAAATACTTCAAGGTTATTCTAAGATATAACTTGTCTCAATATCATTAATTAAGCTTACTCTCATCACTTACATCATTAGCCATAAGAGCGAGGTTTGACTGAGCGAAAGCTTCGTAGGATATAAATCCATCTTGTCCGATCTGGTTTAAGATGTCGTCAGCGTAGTCGTCATCGTAACCAAGATGTCTACAAACCTCCACTAAATCAGTCCTGTGGGAGATTTCCTCGTGAGAAGAGTGAAATCATATGTACTTACTGTGGGGGTTGCTCACTAACAAGTTGCGAGACATTGGGTAGATGAAATTGTGTCCTGTTAAACAAAATGTTTCATTATCACGATATTACGACAAGTGTAAAAAAAGTTACCAAGTAATACACGTAACTAGGAGTAACTATCAAGTTACCAAGTAATACACGTAACTAGGGGTAACTATCAAGTTACCAAGTAATACACGTAACTAGGAGTAACTATCAAGTTACCAAGTAATACACGTAACTAGGGGTAACTATCAAGTTACCAAGTAATACACGTAACTAGGGGTAACTATCAAGTTACCAAGTAATACACGTAACTAGGGGTAACTATAGTTACCAAGTAATACACGTAGAGGAATTTGTTTCCCTTTGAATCAATCAAACTAGATGAATTGTTGTAAATACTGAGATCAAACTATCAATCTACAGGCTATCGTCAAACATGTTGCAAGGCGTCATCTTCAGTGACATAAGCCCTAGAAATTGTAAAAAGTTAGTAAAACCCAAAATTCCTTTAAAAATCTGAACACTCTTAAAACAGTTATAAAGTTAAAATTAAGATGTTAGGAGTAATGGAAGGCCAAAAGGATTTATAGTGTTAATTCCCAAAGGTTTTAAAGTCTTGAGTAGTTGAATATATTTATGTTCACGGACATCTAAAGTTTTAGGACTAGAATTATCAATAATTGACACATTAAAAATTTTGTTAAAATCTTCCCTTTGTCTAAAACCATGATCCAACAAATGTAAACCCAAACTATATTCATCACTTGTTTCATCTACCTTATCACCATTTAAAAGTTTATAATATTTGACCCTATGTTCTCCAGTCCTAACCCGTAGAGATCGAGTTGTGCGACCGACGTAAGCCTTTCCACAGACACTACATTGGAACAGATAAATGATGTTGTAGCTCTGGCAGTTTCCAGGGGAAGCTTTAACCTTCTTGCCGTTCACATTGAATTCACGGGTGCCTTTGACAAGTTCACAACATTTGCATCTTGGCACATTGCATTTGCTGGTTGGGCCATGTTGAGCTCCTAAAGCAAGTTCTTTCAATTTGACGAGGCGAGATTTTAGGCTTGGCCCTGTTTTCTTTGTGTAACTGAAAATTGTCTTCCTAGGCGTGGCGGATGTTGAGGAGGTCTCTTGGGATGTTTCAGCAGTGTCACTTTCACTGAAACTCCTCGTTCTTGAGAGGTGTTCTTCATACTTCTTAGTCACAGACACCAGATCATCATCACTACCATAAGTAGATATGACCCTGATTGGAAGATGTAATGATGTCTGGTCATCAGGAGCCTGAACTTTGCGTGACAGTGATCTTGTTGTGTTAAGGACCTTATTACTGATGTTCTCAATCATTTTTCTAGGGTAACATGCGGCAAGGAAGGCTTTTTTGAGGTTGTTGAGATGTTCTTTCAGGCGTTCTTGACAGTTGATGATCCTTCTGAGTCTAAGGCATTGAAAGTACACGATACCAGAATAGATATGGTTAGGGTGGGAGCTTTTAAAATGTAGATATGAACGAGAGTCTGTTGGCTTTATGAACAAATCTGTTTGGAGGGATCCTAAGGAATCGAAGGTGAACATTATGTCAAGGAAAGATACGTATTTACCAGGATCTTCTATTTGGTATTCATCAATGATTAGGCCATGGGAGAGGAGTGCTTTGTTAACATCTGCAATACACGTAACTTGGGGTAACTATCAAGTTACCAAGTAATACACGTAACTAGGGGTAACTATCAAGTTACCAAGTAATACACGTAACTAGGGGTAACTATCAAGTTACCAAGTAATACACGTAACTAGGAGTAACTATCAAGTTACCAAGTAATACACGTAACTAGGAGTAACTATCAAGTTACCAAGTAATACACGTAACTAGGGGTAACTATCAAGTTACCAAGTAATACACGTAACTAGGGGTAACTATCAAGTTACCAAGTAATACACGTAACTAGGGGTAACTATCAAGTTACCAAGTAATACACGTAACTAGGAGTAACTATCAAGTTACCAAGTAATACACGTAACTAGGGGTAACTATCAAGTTACCAAGTAATACACGTAACTAGGGGTAACTATCAAGTTACCAAGTAATACACGTAACTAGGGGTAACTATCAAGTTACCAAGTAATACACGTAACTAGGGGTAACTATCAAGTTACCAAGTAATACACGTAACTATCAGAGGTATTCTGACGAAACACTATGAAAACGTATAATTCTACCTTGTGGTGAGGCTCATGAGAAATAAAGAACAAAACACGAACTAAAGTAAAGAGAGAACTAGCGGGGAGAAATAAAGAACAAAACACGAACTAAAGTAAAGAGAGACCTAGCGGGGAGAAATAAAGAACAAAACACGAACTAAAGTAAAGAGAGACCTAGCGGGGAGAAATAAAGAACAAAACACGAACTAAAGTAAAGAGAGACCTAGCGGGGAGAAACAAAGAACAAAACACGAACTAAAGTAAAGAGAGACCTAGCGGGGAGAAACAAAGAACAAAACACGAACTAAAGTAAAGAGAGACCTAGCGGGGAGAAATAAAGAACAAAACACGAACTAAAGTAAAGAGAGACCTAGCGGGGAGAAATAAAGAACAAAACACGAACTAAAGTAAAGAGAGACCTAGCGGGGAGAGGAAGTGGGTTGCTAATTGAACTAACAAGTTGTACGTCAACAAGAAACTAGCTAGCTTGGTAACGTGGTTACGTGGTTACTTGGTAATGTGGTTACTTGGTAACGTGGTTACTTGGTAATGTGGCTACTTGGTAACGTGGTTACTTGGTAACGTGGCTACTTGGTAACGTGGTTACTTGGTAACGTGGTTACTTGGTAATGTGGTTACTTGGTTACTTGGTTACTTGGTAACGTGGTTACTTGGTTACGTGGTTACTTGGTTACGTGGTTACGTGGTTACTTGGTTACTTGGTAACGTGGTTACTTGGTTACGTGGTTACTTGGTTACTTGGTTACGTGGTTACTTGGTTACGTGGTTACTTGGTTACTTGGTAACATGGTTACTTGGTAACATGGCTACTTGGTTACTTGGTTACTTGGTTACTTGGTAACGTGGTTACTTGGTTACTTGGTAACGTGGTTACTTGGTAACGTGGTTACTTGGTTACTTGGTAACGTGGTTACTTGGTACACACAGTGTAATCAACGTGTGCACTGTACAGTGTACAGCTTCCTTGGTGCTACCAGCTACATTACAAGTCTATATATGAGCATTGAGCATATAATATTATAATAATATGCTTGCAAACATGTTCATGATTTATGATGTAAATTGAATCAACAAATTTATTGTTCTTGATTTGTTCAATTATAAATCAAATCAGCAAATTTCTGCAAGTTAAGTTTTATGAACTGATTATCTAAAAGTCGTTACAAAAAAGATGTAGGGCAGATAAATCCTCATCAAGCCACACTAACACTAAAATATACAAAGCAGTTTCATGTACCACTATTTACCATTGTTGACTACTATACTAAAAAGCGTTAGTGCCGAGTAATGCCTCTGAGTAGTGCTCCTCAATCAAAATATGGTTTAACGTTATATATCGTAGAAGGGCATGATTTACCCACATCACTAAGCATCTGGATGGATAATTAGCACACAAGGATAAACTGACCTTTAAACATGACCACCAACAACATCATGTAACCATAGCTCCGAAATAAATAAATTGCTCTATATAGAAACATCTGGCCTGATCTTATCACATTGTGGTCCCCTGGGGTTCGGTAAAGCCCTTACAGGCAACTGGGTCCTTTTACCAGCCACAATAAAACTAGTCATGCCAGTACTGTCATAAACTGTAACCAACTATTTAAAAATAAGATATCTTTTGCTAGAATTTTAAATTTTAAGTCATAGAGCAATCTTCTCAATTTTAAAATTTAAAAATAACATTTTACCCTAACTATGATATGGTGGCATTTCATACTTAACTAAAATTCAACTTTAAAAATCAATAGATTATTAGTCACAACAAAATTATAGTTTAAGACATCCATTTTGCATTGTGTTTCCAATATTAGAATTTATGATATGTATTGATTGAATAATTGGTAATAAATTTAACTTTTGTTTTATTAACTTTTGTTTTATCAAATATTCAATAGTTGATGGATCAAAAAAAGTGAGCAGGATTTTTGATGCAAAAGATCATGTAAACTACTAGTACTTTAGAAATAGATAAATTACCTATCGATAAAGCCATCTCCATCTGTGTCGAAGCAGTTGAATATCTGTTTTATAGCAAGATGGGGATCGTTCAAATCAAATTCACTCTCAGATTCTGAGATTTCCACTTCTTGGTTGCTCCCAAACTCTGCAACAGGTTGAGGTGCTGTATTCATTCTCTTAGAGTCATCATGGGCTAAGGAGTAGATGAAAATTGTGAAAATGCTGCAGCTTTACAAAATTTATCTGTAAATTAGTAACCTTGGATTGTACTGCATGTATAATAAGTACATATGATATTGTTCAACTATTAAGAACATTCTTAATAGAGATTTTAAACACCCAGCACAACTTGTGCTACACTTGCCAGGGATGAAGTGGTAATAGCATTCAGAACAGTAACAAAAACCAATGGAACAAAAGAAAGTCTTTCTCTAGATGTGTGACATTGCAAAGAAATAAGTTTTTATGGGTGATGCATCCTTTATCACTGATACCATTGAAGGGGCAAAACTACTCCAGGACAGGCTTGAGATTACAGCACTTTGTGCGGGGCTAGCCATGAACGACACTAAAACTAAGTTCATGACTCTGAACATGACAGAGGAGGCCAGTAGTCTTGAAAGCTGCTCTGGGAACCAGCTGGAAAAGGTGACGGACTTTGAATACCCTGGGGCATGGATAGCAGCAATAGAAAGGGACCTGCGGGTCAGGTAAGCTAAGGCTTGGGCAGCTTGCCACAAGCTAAAAAAGATGTGGAAGTCTGACATTAGGAGAGGACTAAAGATCTGTCTCATTGTTGCTACTGTGGAGTCAATACTCTTATATGGCTCTCAAACATGGACGTTGACAGAGTCATTGAAGAAGCGCATAGATGGCTGTTACACCACAATGCTTAGGTAAGGTTTTTTTTTATAGGGTGCCAAGGGTGCCAGCACCCTTGCCTCAAATTTTTTCATCGAAAAATTAAAATTGGCTGAAACGAAAAAAAACATATTTTCTTGGGGGGGGGGGGGGGGGGGGGGGGTGAGGTTAGGATTGAATTGACCATGGTTAATGAGGGTCTGTACATGCTCAAATAGTGGGCCTGTTGATAGCTTGGATGTGTTTTATTATAGTGTAGACGTACTTACATGGGTCTATACTCTATAAGGTGGAATAGTGGGTCTGTTGATATTGATAGTGGGCCTATTGTTATTAAGTGTGTGTGTCTACTCGCTTAATAGTGGGTCTTTGCTACTCTGAAATGGGTCTGTGGATTGACTTGTGGGTCTGTAAGATGAAATAGTGGGTCTGTTGATATTGATAGTAGGTCTGTTGTTATCAACTGTGTGTCTACTCCCCCATGGCCATGGTCGCCTGGTAACTGGGCTGTGTTTATGACTACAGTCAGTCAAAGATTTGAACTGTGGATTAGTCATTAGTAAATATCTGTCATAACATCCAAGCAAACATTCTAGAAGACTTCTAAAAATAGTCAATAGTGGAATTAGACGCTGTGTACCTAAAAAACTATATAAGGACCTGTACCACACCCTTTTTGAATCACACCTATGTTATGGAATATCTGTTTGGGGAGGTGTATCAAATAATAAACTAGAAGCCATATTTAAAACACAAAAGAAATGCATAAGAATTCTCTTTGGTGATAATGATGCATACTTCAATAAGTTCAAAACATGTGCCAGAGTAAGGCCTATCACTAGGGATAAGACCGGTAAAGTTATCAAGCAGATGTTAGGCAAAGATTTCTTTAAACTAGAACACAGTAAACCAATCTGTAACGAGTATAACTTCCTGACTGTCCACAATCTTCATAAGTTGCACTGTTTACTGGAAATGTTCAAAATTAATAAGTTCCAATCACCAATCTCAATGTTCTCTTTATTCAACAGGTCACCAAGACGAGACAACTACTTCATCCCACCCACTCCATCCTCACTATTCATCTATCAATCAACTAGTATTTGGAATCACTGCCGTAAGTCAACAAGTGAAATAGACTTCTCCACTCCCATCAGTATATTCAAGAATAATCTTAAGAAATCTTTGTTAGAACTACAGTCTAAATATGACCGACAACTTTGGTGCAGTTACAACTTTGATGCAAATGAATTATCATTGAAATAGGTTGATTTAGTAAACATAATCACATGAGTAAACCACGGTGTTATTGCAAAAAACCATGACAAGGGTATCAGACCTATATTAATCTAAGAGACGACACAAAACGAATCATCATACAACAAATTTTAAAATCCTGCGGCACAGGATCTTGTTGTTTTCCTACTCTACCTCTCCCAAACCCCTCTCTCCTTCTCCTCTCTTCAGGTTTATTCTTCAATTTTTTTAACAATTAGATAGCAGATGTATTTTCTTTTAAATGAAGTAATGGCATTATACATTGATTGGTATCGTATGTATGTTGTGTATAGTGTTTGCTGACTGGGTATATGCTATATATTTTGAGGCTCACGACGTCTCGTCCCATGGGTGGAGTTGTAGGCTGAGTATGTGTTCTCCTTACTTCGTATGGGGAAACATTGACAGGTTTGCCTTAGCCTTTGGGACGAGTGTTTGCCCACCGGGGATCCAAAAATATGATTATCATGGACATTACTTTGACACATAAACTAATCAAACGACTTGAATGATTCCAGAAAATTTTACTAACTGCATTTAGCTAGTTTATAGTAAATACACACGATCGCAGAATAGAGGAGCACAATTGGGTTCTTTGTTCTGCGACTGTGTTTCCTCGGTGGGCCGACAGGTTTCTGTTGTGTAGTAGTGCTGGGGAAAAAAAAAAAACGCTTTAACTATCAATGAGAGTACAAATTTTTAATTCTTGACCTTAGTGCCACAGTTTCTGTGGTAAAAACAAATTTATAGTCAAACGTTATATAATGTAGAAGGGCATGATTTACTCACATCACTAAGCATCTGGATGGATAATTAGCACACAAGGATAAACTGACCTTTAAACATGACCACCAACTATACCACGTAACCATAGCTCCGAAATAAATAAATTGCTCTACATAGAAACATCTGGCCTGATCCTATCACATTGTGGTCCCCAGGGGTTCGGTAAAGCCCTTACAGGCAACTGGGTCCTTTTACCAGCCACAATAAAATTGGTCATGCCAGTACTGTCATAAACTGTAACCAACTATTTAAAAATTAGACATCTTTAGCTAAATTTTAAATTTTAAGTCATAGAGCAATCTTCTTAATTTTAAAATTTTTAAGAATTATATTTTACCCTAACTATGATGTGGTGGCATTTCATACTTAACTAAATTTCAACTTTGAAAGTAAATAGATTATTAGTGACAACAAATTATAGTTTAAGACATCCATTCTGCATTGTGTTTCCAATATTAGAATTTATGATATGTATTGATTGAATAATTGGTAATAAATTTAACTTTTGTTTTATTAACTTTTGTTTTATTAGTGTCCCCTAGACCGTAGGAAATGTAAAAATTTTAAGACGATGAGGCCTGAGTAAGTCGTAAATTCTGATTGGAGAATGCAGATTGCTGTTGTGAAGTTACCAACTTTACGTGAGTACTTGATTCTTTTCAATCCCAGTTTATTACTGTCCTACAAATTTCTTTAATGCCAAATCACCCTGTTTCGAAAAAAATTTCCGGGGGGCTGCGCCCCCCTAGCCCCCGCCAAGGGGCTGCGCCCCCAGACCCCTGCTTCGCTTGCTGCGCAGCTGGATAGAACACGTCGGCTCGCTTCGCTCGCCAACAGCTCCCCTCAAAGAAAAATCCTGGCTACGTCCCTGTACGTGAGTACTTGATTCTTTTCAATCCCAGTTTATTGCTGTCCTACAAATTTCTTTAAGGGGGGGGGGGGTTCACCCTGATTTTTTTGTGAAACTTGGTTTCGAAATAGCAGTTGACCAACAATCTAGGACCGGTGACCAAACTTTTGAGGGGGTTCCGGACCCCAACCGCCAAACGGTGCCCGCGGGGCAGCCACGCCCATATTTGGTCCAAATTAGGCCCAATTGAGCCAAATACCCTCAATTTTGAGTTAGGCCTTTTAAAAAATTTGGCGGCCAAATTCTGAAAAATGCCCGGCAAATTTCCATATTAAAACTTAAGGTCGAAATGAGATTCTACGTTGATTCTGAAAATTTCATGTAAAAATATTGAAACCCTATTGAGTTCTATTGTTTTGAACGAAATCAGTTTCGCAAATATCGCGAACTGAGATATGGGCGATTTTGTTCATTTTTTGCGATTAATTGAACACAGAATCCACAGTTAGGTAGATACTGAGCTGATAATCATAGAGAATGTGTAGTATAGGCTTACCTTCCATATAAAGTTGGTTTCATTCAAAAATATTGATATCTGACCAATTTATGGGCCAAAATCGACAAAATTTGGTGCGTATACCCAAATATGGGCATATGGTTTTTGGCTCATAACTCAGTCATTTTTTGTCCAATCCTGATGAAAATTCATATACGAGTTCAGGGGACCACTAGCTACAAGTATATCACCTAAAATCTGGGTTTTGGGCATGTTGAGGGTATTTGGCTAAATTGGGCCTAATTTGGACCAAATATGGGCGTGGCTGCCCCGCGGGTACCGTTTGGCAGTTGGGGTCCGGAACCCCCTCAAAAGTTTGGTCACCGGTCCTAGTTTGTTGGTCAACTGCTATCTCGAAACCAAGTTTCACAAAAAATCAGGGTGAACCCCCCTTAATGCCAAATGTCGTCTAAAACACCCTGTTTCGCAAAAATTTTCAGGGGGGCTGCGCCCCCCAGACCCCTGCCACAGCTTACTCGCTTCGCTCGCTGCGCAGCTGGATTGGACGCGTCGGCTAGCTTCGCTCCCCGAAAGCCCCCCTCAAATAAAAAACCTGGCTACGTCCCTGACCTATACCTACATCTTTATACTATAAGTATAAAGCCAGCATTTTAAGGGGTATTTGTAAGTTTTCCACTTATATGTATGATTGGACTTAGGAAATCAAATTATCAACCAAAATGTGGTGGAATAATATGAATAGTACATATAATTATTCTGACGGAAGAATGTCATCAACTTCAAGTCCTAAATTATGGAATGTAATATTTAGTCCAATCTCTAAGATTGTTGATAGGGAAAGTTCAAAATATTGGATTAAAAAATTTGCGAAAAAAGTTACTGCGAGCGCAGCTCAGCCAGCGAGCCACAATCAATGGAAAAGTGGGTCTTTAACCCAAAAAAGTCAGCACCATTGGGTGGGTCTGTGGCGCCCAGAAAAAAAAAACCTTATGCTTAGGATGGCACTAAATATAGACTGGAAGCAGCGCAAAACCAACAAAGAAGTGGATGGCAATCTACCAAGAGCAACCATGAAGATATAAGAGCGCAGGATGCGAATTGCGACTAGCAGGCCATATCTACTGGCACCCAGAACTAGTCGCGAACTGCTTGCTACTTTAAAACCAACTCAAGGGGTGCGCGTGCAGAGTAGCGGAGGACCAGCTGCAGCCATGACTTACGTAGATAGTCTACGAGCTGACACGGGTCTCAACGACAATGGAGAAATGGGTGGACTTATGGCGGATAGAGTTCTATGGAGAAAGCGCATCAATACTCGGATGGTGAAGCCGCCTTGAGTCAAGTTAGTAAGTAGGGGCTCAGTGGCCTAGTGGTTAGAGCATCTGCCTTCTGTGCTGAAGGTTCAGGGTTCGAATCCCCGTGTCACCAAGTCTAGGGAGAAGCTAAGGATCCATTGGATCTATGTCCTCAGTCGACTCAGCTGGTCTTAATGTGGTATCAAACAGTAGATGCAGTAAAAGTAGCAGTAAAATGAAGAAAGTCCACAGTTCTTTTCTTCCGGAGAGGGTCATTTTTGGTATGTTTCGGACGAAGTATTAGGAAAGATTGAGGAATTAAATTATGCTACTAACAAAGAGAAGCACAACGAATATCTTATGTGTAATCCTCATGTTGCTAAAAAACGCTTTATTTTAGATTATGTGCTATATACAAAAGCGGTAAAACAATATACACATAATATAACAATAGCAATGCAATTAAAGATATAAAACAGTATACACATAATGTCACAATGACCCTATATAAAAATAACCCTTCAAAAACTCAATATTTTGAAAATCACCCTTGGCCTTGCGGCTCCAAGTTCAAATCTAAACTGTCTATATTGACAAAGTTCTTTCTCGCCCCTCTGTCTCCCCGGAGAGAAATTACCGTCGTTCTTAAGATTTCGAAACGAAGGCGCTTCCTAATGTATCCCACAGCATCTGAGTACCTCTGCCCTGTGTGGTATTCCATCTTACTAGCCAGCTTCTTTACTAGTCTTTCAGCTTCACCACCCATTCCACCAGACGTTGAGAAAACTAACGGCGTGAAGCTTCCTTTCTCTACTTCCAGGACCCTTGCATTGTAACACCGTTTTTTCTCATTTTCATGGGACTGCTACATTGCTTTGATCGATTTGCTTGCATTGGAGGGGGCTGGGGCATGGAATACCCTTACATTGAAAAATGCCCTCTCTGAAGCATTCCAAATCGATCTTGCAGAAATGTCCAGCCTAGCTTGGTCTCCTAGGACTGCTCCATTTTGGCAACAATAACCCTATATATATATATATATATCTCTAAAACTCTGGTCACAAGAGCAACTGCCTAAACGTGCAGAAGTGAAAACAAATAAATAAAATATACTAGCAGTCCTTAATACTCGTAATAAATAGATTCATTCAATGTCATAAAACTCTTAACCATACACGTGACCAGTAAAATAATTTAATTGGTCTATAGACTACTGTATAAAATTCTCAATATATAAACTTTATTAACAATAATAAATTAGTTAAAATAACACCAACCTTTGGTGTATAAATGAGTAAACAACCTCTATTTGTCGTAAAATATCTTTCATGATATTATAGTATATGCTATAATATCAAAACTGTTTATTAGAGTTCAGGTAACAGAATTTAACTGTAATGGCACCTCTGTAGTATTATCCGTTGTTGAGATGTAACCATTTTTTCGTCCGGTCTTGATTAACCCGGCTCACGATACATATGCTTCGTCCGGTCTAACATTGAACCCGGCTCACTAATCATAGGGATGGTGTAGTAGTTGGAATATGACACACTGTTTACAGTTTTATCTCTGTTCGAAGGAATTCTTCTGCATCCCTTGTTATTTCAACCGCTAAATCAAAGAACTCGCGAAGTCTGCTCCATGATATTAACATTGAATTTCCACCATAGCCCTGGTTAAAGATGTTGTGGAATGGGTGTCTTTTGAGAAGCTCACTCATGCTGTTCCTTTTATTTAGTTTTATATCATGACAGAAGATAAGCAGGTGAAGTGAGTTTTGCTCCCCTCGTCCACATTCACACAGTGGAGAATCAAATTTGCTGCTGTTGAACCGGTGAAGAAATTCATTCATGATGTTGTTGGGGTAGAACAGACTTAGGAATAGGGTTTCAAGTTGCCTTGTTGTTTTGGGCGGAAACTTAAGCTTTGTGGTGCTCACTGTAGGTGCCTCTGTATAACCTTCCAACTGATACTGGCTGTTTATGGAAGATTGCCAAAGCTGTTCACTGTAATGTTTCATAACCAATTTACTGTAGCTGCATCCTTTTGTTGATAAACTGGAGAATTTCTCAAGGTCATGGTTATATAAAAATTCTATATAAAAATTCAATAAAAAATTTCATAAAAACCCTTTGTTGTAGTAGTAAAAGTAGCCAATTCAATTTGTTGGCTCTAAGTTAATATCTAAATCTGATATCTTAACTATACTACCACTTTTTATCCCTCTTTCTCCTCTAAGAGCAATAATTGTCGTTCTTAATAAGTCAAATCTTATTCTTTTCCTGATAAAAGTCATTGCTTCACTGTATGCTTTGGCCTGATTTTCTAGACATTCTATCAGCTAACTTTTTGAAGAACGTATTTGCTTCTCTTCCCATTCCACCTGCTGTTGATAGGACTATTGGTGTAAATGTTCCATTACATGTACATGTTTATTAACTCATATAGTAGTGTAAAGTATCTAATTTAGATTCATTTTTAATTTGGTTGTTTAGGCCAATAGATTTTAGATAATTTTAAAACTTTAGTAGATATATTTTTGATGATGTGTGATGATGTTTGTGTCAGTATATTTCGATTTGATTTGATTTGATTTAGCTGAATGATAGAAAACTTAAGTAAAACAAAATTTAAGTAAAACAAAATTAAAATTTTATTGCCATTATATGACAACGAATAAATAATTGACGATGTCAATTCATCTCAGCTCGGCGCGGCACAGTAGCGCATCCAGCCGATCGCTGTGAGAAGCCTCATTGAGTGCACGGCGCGGCACAGTAACGCATCGCGCTACAACATTTTTTTGAACATTTAAAATATAATTTGGAACATTACAGTAACGTTATTCAAATCTCAAACAGAAAAAAGTGTATTTCAAAGCTTTGTGTTTTGATCATATGATTATGAGTGTATAGTGATTTTGATTGCATAAATTTGATTGGGCCGGCAGTGATGGTGAGTGAGAAGATAATGGGAGTGCCAGCCAGTAACTCTGTCAAATGAACAGCCCACTGAGAAGTGGGTGAGCGCAAGCGCGAGAATGGCATAAAACGGAACACACGGCCACAGAAAAGATACAGAAACTAATCCGTGCGCGGTGAGTTAGCCAGTGTCTGAGAGCTAGTGTTTCCCGGCAGGTTGATTTACGATGTCAATCCTTCGCATCTCGCCGATCTGCATACGTGGTTGCGAGAAGCATTATTTGATGCGCGCGCGACCCAGTAGTGCATCGCGCTACAACCCGGCAGGAGGCATCCAAAAAAGGTGCCGTGGTGAACTGTGGAGGCAAAGTTCGAATGTAATGCATCTCTAAGTCTAACTGATGATGAAGAGGTAGATTGAACGGGAATGATATGTATAATGTAAATATACTTTCTTTCGTATTTATGAACGGGCGATATAGATACTTGTAAAATATTTGTTACAACTCGGTCTTGGTAAGTTATAAACATACAAACTATATACTATACTACTTGAAAATTCATCTCAATCATAAATCTTCTATCTGCAGCGCAGTGTTAATTGCTCTAACCAGAGCCCTCTCGCTTGCAGTAGCGCGCGACCGCCCAGCAAAAGTTACTGGCTGGCGGTGGTACTAGAGTTGGTTTAATTTAAACAGACGGCTTGACCTCGCGCGCGACATTAAGCATGATTTGCACGCGTGGCGCATTCCAATGTTCAAGCAGCTAGCATGTAACACAATTCAGCCAATCAGTTTACAGGAATCCGCAACGTTAAAGTTGCAAACTTTTGATCGGCCCAAAATGAGACTTTTCTGGAGATTTAGAAATAACTCAACAACTACGTTGTCTCAAATTTCCCCCTGGGGAGGAAACGTTATTTTACAAGACGAACATTTTGCAAAAAAGCGGAAGTCTAGTCTCTAACTCTTTTACTTTCAAAGTTAGGCCCCATCCAGTAAGGTTTCCTGGGTCTTCAAAGTCCGCGGTAAATCGGGGTTTTTTGTATCAATCTATTACTTTAAGATTAAGAATGTGTGACAACATTCGATCTTCTATAATAATTGAAATTTATCTATCCAATGATGCACTCCTTTTCCCATCACGTGACTCTACCCTCCATTGACAAACTATTAACCGTCCTGCTGCTACAGCTACATTATTCCTTCTTCTGTCTTTAGATTAACAGAGCAATGACCAAATTCAGTTTAACCACGTGTTTATTCGCCCAAAATGAACTACAGCACTGCCGACGTACTCCACGTCTCTATAAAAAATACCTTTTTTCCGCACTATAGATTAAAGACACTTATTCCATATTCATCCAATCATGATACATGAATCATACTCCATCACGTGACTCTACTCTCCATTGACAAACTATTAACAAAATCTTGTATCACGTCATGACCCCCATTGTCGTTTCACTAAGTGGCGTTTCACTTAGTGAAAGCCACGATACAGCCGCACACACGTGCGAGGCAGGTCTACATTACTGGGCGACGCTCAGCCTGTCATTCCGCCGAATCTTTATATCTTTAAACATATTATGTTTATGAACATAATAGCCTGGGGTAAGGTCTACAATGTGTGACAACAATAACCGCCTGCTACCCAGTACCCATTATTCCTTCTTCTGTCTTTAGATTAACAGAGCAGATGACCAAATTCAGTTTAACCAGAGTCCACGTGCTTATTCGCCCAACTACAGCACGTGACCACGGCCCGCGCCCGCAACGTCTCCAGATCCAAGACACTAGGCCAGGTGTTTATTCACCGCGGCAGAAGGAGTAGGGACCTTTTCACGCGCAGATTGGGAAAATACGGCCATCTCGCTCTTAGACAGCTTGATTAGTGTGTTTATTCGTTTTCATTTGACAAATGAAGTACACCAATGTATTCATAAAGGTTTACACATGATCACACAGAAAGAATTTTAAAAATCGGATAAAATCTGTTAAAATGGTAAAAAGAAACCTCCGCGCATTTGGTAATATTGAACGAATTTGCGCCCATAATTTTTGTCTTCATTAAACAATTTCTTGGCTGATAGACACAATACAAAAATTGTGCAGTTAAGTGTAGAAAGCTGAAATGATTTTCTAACCGTACATATTAAAATTTTTCCTCAAAATTGATGTCTTAAATCACAATAGATACCATATTGAAATCAGTCCGCCGATAAAAATATTACATATCTGGCGCAAATATATCTCACTTAATCGTTGTCGGTTTTTAACACAAATTTCTACAAATAAAGTCTTTATTTCTCCAAATGAGCATAATATTCTATTATACAATTAATATTTGGCAGTTTTGACATTTTAGTAATAAGAAATGTTTCTTTGGTTGATACGAAAAGATAAAGTTTAGTTTTTTCGGCAGAGAACTATTATAAGAAGTGATTTGTCCGATGTATCTTCATTGTGGGTTATTCACTGAATTAGAAACATTATTTCCATGTCATCATTCATCATCGTTTGGTGCTCTACCATGCTTGCTGATGGAATAAAATGTGGGATATTCCGGTTTCAATTATCTGTTATCACCCATCGACTGTCTGTAGTGTCACACGGTTGACGACTAGAGGAACTGAAAATATGTACGACATTAGTTAAAAGTGTAAACAAGAGAAGTCAGAGTATAAACAGTTAAACTGGTATCCAATTAGTATGTCAAGATGGAGTAAAGTGTAGAATAGTAATGGTTTTATGACCGTTGGGCTTGCATTGAAATTAGGCGGGAAAAATTGTGTACACAGCACTGAGGTCCCTACTCCAAGAGGCAAGAAAACGCGCGCGCAAACTTCAAAAGGTCCCGAATCCAGCCGACCAAAATGGTAGTCGATCTCATTGTAGAATTTGACCGTAGAGAAATTTACTAACTAACATTAATTTTGTTAAAACTGCGTTATCATATTTGTTAAACAATCCTCCAAAGTCACAGCAAGTTGTTCATATATTGGTAATCTATTGCAGAAATACCGTATTTCTTGTTTTCGGTCGGAGCAAAACGCAAAATGGGGCAAAATTTCGCAAAAGCTTTAAAGTTTTATATCAGTAAGATGATTTGATTATAAGGCTGTAGGTACCTCCAATCCTACTTAATCAGATTTGCTGGTCCAAGGTAAATCGGTGACAAATCGAATCAAATGCGTGTAGATTCGGTTGAATTCTAGCACATTCAAGCACATTTTTCTAATCCTAGGTAGATATAATAACGTGGTCATGGTAAGTAAATAAAACTTGAGCATAAAGTTAGCTACTATATGGTTGTTAGAAATTACCACAATTGCACTTTTAAACTTCACAACTGAATCACCAATCAATTCTTGTCACTACTTCAAAGTTTTGAGACGGCAGAATGTTGTGAATTGTGAATCCTAAGCTATCACACCAGTTCAATTACACTTCAAAACTTCAAAACTG
This sequence comes from Bolinopsis microptera, assembly GCF_026151205.1. Taxonomy (NCBI): domain Eukaryota; kingdom Metazoa; phylum Ctenophora; class Tentaculata; order Lobata; family Bolinopsidae; genus Bolinopsis; species Bolinopsis microptera. The sequence goes on from NC_087073.1 coordinate 1,034,816, forward strand.
AATCACCAATCAATTCTTGTCACTACTTCAAAGTTTTGAGACGGCAGAATGTTGTGAATTATAGCTCATAAGCTATCACTCCAGTTCAATTACATTTTCTTACTTCAAAACTGAATCACCAATCAATCCTGGTCACTATTTCAAAGTTTTGAGTCGGCAGAATGTTGTGAATTATGGTTCCTAAGCTATCACTTCAGTTCAATTACACTTTTAAACTTCAAAACTGAATCACCGATCAATTCTGGTCACTATTTCAAAGTTTTGAGTCGGCTGAATGTTGTGAATTATGGTTCCTAAGCTATCACTCCAGTTCAATTACACTTTTAAACTTTAAAACTGAATCACCTATTAATTCTGATCACTATTTCAAAGTTTTGAGTCGGCAGAATGTTGTGAATTATGGTTCCTAAGCTAATAACGTGGTCATGGTAAGTAAATAAAACTTGAGCATAAATTTAGCTACTATATAGTTGTTAGAAATTACCACAATTGCACTTTTAAACTTCACAACTGAATCACCAATCAATTCTTGTCACTACTTCAAAGTTTTGAGACGGCAGAATGTTGTGAATTGTGGTTCCTAAGCTATCACACCAGTTCAATTACACTTCAAAACTTCAAAACTGAATCACCAATCAATTCTTGTCACTACTTCAAAGTTTTGAGACGGCAGAATGTTGTGAATTGTGGTTCCTAAGCTATCACACCAGTTCAATTATACTTCAAAACTTCAAAACTGAATCACCAATCAATTGTTGTCACTACTTCAAAGTTTTGAGACGGCAGAATGTTGTGAATTATAGCTCATAAGCTATCACTCCAGTTCAATTACACTTTCTTACTTCAAAACTGAATCACCAATCAATCCTGGTCACTATTTCAAAGTTTTGAGTCGGCAGAATGTTGTTAATTATGGTTCCTAAGCTATCACTCCAGTTCAATTACACTTTTAAACTTCAAAACTGAATCACCAATCAATCCTGGTCACTATTTCAAAGTTTTGATACGGCAGAATGTTGTGAATTATGGTTCCTAAGCTATCACTCCAGTTCAATTACACTTTCTTACTTCAAAACTGAATCACCAATCAATCCTGGTCACTATTTCAAAGTTTTGAGTCGGCAAAATGTTGTTAATTATGGTTCCTAAGCTATCACTCCAGTTCAATTACACTTTTAAACTTCAAAACTGAATCACCAATCAATCCTGGTCACTATTTCAAAGTTTTGAGTCGGCAGAATGTTGTTAATTATGGTTCCTAAGCTATCACTCCAGTTCAATTACACTTTTAAACTTCAAAACTGAATCACCAATCAATCCTGGTCACTATTTCAAAGTTTTGATACGGCAGAATGTTGTGAATTATGGTTCCTAAGCTATCACTCCAGTTCAATTACACTTTCTTACTTCAAAACTGAATCACCAATCAATCCTGGTCACTATTTCAAAGTTTTGAGTCGGCAAAATGTTGTTAATTATGGTTCCTAAGCTATCACTCCAGTTCAATTACACTTTTAAACTTCAAAACTGAATCACCAATCAATCCTGGTCACTATTTCAAAGTTTTGAGTCGGCAGAATGTTGTGAATTATGGTTCCTAAGCTATCACTCCAGTTCAATTACACTTTTAAACTTCAAAACTGAATCACCAATCAATCCTGGTCACTATTTCAAAGTTTTGAGTCGGCAGAATTTTGTGAGTTATGGTTCCTAAGCTATCACTCCAGTTCAATTACACTTTTAAACTTCAAAACTGAATCACCAATCAATCCTGGTCACTATTTCAAAGTTTTGATACGGCAGAATGTTGTGAATTATGGTTCCTAAGCTATCACTCCAGTTCAATTACACTTTTAAACTTCAAAACTGAATCACCGATCAATTCTGGTCACTATTTCAAAGTTTTGAGTCGGCAGAATGTTGTGAATTATGGTTCCTAAGCTATCACTCCAGTTCAATTACATTTCCTTACTTCAAAACTGAATCACCGATCAATTCTGGTCACTATTTCAAAGTTTTGAGTCGGCAGAATGTTGTGAATTATGGTTCCTAAGCTATCACTCCAGTTCAATTACACTTTTAAACTTCAAAACTGAATCACCGATCAATTCTGGTCACTATTTCAAAGTTTTGAGTCGGCAGAATGTTGTGAATTATGGTTCCTAAGCTATCACTCCAGTTCAATTACATTTTCTTACTTCAAAACTGAATCACCGATCAATTCTGGTCACTATTTCAAAGTTTTGAGTCGGCAGAATGTTGTGAATTATGGTTCCTAAGCTATCACTCCAGTTTAATTACACTTTTAAACTTCAAAACTGAATCACCGATCAATTCTGGTCACTATTTCAAAGTTTTGAGTCGGCAGAATGTTGTGAATTATGGTTCCTAAGCTATCACTCCAGTTCAATTACACTTTTAAACTTCAAAACTGAATCACCGATCAATTCTGGTCACTATTTCAAAGTTTTGAGTCGGCAGAATGTTGTGAATTATGGTTCCTAAGCTATCACTCCAGTTCAATTACACTTTTAAACTTCAAAACTGAATCACCGATCGATTCTGGTCACTATTTCAAAGTTTTGAGTCGGCAGAATGTTGTGAATTATGGTTCCTAAGCTATCACTCCAGTTCAATTACACTTTTAAACTTCAAAACTGAATCACCGATCAATTCTGGTCACTATTTCAAAGTTTTGAGTCGGCAGAATGTTGTGAATTATGGTTCCTAAGCTATCACTTCAGTTCAATTACACTTGCAAATAAATACTTAATAAATAACAAAAATAAATACTTACTGATTGGACGATAGTCTGCTGCCACTGATCCGCAACTCTCCGCTCCAATCGGTTAATCTGGTACTGTGCTTGACATTTTGCTAGAAAGGGTAAACCCGGTTAAATGTAATCTGTCACAAAAGGTAAGAAAGGCGTGATCAGAAGTCAAAACTAACATCCTAAGCTACCATTCTAGTTGTGGTTGAAAACGAAGAGACACTATGTAACAAAACTAGATGGCCGAGTGGGCTAAGCTGTCACCATTTGAATAGACGGTCAAGGGTTCGAATCCCAGTGTCAAATAGCTAAAGATATGTGGATCTACCTTACAATGTACAAGTTACACAGTAAAGTGTTATTTTTCTTAGGTGGGGTTGTTTGAAAATGAAACATGTAAATCCAAAATCTGTTATGTCTCACAAAACTGTGGTTCAGCAGACCAAGAAATTTAAACCTTATATCCGAACGACGTCCAAGACCCTGTACGTCATGTACAAATTCATTACAATCTTATATGTTTTAGCCTAATTTATATTTCTTAGCTAAGTTAAATCTTGAACGGGCCAGCAACAACTGAATACGGTAATGTGATCGTTTAAGTACAAAGAAAAACAGTGCAATTGACAGTGATAAGAAAGTTAGCGTTGCAAAGATTCAAGAGTCGCAGGAATGATACAAATCATACGTGTCATGATCCAACGCGAATGGCGAAACAAAATTGCGTTGGCACTTATATTTCATATCCCAATGTCTTGCGCGGCGTAAGATTGTATTTATGACGCGCACAAAATTTACAGCTTTTTGCACTTAAAAAATTTTTTTTCCTATCATGATCAAAAAAAAAGTTATGAACAATTTTATACACCTTTTTTGGCTCATATTTTTGCGATTTTTCCCAACTTTTTTTGCTCTGACACGTACCATTTTTTACAGTTTTCTTCAATTTTTATCAAACCTTCACTATTCATTTATTTAAACATTTTATTTCATGTTTTACATTCCACTTTTGCCGCAACTTTCATAAGTGTTTCCAAAAACTTATTTTGCTATCGCAAACCCCGAATTTTGCCAATTGTACGCGGAAAAGGTCCCTACTCCTTCTGGCGCGGTGTTATTATTCGATCGTGTTTGGATTATATCGTACGGATATGATTTTTTCATAACTTATTTGACTGTTGGTAAATCTTTACGACGAGATGAGATTCTTCGCAATTTCATATTTAATAGGGTAAGAAATACTGATATCAGATATGTGTTTTTATTTTTCCAACAAATTGTCCAACAATCAACTTGGTAACATTTTGTAAAGAATCAAGGAGTGAAGGAGGTATATAATTATAATAAAGTTATCTGTATCATTTGGAGGAGTGATTAATTAATGTTGCACAATTATATATCCACTTGGATTCTCCATCTAAACCAAATTGAAATAAGAACAATTATTTTATTTTAGCAAGGGTTTTGTATTATATTGACAATTGAGTCACCTCGTAATACGATATGATATACGAGGCTCGTATATCATAGGACTACATCAGTTTATAATTATTGTACATTTACATTTTATAAATTCGACTATCATTTCAATCTTCGAATGTTATTTTAAGTCTACAATCATGATGAATATTAATTTAACAAATCAACTAATTCACTTTTCCTATTTGCAGTTTAACGCTCGTACTATATCGCGGGGTGAGAACTGCAGAGGATACATTTGGAAATGAAACTGTGGTACCGGGTGAGTCACAGTATAACTGTATAATAACTGTATAATTACTGTATAATTACTGTATGATTACTGTATAATAACTGTATAATAACTGTATAATAACTGTATAATTACTGTATAATTACTGTATAATTACTGTATAATTACTATATAATTCCTGTATAATTACTGTATAATTACTGTATAATAACTGAGTAACTGTATAATTATTGTATAATAACTGTATAATAACTGTATAATAACTGTATAATTACTGTATAATTACTGTATAATTACTGTATAATTACTGTATAATTACTGTATGATTACTGTATAATTACTGTATAATTACTGTATAATTACTGTATAATTACTGTATAATAACTGAGTAACTGTATAATTATTGTATAATCACTGTATAATAACTGTATAATTACTGTATAATTACTGTATAATTACTGTATAATTACTTTATAATTACTGTATAATTACTGTATAATTACTTTTTAATTACTGTATGAAGATCCAGATAATTGATCACGGTGCTGTCAAGGATGATCGTGCCTTTTATACATTCTATACTATTATACCCCTTTCACTGGTTTTTCAGGCATTAAGGCTCATTGGAAGTCGTTCAGCAGGTTTATTTTAGTTCAAAACATTCTAATTCGATGTCAAAGATGACAGGAATAAGAAATAGTTTAAGTTATGTGGAGGTTTTTAAGAAATTTGTGCAAAATACGCGTCAGCACTGTTAAATACGAAATTCGGTAAAAAACCCAAAATCGCCATATTCAGGTGCCTTAAAAACCATGTTAAAATTGAGTTAGAGATCTGAAACTTTGCAGGGCGTCTAGACGTTGACCAAATCGACTGCAAAAAAAAGTTTCAAGTTTCAGGAGCATCGGGAAGCGGGTTTTCTAGAACCCCTGTTTTACGACAGATTGTCGTGATACATACATCTTAAACAATGATCTCAGAATGTGTGTCTGTGTGTGTGTGCGCGTGTAATTTCCTAGCGGCTTAATCAAGAAAACGGTAAGAGTTACGGGACTGGTTTTTTCGGTATAGTTTCGACAAAACTCTGACGAAGCCAAATGAATAAGGTTTTTCAAATTGGTCGGTGGTAAGTGGTTTAATTAATGGTTTTGTAACACAAATGTGACATGAAATGGCTCAAAGTTTGCACGGTCATGCTTGCCAGCACTGTGATATATACATGTATATATATATGTATATTGTATATGATTTTAAGTAAGAAAAAGCCGAAATAACGTCTTATCTGAAGATTGGATATCTTATGCTCTTGTCTTGACAGAGCTGACTATACTTTTTAAAACAGTTTCACTTTCGTGTGATTGACCTCCTTAAAATGATCAAATTCCTACCAATGAAAGCTGAAAGGTGTACCTTACCCTTAATGAACAAACATTGTATACTCAATGCTTTAATGTGACAATAATCTTTGGGGTAATGATGGAAGGCTGTCAACTATAGCATAACGTATTACACAGTTTTTGTTGTATTAGAATTTTGAATTGTTGCCATGTATTAAGGTACATTTGAGTTTTTACTTTACTGCCTTCGGGTAGTTCTACTTAGTCTATTACAATTGTAAATGAATGGGAAAAGCGAGCGACCGATTTCATTCTCGGTATCATTTTGCATTTGCGGACGGTTATTCAAATTAATATCATTTCCTTTTGTTTGGGAAAGAGAGACACTGGCGGCGGTTCACTCTACCCATGATTATGGGTTTTGGTCAAATATTTGTATCATAAAATCATGACATCAACCACTTGCCAATACAGCTTAAACAATAAATTGGATCATACGATGTCCAATGACCAACGATTCTGGGCAACAAAATGTCTAATAAATCTGAGAATAAATATCCAATTCAGGTATCGTGTTCCAAATCGTTGATGAAAATGGCAACGATGTTCCCGAGGGTAAAAAAGGTCTGTTGCTCTACAAGTCTGGAACAGTGTGTGGCGATATATTTTCTAATAATACTGCACAAACGATCTGTAAAGAAATGGGATTTAGTGGCGCATACAGTACGGAAAGTGGATACCAATTTGACTTACAAGATAGCTTGGACATCAAACTGCATTTTGTGCAATGCTATAGTGAACATCAGTGGTCATCTTGTTATTACAGTGAATCTACCAATAACTGTGACCATGATGATGATGTCTTCTTAACTTGTGGCAAAGGTAAACTTTTTACATGGACTGATGATGACAACTTCGATCGTATTTATAAAATTAGTTTGTCAGATGTAGTCGTGGCTTCATAGATAGTACTAATTTTCTAGTTTTATCACGGTTTTGATGAAGGCGTTATAAACCGAACCAAAAATTAGGTTGACCCTATTTTTACTTTCTACGAAGCTGATTCTAATATAGTGCTTTATTTTTCAGTTGATGGAGGGTATAGTGATTCTAATATAGTGCTTTATTTTTCAGTTGATGGAGGGTATAGTGATGCTAATATAGTGCTTTATTTTTCAGTTGATGGAGGGTATAGTGAATTCGGAAATTGGTCAGAATGTTCAGCCACTTGTGGGGGAGGCAGACAAACTCGAAGAAAAACTTGCACTGAACCTACTCCGTCACACGATGGTGCGGATTGTGTTGGGGAAGCGTCCGAGACTCAACCTTGCAATGAAGATGACTGTCCACAGTGTCCAGGTGTGAATCATCAGTAAAAGTCTTCACGCATCCACTTTTTAATTTGAATACTGATATCTTGTTCCAAATGTCCATTAAACTTTCCCAATCGTTTAAGTAATTTGTCTCGATTATACCTGTATTTACTAGAATGGAGATTCAGATAGCTGATATTTTAATTATAAAATCATGACTTCACCTACTCGCCATGACAGCTTAAAGAATAAATAGGACCATACAATGTATAATATGTACATCTGAGAATGAATATCCAATTCAGATTCAAATGAAACGGGTGTCTTGTTCCAAATCGTTGATGGAAATGGTACTGATGTTCCGAAGGATAAAGGAGGTTTATTGCTGTATAAGGGTGGAACAGTGTGTACCAATAATTTTGATTATAAAGCTGCACATTCGATCTGTAAAGAAATGGGATTTAGTGGTGCATTACTTTGGGGACCCGGAAGAAATTTTGACCAATATCGCTATCTCAGCAATTTGGATCAAGTGCAATGCATTGCAGATGATCATTGTTGGTCATCTTGTAGTTACAATGAATATCCTTACTACGGCTGTGGAGGATCTTCTAGAGTCTTCCTAACTTGCTTTGAATATGACTGTCCAGGTTTGTATCATCAATAAAAGTATTCATGAATCCACTTTTCAATTTGAATTGTCTTTTGCAACCGTTGTTTTCTGTTTAAAAAAAACAAAAAAGAAATACTACTCACTTCCTCAGATTGGGAGTTTTATGAGGCAGCCCTGATCCAAGAGGAAAACGGTACAGATATTCGTTCAACGAATGAAGGTTTGCTAATCGTAAACTTTGCCAATAAACTGAGTGGAGAAAAGATGAATGTGACCGTTTGTCCTGGTAACTTTAACTGGTACGCAGCTAATACCTTTTGTCGTTACTTTGGTAACGAACAGGGAATGTGGGACAGCAAACCAAACAACTTGACGCTCATTTCCGAGTAAGTTTTTATTTTATTTTTTTGTTGAACATTGATGCAAACACGACACGCTGGACGTCATACTCCGATAATTTTATGCGACCAACAATATATTCCAGAACGCTGCTACAATATAACGGATCTGTGTTATTGAGTGTAATAAGCTGCAAGGACGATGAAGATGAAAATTTGAAATGTGATGCCAGGATTTCAGCAGACAGCTGTGATACAAATGATAGTGTGTGGCTAAATTGCAACAGCGGATCAGGTTTATACTTTATGTTAATTCAGGATAAAATTGAATATATAAAATTTTGTTGAAAATTTGTTAAAAACAATTTTATGATCAATATATTATTAATCTCAGTTCATCTCAAAATAACTAAAAACTCAACAGATATGTGGATTCCTGTCGTAGATGGCAACCGTATCGGCCCTGTTAATCCAGGGACGTCTTACCTGCACTTAAGAACAGACAGTGCTGTGGGTAGTGGTGACATAATCACAGTAGATTACCATGATAAAGAAGAGACAGTAACAGCACAAGATTCATATCGAGCTTTTGTTATCAAGTTCGACTCCCCTGTAAAGTATTTGCTGAGGGAATGCCATAGTAACTATGTTAACTTCTACTCAAATCTACCTGATGAAGTGGATAAACACTGGGTGATTAAGAAACGGGGATACAGAATTGTAATATTCTGTAACGGAGAACTGGTCGTTAACACGACTGTGTGTGAGAGTTTTGACTATGGCTGGATAGATCATTGGAGACGAGACGTGGACGGTATTACTATAAAGTCCACGATCGGCGTTAATTCCACTGCAACTGCACTGTCACAATCGTATTACATAGGTTGGTACTTGGTTGCAAGGCTGTTAATTAGTTTAGAATTAGTAAGAGAGGACACAATGTATATCAAAACCCGGCAGTGTTTTGTCTGTTACTGGATACGTGGTGTTGTGACGTCACGTGGTGTTGTGGTGACGTCACGTGGTGTTGTGACGTCACGTGGTGTTGTGGTGACGTCACGTGGTGTTGTGACGTCACGTGGTGTTGTGGTGACGTCACGTGGTGTTGTGGTGACGTCACGTGGTGTTGTGACGTCACGTGGTGTTGTGGTGACGTCACGTGGTGTTGTGGTGACGTCACGTGGCGTTGTGGTGACGTCACTGATACAGCTGAGGATCAGTAATATAAGGGCGTAGAAGGAATTATTGTGTAGTACATTACGTAATACATACTCGTGTTTATTTATTTTTTGACTAAGTACGGGCAGATAAGAATCATGTGCTGCAAAATCGTTAGGGTATCTTTATTTTCTCTTTTAACTATCAGTTCATGCTAACTGTTTCCATGATCGTTTCAGAACATGTTTGGGAGTATGAAAGAGCAAATCTGATCAAAGTGATTGAAGGAAGAAAAATAATAAATGATAAGGAAGGTCTTCTGATAGCAACAGTTGTGAATAAACAAACCAGGGAAGAGAAAAATGTGAGCGTCTGTAAGGAATTGTTTAACTGGCATTCAGCACAGCTCTTCTGCTGGTCACTTGGACATCACTTCTCAGACTGGGGGAGTTACCCGACAAACATGAAATACGTTCCTGAGTGAGTATTAATTCGTTTATCAACTTTTTGCATTTATTAATACACCGTTTCACTGTATAAGATTGGACATATTTTACCTCTAAATATTTGAACATTTTGCAACCATTTCTCATCAAATCCTTCAGAAATTGGCGTAATCCGGATAACTTTTCAATTACAATGGATGAGGTCAGCTGTAAATATAGTGACACCGGCAAATCGGATTGTCATTCTAGCCCTAGGGTAATGACACACACCTGTGAATACCGGGATAGCATTTGGCTCCGCTGCTTTAGTAATACAGGTTTGAAAGAGGATGAAACGATTATCCTAACTATTAAGGGTTTCTATAGTTTCATAGCGTGACAAATTTTACCACATCATGCCATTTAATAGGGTCACCACTCACTAATATTTATTAATATCCTCAAACGTCAATGAACGTGTTTCATATTGTAAATATTTCAAAATTGAACATAGAAATCTTTCAGGGTGTGCCAAGGAAAATCAAGTGGTATCAAACAAAAGTTGTACAGTAACAAACATTGGCGGATTTTTGAAAAATTTGTGTTTTGATGAGAGTATAAAAGATTACTTTCACTTGTGCGCTAATTCGAACGTTACCTATGTAATGGGTACTGAGAATCATACACTCTCAAGTGTCTCCTCGGTGTGTGACAATGACCCGTATGTTTATCAGGCGTGTGGTTTTGATACAAAAACAACAAAACAAAGTGGCCTCTGCAGTGGAGGTCCTACTGACAACACCACCGATATTACTTGCGATGACAAATGTGGTTACACATACAGAATCTACTGTAATTTCTATGGTGACGTGTATGGCGTCGTACCTTGGTATCAGGTTTGTGATGGAATTGAACAATGTCGCACACACGGGGAGGATGAGAGGGACTGTGATGTTAAGAGCACCACACTACACAGTACATGTCTTCATTACGGCAAGAAATACTGGGATAAAATTAACAAGAAAGTCCCCATACTTAGAAACACTAGGTGTAGTGTGTTTGATCTTGATTGGCCTGGCAAATTTCCGTACTGTTACGATTATCTAGACCAGACAAACTGCAGTGATGTGAACAAAGTGGGAGGTAACTGTTTGGTCAATGATTATATGTCAGTCGTGTCAAAGTACGTGGTATGTGGTAGCGAATTTAAGCGTACCAATAAACCGGTTAATCTATGTGACGATAACCTAGAAGACAAATGTACTTCACTACCTCAACCTGGGTTAGCTAATGACTGTGTCGTCCACAAACACAGACTTTGCGATGGAGTTAGTGACTGTGTTGATGGTAGTGATGAGACCCTTGATATATGTCAGTACACAACGTTGGGTTATTTAAAATGCAGAAGAGGCTTCAATACTGATAAAAACATGCCAATACCTGTCAAATGGTTACTGGATGATCAAACAGATTGTCTGGATGGAGAAGATGAAAAAAGAAACCTTAAGGTGACATACTGTGAAGAAATAAATGAAGGTACTGAAAGAATAAATTTAGGAAACAAAACATGTCAGGACGTTTTTCTGTGTCCAGGAGATTCCAAGATTAGTTATGTTGAGTTTGACGCTCTTTGTGATGGTATAAACTCTTGTGAAGTTGAAAATGATATCTGTACGATTTCAAGAGATTTCCCGAGCATCAATGCATCTGCTGTTATCAACAGTTGTAATGTGCGAGATTTGTGCGAATCAATGGAACAATCCGAAAATGTAACTTGTCATGTTCAAGAATTTCAGAGTCCAGCAGGAAATACATTTGGTGTCAAAATGATGATAAATGTCCCAACTTCAAAGACAAAAGTTGACTGCAGTATTCAATATGGTGAATATTATGTCTTCTTGAGTTGCATGGGTTTATGTCTAAACTCCACGTGTCCTCTTCAGAACACTTCCTTAGACTATGATTCATGCCCCGGTCAGTATCCTGACCGGATCCACACTCTCGCTAACAATTCTGCTCTAACATTTGTGACTATGTCTGATGAAGGTGAATATGAAAATGCACATTTCCAGTGTGATAACAAAAAGTGTGTTCATTATAGCCAAGTTTGTAACCTGGTTGATGACTGTGGTGACTTGTCAGATGAACGACTTTGTAAAAACCATTTAGTTTGTGAGGATACTAAAAACCGGACAAAACAGGACCTAATATCTTATTCCCAAAGGTGTGATGGTAAATTTGACTGCTTCGATTTATCTGATGAATGCAATCAGTCATGTGGCAAGGAAATCTTAGCCAATTGGGTATTGAAACTTAGTTGCTGGCTGCTGGGCCTTTTGGCATCCATTTTTAATGTCGTCATGGTGGCCAAAGTTGGAAGTTCCATAAGAGAATCTGAATCAGGTAGTATGCTGTGCACTAGAGTGCTGATCTGTTTAATCGGATTAGGCGATCTACTTATAGGAGTCTACTTGATCGTATTGTCTGTATTCGACAGTATCATTTTAGGAGAGGATTACTGTGCAAAGCAAGCAGAATGGTTATCAGGCACTGCTTGTTCTGTTTTGGGAGTGATTAGCACTACGGGATCGCAACTTTCTCTATTTTCGATGACTGCTTTGAGTTTGATTAGGATGAGGGGAATTGTGAATAATTCTATGATTGCTCCTACCCGCGTCAATAAAAAAGCAGTAATAAAAGCTGCCATGATTGTGATCGGAATCATTACTGCTTCGCTATCAGTGGCACTCATACCATTGGTCCCCGCCTTAGAGGACTACTTTGTGAAAGGTTTCTTCTATGACCGAGACTACAAGCTATTTATTGGTTTTCCGAACAAAATAAAGCACGTCAAGATTCTTCAAGCATATTACAAAAATGAGAGCTTCTCTAGAGATACATCCTGGACTGATATTGGCGAAAAAGTAGATGCAATGTTCAGTCATATTAAGAGTTATGGAAGTGGAAGCTTGAATAAAAGTGCTGTTCACTTTTACGGTAACGATGGTGTGTGTCTTTTTAAATACTCCGTTCGAAGTGATGACCCAAGGAGAAGCCGAACGATATCAGATGTGGAAGAGGACTTGATCGACGTGAAAGGAAATATGATAGTTTGGCTCATGCTAGGTGTAAACCTATGTTGTTTTTTGTTCATTACCGTGTCCTACTTGTTGATCTACATTAAATCCCGGCAATCATCCAGGAATTCTGGGCAAAACAGCAATCCAGAAACTGTCCGCAGAAACCGAGCAATGGAAAACAGGATTGCGCTGGTCATAGCCTCGGATTTCGCTTGTTGGGTTCCATTCATAATCATCAGCGGGCTCCACAATCTCGAGTCAATCGATGCTACAGATTGGTACCTCACTTTTGCAATGATAGTTTTACCCCTCAATTCTGTCATAAACCCGATGCTGTATGACAATACTTTGAGAGAATTTTTTAGTAAGATTTTTACTTTACTTAACTTTATTGTCCAAAGTGTTGCTGTTAGATTTCCAAATCGTGGCAGATATTTGAGAGCAACTAAAGAGGCTCCAGAAGAAAGGCAAATTGTAGAAATGGGAGGTGATATTGACAAGGGGGCACCTGCCGACGAGGGTATCATGGAAATTTAGATAGAAATATGGAAATAGTGATAACAAGGTAAGACTTCATATAATATATTTACGAAGATTTTACACGTTTATCAGGTTCTTGGAGTTGTAGGATTTAGTTTTCACTAAGCACTATAGTACTAAATATGCGGTAATTCACGGTTGAAAATTTAAGAAGAGGTAAGCAATTAATTATTAATTAGCTCATAGATATCAACATCAGTTTAAATATCTCTGATCATCTCAGCTGATTGATATAATTATTCTAATTTTCAGGAAATCATTACGTTATGGATTCTTTCAACTAGTAAGCTAGTATTACCAAATGTATAGACAGTACAATCCCTGGTCGGAAACCGAATGGAACTTTCATCTTTAAAGACACCACGTGATCAAAACGATTATTATATTTGTACCCAGGTCTGGTTAACTTTAAGTTATAAATTATGTGTTGCAGTGTTTCTATTTTAAAATGTCACCCGACCTTGTAGTATATTTTATTTAATTCTATCTTTTCTTTTGAGAAGAAATTTATTTAAAATCCAATATGCTGGAACCCATTAACCATGACTGGATGTGATGAGTATTATACGAATATGTTCACACACGAGGGACTACTTGTTGTTGTATTTGCAAATATCTGACTAGTGACATTTAACTTTAATGATTTTCGTTGCTTTTTGTTATAATTGGACTGTTGAATATATCAAAAGTAACATATAAACTTATAAAAAAGTGTGAAGAGGTACATCTAACATCCGTTTCCGTACCTGGAAAGTGGAAACAGTATTTTACTTTTACGACACTTTAAAACTTTCAAATCTAATTGTATTCTTTCGACATCGGACGTTTTTTATTTGAGCATCATTAGTATTTACTTATTAATAACTAATTAGTCATTTAAATATCTTTCCTTGACAAATCTATTGTGTAATTGTAGTTTTAAGTTATCATCTTAGTTGTATATTGATTTTTCATTTTAAGTATGATTTTGCGCTCCTACTAAATCGCTCGCCCAAATTTTAAGAAAATTTTTGTGAAAAGGCCCTTTGGGTGTGAAATTGATCTGAATCGGTGTCTTTTTGGACGCTGATTCCGAATAACCCCCATGACGTAGGGTAAAAATGCTTCCCTGGAGAGTTATGGGCAAAAAACCGTTTTGGTCACGTGAATTAACGGGTGATACTCGTAAAATATCTGTTCCATATACCGTCGACGAGTCCAACTCGGCGCGCGTCCTGGTAAGTTGTAAACCTACAATCACGTGAAAGGCTTAAAAGGCTAGTAAAACATGAATTCGAGTGTTTAGGGCTCGGGTTAGGGTGCGGGTTGTGGTAAGGGTTATGGATAGCTTCGGGGTTATGGTTAGGGTTAGGGTTGGGATCAGGGTTTATGTAAAACCGTTTTATACGGCTGCAAAACCATAAAAACCAAAGTCACGTGAAATTTTTGGGCGAGCGAATTAGTAAAAGCCATGATTTTGGGCCGATCAAAAGTTTGCAACTTTAACTTTGCAGATTCTGTACCATGTACTCTGATTGGCTGAATTGTGTCAGCTAAAGCTTCTTGAACATTGGAATGCACCTTTACTTGATTCACGATGTCAATCCTTCCCAGCTCGGCGAGGCCCAATGGTGCATTTAGCGCCGATCTACGGTTGCGAGAACTAACTCTCTAACTTTTTAACTTTCAAAGTTAAGCCCCATCCAGTAAGGTTTCTTGAGAAATGGCAGCGTTTGATTGACGATGTCAACCCATCGAGATCGTTGCTCTGCGAAGCAGAGCAACGATCGACGATGGGTTGCAAGAGCGAAGCAAGAATGCTAGTTTGCGCGGTGCGTCGAAGCGGCGAAGTCCTCCGATGCAATGGCAGCGTTTGATCGAAAACCTGGTTTCAGCCGCGCACTGAGTTAGATGGTAAAATCTAAATATTTGATTGTAAAATCGCATAAACGCGCTTACTTGCGCGTTTTAGAGGGTTCAATTACGCCAGGCTATGTTTATCAACATAATAGCCTGGGGTCTCCATACCAGGTACACAGGGGGGGCTGAAACCAGGTTTTCGCGTCGATCAAATGCTGCCATTTGTAGTCGAACGTCGCCAACAGTTGCTCTCGTCCAATGAAATCGCTGCATTTTGCAAGTCAGTATGCATAATTGAATTACATATATTCATATGCGGAGCTTGGCTTACATAATGCAGCGATTTCATTGGACGAGAGCAACTTTTGGCGACGTTTGACTACACATGGCAGCGTTTGATCGAAAACCTGGTTTCAGCCCCCCCTGTGGGTAAGGCCAGGCCGGTTTCTGGGCAAATTTCAGTTTGACGGATGACATGATATCAGCAAAGCTTACCGGCTAGACGTGTTACTAGAGGTGGTCGTTTTTCAACAGCACGTGTGTCAGCGCGCGTGACGTCATGTTCACTGCATGATCGCTCGCGTGAATTATTGACGGATGTTTCACATAGCCATGTGTATACGCGTACTGCGTGACGCGAGAGGGCTCTGGTTAGAGCAAGACGGATGTTACTCGACTAAATTTCTTCGAAGTAGTATAGCGCGCGCCGCTTTCTTCTCGAAATGTTGGCCCGCGATGGCAAGTGCTACGAAGTAGCGCGCGCTGGGTCAAATCATTAACAATGGTCAAGTGAATTACAATCTGGAGTCATAGCAACAACATTATTTTGCAAAGGTAAAAAGCTGCGATCTGTAATTTGGCTCAAAATCATACTTTTCATTACTGGGCCGCGCTCAGCCTGTCATTCCGCCGAATAAATCTTTATTCGGTTTATTATGTTAATGAACATAAATCATAATAGCCTGGGGTCCTCAGGTAAACTTTTCAGGATAATTCAAAATCTACGTTGTCCCAAATTGTGCTCCTGGGGAGCTAACTTTAGTTTTACGAGACGGACATTTTGTTGAAAACCAAAACTTTCTATCTCTTTTACTTCCGAAGTTAGGCCCCTAACGGTAAGGTTTCCTGGGCGCCGAAACAAGCGCCAAGCGCGTCACGCAGTACGCGTATACACATGGCTATGTGAACGGTGTTAGTTTAACGGGTGATACTCGTAAAATATTATATGTTATATGGACACGTTCATTGAAGTTTGAGGAAATTGGTAAATTTCTAAAACAGCGTTTTTGACGATAGTGGTTTAATTTTAACATATATTAATCTAGCGTGTTCATAAGTTCTGAACATTAGCCACGTGACCCATACTCCCATATGCACTGCTCAAAAATAAAATGTATTGCTTTTAGGCACTGTTATGTAAAAAATGTCACATTTTTGTGACATTGTTTACCATAGCTGCCCAATTAGCATTTTTTGGTCTAAAATATAGTAGATTAGGTCAATCTAACAATTATGATACAATGTAGGCCTAAAGGGCAGTGATCGAACGGCTTTAAGGCAACATTTCGTAAACTTTGTCACACTCAGAATACGAGACCTCTTTTCTACTGTGAGGTGTCCTCAAAACCCTTTCAACTCATTATTTGATAGTTCTTCTGCCAATCATAGCCCTAAAATATGTTGTTTTGAAAAGTTAACAAATACATGCACTAGAGCACCTAGAGTACAAGTACTCATGCCAAGTAACATCAGATCTGACAGAAGCAATATACAAACAAAACCCAGATTTTTATGACGATCAGGAAAAACTTGTCGAGATCAAGACCAAAATCCGAAAATCAAGGATAGAGTTTTTCAAAGAGAGAAAAGAAGAGGTTACAAAAGACCTGAATGAAACCCAAAAATTGCAATTAGATCTTACATCAGAGAAAGGGGCAAGTTCCTGGCTTTCATCACTCCCACTCAAATCATTTGGATTCTGTCTCAACAAACAAGAATTCAATGACGCCCTAGCCCTTAGGTACAACTTTGGAATAAAAGATGCTGCAAGAAAATGTGTATGTGGAAGTGACAACTCAATAAACCACTCATTGATATGCAAAAGGGGTGGGTATGTATCTCTCCGCCACAATTCATTGAGAGATGTGATAGCAGAGCTATTAGAAACTGCTGGCTGTAAAGATGTTACCACTGAACCTCTCCTCATTCCTGTCAACGGGAGAGAACTTCCTGCAGGGGCCAACAAAGCAGATGGAGCTAGATTAGATGTTAGTGCTAGGAGTGTATGGAACCCATTGGAAAGGGCATTTTTAGATGTAAGAGTATTTCATGCTCAAGCTCCTTCCAATAAGGCTCTTGGATCTCCAACCACTATGTACAATAGCCATGAGAGACAGAAAAAGAATTTATACAATAAAAGGATTGTAGAACTGAGTGGAGTTGGATTGTAGAAGTCGAACATGGGACGTTTACACCGATAGTCCTATCAACCACTGGGGGTATGGGAAGGGAAGCAAATAAGTTCTTCAAGAAGTTAGCGGATAAACTATCTAGGAAATCAGGCCAACGATATAGTGAGGCAATGACATTTATTAGGAAGAGAGTAAGATTTGACCTATTGAGAACAACAATCATAGCTCTTAGAGGAGAGAGAGGGTTTAAAAGTAGTAGTGCAGTAAAAATAGCAGAATTAGATATAAATTTGGAGCCAGTTCTTTAAACTGGCTTACTTATACTACTTAAAGGGTGTTCAAGGGTTTTCTATTGAATTTATATTGAATTTTATATAGGGTAATTGTTATATTATGTGTATATTGTTTGAATAATTTCTTTTTATTTACAAATACATGCACTTGGCTATTGGGAAATGATGTAAATTCTGTCACATTATATGGAATTTGAAATTCTGGGTGAATTTCCGAAATCATTTATATCTGATTTTGGTTTGGAAGGCGGGAAAACTCTATATGAGGACGATACACGGATACAGTTGATTGAAGTATAGAGCAGTTGATGTAAACATCGTCACAAAATGATACGAAATCGTAAATGGACACGTTCATGTTGAAGTTTAAGGATATTGGTAAACCAAAAAAAATAGCGTGTTCAGAAGTTCTGGACATTAGCCACGTGACCCATACTTCCATATACACGGCTCAGAAATACAATTTATTGTTTTTAGGCACTATAATGTAAAAAATGTCACATTTTTGTGACTGTGTTAACCATAGCTGCCCAATTAGCATTTTTTGGTCTAAAATATTATATAGTAGATTAGGTCATTCTAACAATTATGATACAACATTTGGCTAAAGGGCAGGGATCGCAGGGAAGGCAATATTTCGTAAACTTTGTCACACTCAGAATACGATACCTCTTTTCTACTGTGAGGTGTCCTCAAAACCCTTTCAACTCATTATTTGATGGTTCTTCTACCAATCATAGCCCTAAAATATTTTGTTTTGAAAAGTTAGCAAATACATGCACTTATTGGGAAATGATGTAAATTCTGTCACATTATATGGAATTTAAAATTTTGGGTGAATTGCCGAAATCATTTATATCTGATTTTGGTTTGGAAGGCGAGAAAACTGTATATAAGGACGATGCACGGATAGAGCTGATTCAAGTTAAGGGCAGTTGATGTAAAAATTGTCACAATGATAATAAGGGCAGTTGATATGAAAGAAAATCTATCTAACTAATGCAATGGCTGATGTGACGAAATTTACATTTCTTGACCCTATTTTGAAGAAACATGCCTCGATTAGAATTCAATATTCTTCCAGGATTATTAGTAGGTTATTATTCAGCAAATCAGAACTCAAGTTTAACAATTCTGAGTTTAATTTTACTAAGTTACCGAAATGTGACGAAATTCACTTTTCCTGCCCCAACAGTATAATTTCAATGTGATGAAAAATGGGCATGGGTTTCTATATTTCCTTATCTCTGAATTAATCATTTCAAACTATAATAATTAGGACTGTTGATGTGAAAGAAAGTGTATCTAAACTTTACAATGACGTATGTGACAAAATTTACATTTCTTGACCCTATTTTGAAGAACCATACCCCGATTAGAATTCAATATTCTTCCAGGAAATATTAGTAGGTTATTATTCAGCAGATCATCAGAACTCAAGTTTGACAATTCTGAGTTTAATTATACTAAGTTACCGAAATGTGACGAAATTCACTTTTCCTGCCCCAAAAGTATAATTTCAATGTGATGAAAAATGGGCATGGGTTTCTATACTTCCTTTATCTCTGAATTAATCATTTCAAACTATAATTAGGACTGTTGATGTGAAAGAAAATGTATCTAAATTTTACAATGACGTATGTGACGAAATTTACATTTCTTGACCCTATTTTGAAGAACCATACCCCGATTAGAATTCAATATTCTTCCAGGAATTATTGGTAGGTTATTTTTCAGCAAATCAGAACCCAAGTTTAACAATGCTGAGTTTGATATCACTAATTTACAGAAATGTGACGAAATTTACTTTTCCTGCCCCAACAGTATAATTTCAATGTGATGAAAAATGGGCATTACATGGGTTTCTATATTTCCTGTATAAATCCATTCCAATAATAAGGGCAGTTGATATGAAAGAAAATCTATCTAACTAATGCAATGGCTGATGTGACGAAATTTACATTTCTTGCCCCTATTTTGAAGAATCATACCTCAATTAGTATATAATGTTACTTTATCACCATCACTATGTCGATAAATTAGTTATTTTGCCAACACGGAGCAAATAAAGTTATAATTTTTTTTTGTGACGAAATTTACAAATTTTTACCCTGTTCAGGTATTGAAATTTATCCAATGTTAACATATCACTGCCATATAATAATTTATATGACCGGCGTATGGTTGAAATATTGTTAATTGACCCATAGTACGTAATATAGGGTGTTTAAGTGGGTATACTAATATTTACTCAATTTCACACATGTTGAGATATCATACAAATTTATGTGACTAAATTTACCTATTTCTGCCTTCTGTATTTGTATTTGCCTATAACAATGAAATATGTGAACAATTCCAAACACATTCAGCTCACAAAATAATGCTAGACTATTCGGCATTTCTTGTCAGGATGTCATAAACATCCCTCATATAAATTTCTTAAATGTGTGACGGAGTTTACATGGTGCTACCATTTAAGGAAAAAAGTCGCTAAATATGTAGATAATAGTCATATACAGCTATTCTATGAATTGGAAATTCGAAAATCTGGTCAAACACGGCAACAAGGGGTCCATATAAACTCCGTCACGTTTTTATAGTGTGACAAAGTTTACAACTCACTGCCGGCCGCATTTAAGCGATATCTTATCGTCTGATAAAGATATCGTTATGCGACAAAGTTTATCTAGAGGATGAAACGATTATCTTAGGGTTAGAGGGTTTATATAGTTTCATAGTGTGACACATTTTACATCATCGTGCCATTCAGTAGGGTTACTAATATTTACCAATATCCTCAAACTTCAATGAACGTGTCCATATAGCAGCCCATATACTATGGGCTGCTATATTTTTTGTATTAATCAATTTCAATCATAATAAGAAGTGTTGTTGGCCCCCTGCAGGGGCCAACAAAGCAGATGGAGCTAGGTTAGATGTTAGTGCTAGGAGCGTATGGAACCCATTGGAAAGGGCATTTTTAGATGTAAAGGTATTTCATGCTCAAGCTCCTTCCAATAAGGCTCTTGGATCTCCAATGAGTATGTACACTTACTGGCCATGAGAGACAGAAGAAAAAACATGTACAACAAAAGGATTGTCGAAGTAGAACATGGAACATTTACACCAATAGTCCTATCAACAACAGCTACAGGTGGAATGGGAAGAGAAGCAGATACTTTTTTTCTATTCAAAAAGTTAGCTGATAGAATGTCTAGATTATTATTATTAAATCTAAAATAGCTAATAATTTAATAAATTATTAACAGGCCCCTTAACGTGGGCAATAATATAGAGTGTCTAGAAAATCAGGACAAAGATACAGTGAGATCGTATTTCTGAAAGGATAGCTGACCACAATAAAGAAGCTAAGAAGTGGTAGTCTAGTTAAGATATCAGATTTAGAATTTAGATATTAATTTAGAGCCAACAAATTGAATTGGCTACTTTTACTACTACACTAAAGGGTTTTTATGAAATTTTCTAATATTTTTTATTGAATTTCTATATAGAAATTTTATATAGGGTTATTGTTATATTATGCGTATATTGTTATTTGCAAGGTTAACTGAGCTAAGAGCCAGGTTACAAATCACATCAGAACACGATTCAGGTTTGATCTGCTACGAAGCACACTCATAGCACTCAGGGGAATCAGAGGATACAAAAAGCCCAGCACCCTGGACTGGATGACGTATCCTTCAATCTCATTCCTCAGAAGACGAGCTTTGAGGTCTCTTAAGTTTGTTTATGTAAATTTAATAGATAATTTATTGTAGCTTTTATATTGTGTAAAATTTTACGGACGAAATGATCACAGGGGAGACTCCCAACCCACCGCCTCGGCGGGTAGTTAATACACCTTTCACAAGCAAGAGCCACTTTGGTCTACTTGCTGTGAGGTGTCTCAGCTACATGGGTTGGGGGTCCCCCCTTTTTTTTCTTATAAAAAAAAGATACAGTGAGGCAATGACATTTATCAGGAAAAGAATAAGATTTGACTGATTGAGAACAACTATTGTAGCTCTTAGAGGAGAAAGAGGGATAAAAAGTGGTAGCGCTGTTAAAATATCAGAACCAATGTATATAAATTTAGAGCCAACAAATTGAACTGGCTACTTCTACTACTTAAAGGGTTTTATAAAATTTACTAAAAGATTTTTTATTGAATTTCATATTGAATTTTTATATAGGGTCAATGCTATATTATGTGTATATTGTTTGAATTTTGTTTACTGTTAATAAAAATTATCGATGTGAACGAAAAATTATCAAACTTTTACAACAAATAATGTGACGAAATTAACATTGCTTGCCCTATTTCGAAGTTCATCATACCTCTATTAGTATTCAATATAACTTTATCATCATAAAAATTTCAATAAACTAGTTATCTTCCAGCAAGGAGCAAACAGAATTATAATATTTTGTTGTGACAAAATTAACCTATTTTTTACCCTGATGTAATTTTCAATAACCGTATCTGAATCCTATTTCACAACAATGTGCCCCACTTTGACTTAGCAATTGTGATTGCATCGCCAGCACACCAATACTCCCAATACTCCCAATACTCTTCTGTTATAGTTATGTCACTGATTCCATTGGGCTGAATGATTGGGTGCCTGATGGTACTGGCTTATCGTTGAATCTGAATCACCTTGTTTAGTAGTCTGTTGGAAAAATATTAGCTCATGCAATGTAGATTTGATGATATTAGCTTGGTGATAATAATGTTAGGGGAATAACAGAATGTTAACACGTGTACATCGTTCCTTTTTTAAGACACAGTAATTTATTGACACTCGTGCAGCTATAATTTTAATCATTGAATCAGTATTTTTATCTGTGCTCTGCGTAATGCATCACATGAATCAGTTTTTTAATCTATTAACTTATTACACATTTGTGCTCTGCTTTAGCATCACTTGACTATTTAAAAAATTGTTTGTTCAGGCCATGACCTTATAGTCAGCCAATTGGCCATTGCTATATTATAACAGAATGGTGTCCACCCAATGACTTAAGTGTAACGGACACAATGCAACGCACAGTGGGCACACAATGTAACGGATTATTAATTTGTGCAGTTATATCTTAATTCAATAAGTCAGAAAATTATCTTTATTTGATCATTTTTTATCTATCGTTGACAATACTTTAGTAATTACTTCTCCATTATTTAGGGGTTTGAACATGGCACAATCATCAAAAGGATGTCCAGGGACATTTCAATCTGAAATTACTCACCTTATGACACGAGCAGGTATGTCTAGATAGCAACTAAAAGTGACCAATTTTATGATTTACAGGCACTATTATATAAATCATTCACCAGCACTATGAACTTGAATGTTTTTGTATTGCTGCTCTTACAACGTAGTTTATCACTGCTATTAGTGTCATCACGTCAAGTAAGCTAAATGAGAAGATGCGTACTCAGCTGCAGGTTAAGATTTGATGTCAAAATATCGCCTTCAGGAGATCTCTTTAATCCATGTGCAGCATCTTGTGTACTGATTGAGAAAGAAATGCTGGGTGAACTTGAAGACCTGGCTCAGCGTCTTATCCAATCTGCCGGCATGAGGTCCTCAACGATCATTGAACCAGACGACTTTGGTATGTAAGTAAATTTACTTGACATATGGAATCATGATTTGGATGCCATTTTAACACAGAGTGAACAAAAATCTATTGAATTATGAATCTGTTTAATTACCATTCTGTCCAATTACCATTGAATGCCTTTAAATAAAAATATGCAAACCCATCTGGCTGGATGAACAGCTAATTTGAACCATGAGATTTTCTGAGCTGTTGTCCACAATGTGAAGCGGTGAGCCGTGAGTGCCACATATATCCATATTCCATAAGCAGTATATTTATTTGTGTTTACTGTTTAGTGACCTAGTATTTATCTGTGTTTACTGTTTAGTGACCTAGTATTTAGTGACCTAGTATTTCACATACTAAATGTAATCTTCTTTAATTTCAGCATTTCAGATGCGCCAGAATGTATCTAAGCTGTACCGTCTTAATGAGTATCTGACAAAACGCAGTTTGTTGAGAAACAAGCTGAGAAAGAAGTTTGATGAGGAGGATGTTTCCGTACATCCGGATCTGGAACTAGATATTGTTAATAAACCATGGAAACGTAGAAAGGTATGTTACTATGGAAACGTAGAAAGGTATGTTACTATGGAAACGTTGGTGTTTTCTAGCAATACTGGGTGGTTCTGCTGATCAATATTGATCCCTGTCTTATCCTAACTTGTTTGCGGGTGTTTTAGGAAATGAGAGTACTTTTGTGTTTCTCTTTTCTTTATATGGAAGTTCTTCTGTACGTTTTACCCTATTTTTAATCAAATCTACTTAATCGGAAAATATAATCTGAATTCGATAAACAGCCGTCGAATAATATAGTGGTGCATATTTTTTAAATTATGTGCATATTTTATAACATAATTATTGTGCAATCTCCATAAATCCCGCAGACACATAATATAAGCTTGAAATAGAACGAAGTTTATTTTAATAATACGTACTTTTAAAATGTACATCAGGCTATTTTAATTTTGTAATATCTGTGTAAGTTGTGTATTGTACTTATCGACAGGTAACTAAGAAGCAACACTTTAAAATACTAGAAAACACAAATGGCCCTAGTGTTTTGTTTCTCGGTTCGTATGATTCGTTATCCTGGTTGAGGATGCATAGAAGCGATCTTATGAGTGAGGTAAGAATTCTAAAATATATTCTAAAATATATTCTAGTTATGATATCATAATACATAATGCATTATAATTTATATGATATAATACGTTACCATAATATGATAATATTGTTAGATAGTTTAAAACTCTAGACAATTATAGATGTACCAATTGTCACACAGTGTGTACTACAGTGTACTACAGTACACACTTTACCTTGTTAGTTGTCATCTCCTTCTTGGGATTTTCTCTGGCATGAAAAGCATTTCCTTTTTGGGTTCAATTTCAAAGCAGTTACAATATTACTACCACCTCTATTCAGATGCTCAATCTTTGCGTAAAGTTTGCGAGACTTTGAGGAAAGCTCTATTTATGAAATCTATAAAAAGCGCTGTTGGATTGCGTGTCTGAGCACTAGAAGTCACTGTTTTACAAGCATGTTTGAGATATTATCCCTCTAAGTAGTTACTAAAGCTGATTTACACCTCTAAGTAGTTACTAAAGCTGATTTACAGGCCATGTCCGGGACAGAGTACCTGGTTACCTGGTTACCTGGTTACCTGGTTACCTGGTTACCTGGTTACCTGGTTACATCCGTTAAGTAGTTACTAAAGCTGATTTACAGGCAATGTCCGGGACAGAGTACGAGGAGTACACACACCACTACCCCCACAGCTTTCTCAAAGACTCGTGCGAGATATCTGCACATTTCAGTAAACTCATCCCTAACCCTTACTCTCTGGCTAAGGAATGCGCGCCTATTGTTGGGTACCTGGCGCATGAAATGGTGAGGACACTTTCTTAAGAAAAATATTAATTCTATTGAATTTACACACATTGCACGCCTAAGGTATCAATTTAAAACTAATACACAAGAAAGTAGTAACTTTGGTATTGGGGTTGTGTGAAAAGGGGGGGGGGGGGGGGGGGGGGGGGGGGTGGACCGGAGGCATGAGAAGTAATCCTTAATTCCCTATTCAAATTTAACACAAACAAGCTGTGATTGTTGCAGAATCTCGACCCCACCGGCCCACCATGATCACTTCCAATCTTATGATACACAGTAGTACACACGTTCATTATGATACTCAGTAGTACACACGTTCTGTAGTACACACGTTCATACACGCCACTTCTTCTGACCAGCCTGCAAATTGTCATATCTGGGGGAGGATGGGGATCAGTGAAGTGGGAGTGCTATTTATGCTGGAAATTATTGAAATGACGCTGATGTACCTTTAAATACAATCGCACTCAGATATAAATCCAATCAATAATTACGTGGTTTATAATGACAATGGTAACTAGTAGTGTTACTATGGTAACTAGTAAATGCCACCCAGTCACTTGCACCCCGTCACCCGTACGTCTTACTGATAGTAGATCAGGTATTACGTTTTGATCACAGTGATTGCACATGGTAACAGGTACAGCAGTGGGTAGAAGCAGCTACTCGCATTTACAAGGATATGAAGAAGATGCCTTGCTGCCAGTTTTGCCTCCAGCCTTCCAGTGGCACCTCATCGTCTACCTCAACTGAAAAGAGGTTTGTTTTTTAACTTTGTTATGTCGAAACAATCTTTTAATTGCTAAACAACCATTTGCATTGCGCAATCACTGAAAACCAGGTCAATTTAAACAAATGTGTTAGGGTTAAGGTAGTGGGTCATGTTTATTTTTTCAAGTAACTATAATTTCACTCTCAAAAAATTGCCAATAATTTCAGCTCTGCAAGTATCACAAAAGTCTCAGTCCTACCCTGTTTACAGCCTCTTCACTTCAACGAAGTTCTTCGGAGGTTCTACAACAGCAATACCAGACATTCTTTATTCTTGTTATGACGAAATACCAGACATTCTTTGTTCTTGTTATATGAATTATGATGAACCGACTCTCAGACGTTCCTTCCGTTCAAGTTATAACCACTGCACTGGACTCGATATATTATGTGCACGGCCACGGGTCGTGGTTCTGATAACTGTTTGAGCCTAGTTTCACCTGTAGTACCTACAACCTACTGCCTACTGTTCACACTGTGCAACACCAAAAATACCTTGTACAATGGAACAAGAGGTGGGTATTACTGGGGACACTACTGTATCACACTACTAGTTACCATAGTAACACTACTGTATCACACTACACCAGTACTTGTTATCCGGTACCAGGTAACCAGGTAACCAGGTTACCTGGTTACCAGGTGGGTATTACTTGGGACACTACTGTATCACACTACACCAGTACGTGTTATCCGGTAACTCTTCACGCGCAACTACTTACCAATCTGTGATTACTGTAGTATGTACACGTGTGAAATTAGCCTGGTATGTACATGTGTGTGACCCTTTGTAAAATGTGTACCAAATATCAGCTCCTGCCCACAAATTATATAATGTAATACTTTTCATACATTTCAGGTTTAGAGTTTGTTAACTTATCAGTATCATTAGTTTTCAGTGTGACCTAAGACCTTGTACGTCATGATCAATTATTTAAATATGCCTTTCAATTATTGGTATATTTAATATTTACGTGTAATGCTGATAAGTGATAACCTTCTCCACAGTTAGTTGTCTTTCTCAACCTTTACATTTTGTAATTAGTGTAAAACCCAGTTAGGTGTCATGTCAGAAGAAGACAAAGTGGCTCAAACTGCAGATGCTGTGACCAATGATGCTGTGACCACAGATGCTATGACTACTGATGCTGTGACCTCTGATGCTGTGACCACAGATGCTGTGACCACTGATGCTGTGACCACAGATGCTGGGACCACTGATGCTGTGACTACAGATGCTGTGACCACTGATGCTGTGACCACTGATGCTGTGACCGCTGAAGCTGTGACCGCTGAAGCTGTGGCCACTGATGCTGAGACCGCTGAAGCTGTGGCCACTGATGCTGTGACCGCTGAAGCTGAGACCACTGATGCTGTGACCACTGATGCTGTGACCATAGATCCAGAGAGTGTGACTGAGGAAGCTATGGCAAATGAGCCAGATAATTGTGCTGCTGCTACTAGCTCAACCCCACAAGTGGACAGCAGTCCTGCTCCCGATGCGTCCAAATCAGAAAAACAGGCCGAATCAAATGAACCAAGTGGTAACAAAAGGGCTGCAGAGGAACTAGAACCGGAGGAAAAGTGTAAAAAACCGAAGACTGAGAACTTGTTGGTTTTCAAAATGCTGTGTCCTTTCTGGTGCGCGGGTGCTGTAATCGGTACTAAAGGTGAACATATCAGGCAACTTAAAGAGGAAACTGGGTGTGTCATTAGGATAACTAAAAACCATGAAAACTTTCCCATGACAAGCGAACGAGTTGTTTCTATCAGAGGGGAGGAGGAGTCCATCAAGAAAGTAATCCTAGCAGTTCAAAACAAGATAAGGAACGACAGACCGCCCCCAAACGCTCCTTCCAAAGACAACTCCAAACGTAAGGGTTGTATGAAGCTGGTAGTAAGTGTGTCCTCGGCAGGTCGTATTATTGGTAAAGGAGGGGAACAGACTAAGAAGCTGCAGACACTGCACGGAGTACATGTGGATGTCATGAAGACAGCTGATCTGCCTCCAGGGTTGAAAGAGAGCGTGGTTACTATCTCCGGTGATGATAACGACAAGGTGGATAACTGCATGACTGATGTTCTGGCTTTGGTAAGCGAAGATAAGCGAGCTAATCTGAACTACAATGTTGATTATTCCTCGTTTGGTCAGAACAAGCAGCATTCCGGTCCCGTGGCTAGACAACCTAATCAGTACGGAGGATGGGGTGGTGCCCCACAATCAGCACCACAACCACACTACTACCCCCCTCAATGGGGTGGTAACTATGGTAACCATCAACCATACAATCAGAATTATAGAGATCATCACGCCAGAGGAGGCAATAGGAGATAGCTATAAGTACATTCTCTCATCAAATAAATTTCAAGTTACAACACCTTTTAAAGCAATGAAGTTATGACGTTCCTAACTGATTTAATTGACTCTCCGAGTGGTTAGATTTCAGAATCAGATTTCTTGTTAAGTAACACTTTGGTTAGATATGTTGTATTAGGTTAGATAGGATTAAACCAAAGTATGACACGTTATGATAGCAGAGCTTGACTACTGACCCTTCTTATTACTCTTGAATATGTTAATATCGGTATTATTGTATTGTATCAAGGAAATATTCTTGTTTTAGTTTTAAATAAAGGGCTCTTACAAAAGTTGTAGAGTTATCTTATCATTTTATTCTCCTTGTGGACAAGTTATGTGCAATTGTAAAGGCTGTAAAGTTACTGAGTTATCTAAATAAGATATCTTACTTTAATGTGTATCCCCGGCCAAGTTTTATATTTATAGACGAAGATTTGTCTATATTTTAAAGATAGTATTCACAAGTAGCGACAGTTCAGTTATTTCAAGTTGATATGCTTGCTAGTATTATGTTACACCATAATATATCTCGAAATTTTCATTTAATTTATTTTGTTATAATTATCTATAATTTTTGTTTCGCTGTTATTAACTTGTATTTATCACATTTTATGAAAGATTCATAAACATCGCAGTTTTCTTACATACAATTTGTTTGCTCTATTTTGCCCACAGATTATACTCTAGTTGGGTGGTCTGAAGGTGGAGATCACTGTAACAAGTGGGGGGGGGGGGGGGGGCAACGCCCTAAAAGGCCCTAGACGCATCGAAAATCCGAAAAGGGCCCTAGAAATCGGGGCATTTTGACCCTGACCACTATTTGATAGTGTTTATAATGGACCATAATCTCCAAGTAAATACACTCAAATAAACATAAAAGTACTGTGCAAGTAGTCAGATAATATCATTAAAGCACTTAGCATATATATTAAACTTGATGAAATTGAAGTTAATTCTAGGGCCCCAAAAGGCCCTACACATATTGAAAATCCAAAAAGGGCCCTAGAAATCGGGGCTTTTTGGGCCCCCCCCCCTATCTAGTGATATACAATATAATACATAGCAATATTTGATATTTACAGTACAATTAGTTTCGTTAATATCATTAAAGTATCTGGCATATATTAGACTTGATAAAACTGAAGTTAATTCTAGGGTCCTAAAAGGCCTTAGACGCATCGAAAATCTAAAAAGGGCCCTAGAAATCAGGGCTTTTTAGGGCGTTGCCCCCCCCCCCCCCCCCCCCCCCTAAGTGTGAACTAACAGAACACATAACAGATGTGGATGAAATGCCAACTTCTAAACCTGTTTACTGGTTGCCTCGCACCTTACACACTACTGCCCATCAAGAACACTACTCAATTTTCTTGGTTTACTTCTCGAATAATATCCTTAAAATTGCGCAATATTCCGGATAATCGAATTATTCCAACCCTGTTTATGTGCGATACAATTCAAAATAAATTCAATATAAATTCAACATGTTATCATTATTGGAATAACAGCGATTTATACAACCCTGTGTAATGTAGTGTAATAAATTAACCCTTTTACTTTTATAGGAGTATGTAAAGATGACAAGTGCCGGTGAGTTGTTTTATAAACAAATACATTCTTAAATTATGTAAATCGCTTTTTATTGTAATAAGAGCTTAGGTGTGACTAGTAGATTAGGTGTGACTAGTAGATTAGGTGTGACTAGTAGATTAGGTGTGACTAGTAGATCATTTGTTAATAGCTGGGTTCAAAATGAACACGTTAGTTAGAGTTACTTTTCTTATATTTATACTCGAAAGAGTTCCCATGTAAACGTACTTGGATCTTTAACATTAACACAGCACTTTATATACTCCTTACAATGATATAGACGCTGGAAATGGTAAAATAGACAACTACTACTACTATATACTAGAACTTTAATAAAAACTTTTTAAAAATTCACCTTTAAAGAAGAATTATAGAATGGACACCTTTGATAGATACCTCTAATAAGGTGCAGTCTCTCAATTTATAGTTGCAAGTTGTTCGTAATGTAGATTTAAGCCGAGTCAGTTATAAGGTGTAGTCTGTTACCCTTGAATCCTGCTGTACACATAATTCTGCACTGTACCGTTGTAGTAGTACTACTACTATACTAGTATAAATAACTACATAGTGTAACGTTACCACTGGAACTAGATAGTGGGGTGTAACGTTACCACTGGAACTACATAGTGGGGCGTAACGTTACCACTGGAACTAGATAGTGGGGCGTAACGTTACCACTGGAACTAGATAGTGGGGCGTAACGTTACCACTGGAACTAGATAGTGGGGCGTAACGTTACCACTGGAACTACATAGTGGGGCGTAACGTTACCACTGGAACTACATAGTGGGGCGTAACGTTACCACTGGAACTAGATAGTGGGGCGTAACGTTACCACTGGAACTACATAGTGGGGCGTAACGTTACCACTGGAACTACATAGTGGGGCGTAACGTTACCACTGGAACTACATAGTGTGGCGTAACGTTACCACTGGAACTACATAGTGGGGCGTAACGTTACCACTGGAACTACATAGTGGGGCGTAACGTTACCACTGGAACTAGGTAGTGGGGCGTAACGTTACCACTGGAACTACATAGTGGGGCGTAACGTTACCACTGGAACTACATAGTGGGGCGTAACGTTACCACTGGAACTAGGTAGTGGGGCGTAACGTTACCACTGGAACTACATAGTGGGGCGTAACGTTACCACTGGAACTACATAGTGGGGCGTAACGTTACCACTGGAACTAGGTAGTGGGGCGTAACGTTACCACTGGAACTACATAGTGGGGCGTAACGTTACCACTGGAACTACATAGTGTAACGTTACCACTGGAACTACATAACTCAGACTTAAGTTGTTAGCTATAAAGGAGCTATTTTAACATTCAAATGCAAGTTTAAATGGACTAATCAAGCCTTACACTGCAATATATGTACTAATATTAAGATTGAGGAGCACTACCCGGAGGCATTACAAAACGCCTAATAAAATATCCAACAGATAGATGCATTTGACTACAAATTATTTATCAAGTTTTACTTGTTTACAATTTCAGTAGTTGCCACTGTTGAATCCTCGTATTTTAAAAGCTGTTTCCTGCAATGATACCTGTTGTAAGGGGTGTAATACAGTAAATACTAGCTTTATCAGTTTCAAATATTAAGAACATGTATTGCAATTATAACTAAGTATAGTCATTTATTTATCTAAATTTTCTGAACTCTTATTAGCAGTTTATAGTTATAGGCTGTTTTACAAAAACCTTTTTCCGTACATGGTTATTATTGTCGTTTGTATTTGGTTTTAAGAATTAGTTAATAAAGAAAATAATGTGAAGCTATTAGCGTTTGTCTAGAGTTTTCTTTTTACCTCTGTTTAAGCATGAGATGACTTCGCTACGTAGTGGAGCCAAGACACGTGCGCGGTTAACGCGCAGCAATTCGCTGGAAGATTCTGTGCTTTTGCACTGCTGAAACGCTGCGCTTTCGGGTTCGGTGGTGTGCAAAGTACAGCGCGCTCACATTTCGATCAGTTGAAATTACGGGCCGATACTACATGCATGGCACGTCCATCAGATGTGATATGTTTCAGACTCTAATTACAGCTATATTTCAGGTGTAGAAAGTTACGGGCCGTCATCACAGACTCTCACATTCTTCGATGCAGAGGAACATGATTACGGAGCTGACACACAGGCCAGCGAGTTCGGAGGGTTCACTGACTTCACCCTCCCAAGCCAGACCCAGAGTCAGCCGTCTCAGTCTGATGCTACTGTAGACAAAGTCGGGCTCAAGGATGCGGTCAATGGTATCGGCACACTGGCTTTCGACGAGCGAGATGAGGATGAAACTACGATGATGAAGGTTTGTTTTGATGATCTCACTAAATTTCTGGCATAATGTCAGCTCCGCGTTCCTCTATATTCATTGCATGTGATTTGTTGGAATACAAAAGTTTTGCCGTGCTAAACAAACTGCCGTTCAGGAGTTACCACAACACGCTTGCAGCTACTGTAACATACACGATCCAGCGAGTGTCGTGCTTTGTAACACGTGCAAGAAATGGTTCTGTAACGGCCGGGGCTCCACCAGTGGATCTCATATCATCAACCATCTCGTCAGGAGCAAACACAAGGAGGTTAGTTACACAAGGGTGGGTGGGGGGGGTCAGGAGCAAACACAAGGAGGTTAGATACACAAGGGTGGGTGGGGGGGGGGGGGGGGTCAGGAGCAAACACAAGGAGGTTAGTTACACAAGGGTGGGGGGGGGGGGGTTGGAGCAAACATACTACACCCCCGGCCCCCTTAACAAACATAACCTGAAACTGGGTCCTATCCCAGGTAACCCTCCACATGGACGGACCCCTTGGTGAGACCATCTTGGAGTGCTACAACTGTGGGTGTAGGAACGTGTTCTTGCTCGGGTTTATCCCAGCTAAAGCTGACAGTGTTGTAGTTCTGCTGTGCCGACAGCCCTGCGCCGCTCAGACCTCTCTGAAGGACATGAACTGGGACCAGAGTCAGTGGCAGCCTCTTATCAACGACAGATCCTTCCTTCCTTGGCTCGTCAAGATACCTACTGAGCAGGTTAGTGTAACCTTTTAGTAAAAATACACTGTGAGATTTATTATGAATATTGTTTACTCCACTGAAACCTAAAATCTAATTGTCAACTTTAGATTTATCAACATTAATCAAATCTAATTATCCGTATATCAGGAGCAACTGAGGGTTCGTCAGATAACTGCTGCACAGATCAACAAGTTGGAGGAAATGTGGAAAGAGGATCCAGGAAAGACAGTTGAGGACCTTGATAAACCTGGGATTGATGAAGACCCTCAGGCTGTCATGCTCAGATATGAGGATGCTTACCAGGTGTGAAAATAAATAAATTATGCCACTTCAGCGAAATTTCACTCAAACCACATTTAATAGGTGTACTTGCTATTTTTCTAAATTTAGTAAAATGTTTTTCAGTACCAGAACGTGTTCGCCCCTCTGGTTAAGATGGAAGCTGACTACGACCGGAAGCTGAAGGAGTCTCAGAGTCAGGATAACATTGTGATCCGGTGGGACAGAGGTCTCAACAAGAGGTGGATAGCTTACTTCTCCCTTCCTAAACAAGACGGCGAAATGAGAATCATGCAAGGAGACGAGCTTAGACTACGATACTGCGGTAATTAAGTAATTAGGGTAATTAAGTAATTAAAGCAAGGAGACGAGCTTAGACTCAGATACTGCGGTAAGTTTTGTTATTTCTGGTTTTAAGTTTAGTCATTGTTAGTATTGAGATGGAAGTGTAAGATAGAACTGAAAATGGACAGATATAGTAGTTGAAATCTCTGTTTGTTCAGGTGACCTCAGGAAGCCATGGACTGACGAAGGTCACGTGATCAAGATTCCAAACTCTTTTGGTGAAGAAGTTGGTTTGGAGTTGAAGGGGATGACTGACGTGCCGACTGAATGTACTCGGAACTTCAGCGTTGATTTTGTTTGGAAACCAACTAGCTTTGACAGGATGCTAACTTCTCTCAAGGTATGTTATTGTCTATTAGGATACATTTATGACAACTGGGTTCTTCAGTTCCTGTGATACTACATATTATACACATATTGTACACATATTATACACAATACACATATTATACACATATTATACACATATTAAACACATATAATACACATATTATACACATATTATACACATATTATACACATATTATACACATATTATACACATATTATAGGCACAAGGAAATTTCGTAATATAATGCAATGCATTTTCAGACGTTTGCGGTGGACGAGACAAGTGTGAGTGGGTTCCTGTACCACCGACTTCTAGGACACGAAATAGAGAGCGAGCAGAGTATAAAGAGCACTAATCCTAAGAGGTACACAGTGCCCGGACTGCCCGAACTTAACCACTCTCAAGTGTACGCTGTCAGACAAGTCCTCCCAAAACCTCTCTCTCTGATCCAGGGTCCTCCTGGAACAGGTACTGTTGTTATGGAAATTGAAAACAATTCGTAGATATTTGTTTTGTAAACTTGGAAGACATAGTTGTCGTTTCGAAAATTCCCAAAAAACATCTCTTTATACTGTAAACTTCTTTTATTTTGGTGATTTAAGTTTTTAGTTGATGGTAACAATAACAATATGTGAATATGTGTCCTCCCCGCAGGTAAGACGGTAACGTCAGCAACTATAGTGTACCACCTGTGTAGAGGAGACCGGGAGAGGGGCGGCAGAGTACTGATGTGCGCTCCTTCCAACACGGCTGTAGATCAGCTCACAGAGAAAGTGCACAGAACGGGTCTCAAGGTGGTGAGACTTTGTGCTAAGAGCAGGGAGGCTATCGACTCTCCTGTTGCCTTCCTCTCTCTTCACAGACAGGTTAGTGTACACTGTCTTGTTGTATTTGTTTATTACATTTATTCGGAGTGCTATAAACTTAACCTTCTCTGTTTTAGCTAGTTTATGGCCGGAGCGGGGAGTTCCTCACTGCTGAGTGCTGCTTTATGGCTGATTCTACAGGCCAGTTCGTTGTTGTGTCATCTTCTCCGTCCTACAGCATTCCTAACATTTCGTCCCAGCAAGCCGTTCTAGTGGTAGGAAATGTACCCCGCCCTCCGAACCAGGTAGTGGTAGGAAATGTACCCCGCCCTTCTAACCACTTCCTCTCACAATCCGGTTACACTTCTGGTATTTTATCTAGTGGCAATGCAACTAAAACAGTTAGTAAATCAAACTTCCTTGCGGAACAATTTACAGAAGAAAACACTGGAAATACTTCCTCGGTTTGGAAGAAGACCAAATCAGAAGGCTCCAGAAAGCGGCACCGTAAACTCGGTGTTGACCACAGTAAGCTCCAGTGCTCGGAGTGTAGCGAAGTGAGCTCCTCCCTAACGGACCTGTCCCAGCATCTTGCCACCAAGCACAGTAACTCCATCAGATCCTGCAAATGTCTTTACTGTGCTCAGATATTCCTATCTCAAAACTCAGCTGTACATCACATAAAGTCCGTTCTGTTGGCTAAGAAACCCTCCCCTGTGCACGTGGCAGGAATGATAGCTTGTATACAACACACGTGTCCAGTCTGCGCCCACGTGCACGTTTCAGCGCAACATCTTAAAGTACACCTTCTTAAGTCTCAGTGCGGAGAAGCTGAAATTAGGCAATCTGAAGAGGTTCAAGTTAAGAATACGAAATTAGCCTGCATGAAGGCAGTATTGCAATCCTACAAACCTACTAAAATATCAGTGCAAGAGAGTGGTGGGGAAGCTAATTCTCCAAGAGGTGCCAGCAGTCTCAACACTCCAACAAACTTAGCTACTACTCAG
Source organism: Bolinopsis microptera (assembly GCF_026151205.1). Lineage (NCBI taxonomy): Eukaryota > Metazoa > Ctenophora > Tentaculata > Lobata > Bolinopsidae > Bolinopsis > Bolinopsis microptera. The sequence continues at coordinate 1,070,658 of NC_087073.1, forward strand.
ACTAACACCCCCCTGCCTATAGACCTGCAGATACCTGCTAGGTCACGTGTTGGTTGTCCTGGTGATGCACGTGTTCCACCACCTCCCCACTGTAAAGGGAGTGGCCCGCCTCCCCACTTCTACCCCCAACCCCCCACTTACATCAGACCTCCCCTCGTTATGTCTCTCCCTCCCACTCAGTACTACAATCTGGATTGTTATCAGTATCCTTCAAACAACATGACGCACATTGCACCTAACCAGTACACTTATCAGCCTCGTGTTGGTTGTCCTGGTGATGCACCCCTTCTCAATAAAGAGCTCTTCTCCTGCTTGCACTGTGGTTCTAAGTTCGCAGAGTTTGACCTTCTCACCAGACACTTCCGTGACAACACGTGCAACAGCGCCGCGCACAGTAGTCTTCAGGGCATTGTTAATTGCTGCACAAACACGCCTTACTAGCTCCACATTGTTTCAGTTTATTCAGTATTTGAGCAATGAACACCCACCATTGTTTTAATAAGAGTTAATTTGGGAGGGGGCAACCCCTCATTTGTATTTGATGCATGCTTACTATTGTAGTTTTGATTGTTTTAGATAATTTATAACCATTTTTTGCTAGACCCATAATGTCACAATGTATGTCAGATCGATTGTTTTTAAGAATTTGTCTTTGTGAGGATTGTCTATAATATTATGTTTATTAGTTGTTTTATCCCTATGATTTGATACCAAACTGGTAATTGAGAGGGGGTGTGATTTCGTTGCTTTACCAAATCGCAAAACTAAAACTACATTTACAATACACAAACTGGATCGGACCCATTGTAAATCTCACAAATATATTGTGTTTTTTTAAGTGTGATGATTGTGTTATGTGATAAATCACATCGTTTAAAGTTTTTTTCAAAGTTATCATTAAGTTATCGCATATTTATATATTCGCCAATTATAATTAGTTTTCGCCAAATATAATTAGTTTTACCGAGTTGTTGCACAATTTATCTTGTTTGCTTTGTACTAAATCTCTATTCAACCTCTGCTCTCGACTATTATAAACTTTATAATTTCACTTTAAAGCATTTGCTTGTGTACGTGAAAAACCCTCCCCCAAATTGAAACCATGCATCACGGATGCTCACCGTGTCACGTGGTGCTCACCGTGTCACGTGATGCTCACCGTGTCACGTGCTTACCGTGTCACGTGCTCACCGTGTCACGTGTCCCAGGTGAAAGCTCTGGAAGGTTACGGCGAGTTGGAGAAGCTGCAGACTCTGAAGGAAGACCAGGGTGAACTGTCCAGTGCTGATGAGAAAAGATACCGGACACTCCGTAAACAGGCCGAGAGAGAACTACTCCAGGTGAGTTTAATTACTTCAACCTCTTACCACGTCACTATACCCACAATGAGGACATGGGAGTTAAATTTCACGCCAGGACTTTCTAGGTCTTGTGATTTCCTTTCCTCAATTCTCCCGACCCTGACCAGTGTAGTGTAGCCCCTGGCCCTCCTGACTCTGACTAGTGCAGTGTACCCCCCCCCCCCCCCCCCTTAGTGTAGTGTACCCCCCCGGCCCCCCCCCCCCCCCCCCCAGTGTAGTGTAGCCCCCTCCCCCGCCCCCAGTGAGCACATTAACACCCTCTCCTCCTCAGAACGCGGATGTAATCTGTTGCACGTGTGTGGGTGCCGGAGATCCGAGACTCTCCAAACTCCGGTTCCGGACTATCCTGATAGACGAGAGCACCCAGGCTACCGAGCCGGAGTGTATGGTTCCTATTGTACTGGGAGCTAAACAGGTACAGATACTGACATACTGGCATAGTTACCTAGGTAACAGATACTGACATAGTTACCTAGGTAACAGATACTGACATAGTTACCTAGGTAACAGATACTGACATACTGGCATAGATACCTAGGCCTAGGTAACAGATACTGACATAGTTACGTATGTAACATACTGTCATGACTTAGTTTAAACCTTCTTGTTACTTGCATACCTCAAATTGTTTGATTTGCTTTAGAAAAGCTTCACAAAATAGGTTTCCAGGCTTTAGTGACAAATAACAGTGTTTACTAAGAGTTAAACCCTGCTGTTATCTGTTACCTAGGTAACAACCCTGCTGTTACCAGGTGATATTGTTACCTAGGTAACATGTTTTACTAAGAGTTAAACCCTGCTGTTACCAGGTGATATTGGTTGGTGATCACTGTCAGCTAGGCCCAGTTGTTATGTGCAAGAAAGCAGCTAGGGCTGGTCTCGCCCAGTCCCTCTTTGAACGACTCATTATTCTGGGTATACGGCCTATCCGTCTGCAGGTTTGTTAGTGGTCAATTGTACATACCGTGTTGAGATTAAAAGACATTTCCCCAATTACTCCAGTAGCAGTATTCCCTGCTACTAGAGTTAATTGAAAAACTAAGAAATATGGTTGAGACTAGATATTTGAAAGACTGTACATATGTAAAGGTAAGGCGCTGTTAAAACTAACAAGTCTGAGTAACCCCTCCCTCCCTCAGGTCCAGTACAGAATGCACCCCTCTCTGTCCCAATTTCCCAGTGATATTTTCTACGACGGTACTCTACAGAACGGAGTAACGAACGCTGAGCGCGGCCCCAGCAACATCGACTTCCCTTGGCCCATTCCGGATAAGCCCATGTTCTTCTGGGTTACTACCGGTAAAATACTCATGACCCCCCCCCCCCCCTAGTTAAATAGTTTGACAAATAAGACTAACTTCAGGATTCAAACAATCGATCATCAATAATGTCGGTGTAATTAAATTGTAGCTACTGTCCCTTTGTCTCCATATTCTGCTACGCCGCGTGCCTAACACATGTACCCAAAAGCCATCCAGTGAACGTCAAATAACTTACCAAAAGTAGTACTAAAGGGTATAACTTTGCCTACTCGGCCGTGGAAGCCGTAGATGTAAACTTGGAAGGAGTTTTTGCTGAGATTAACCACAGAGGATTGTCCAGTAACAAGTGCTGCCATCCAGCTCCATTTGTGATCGTTCAGTTCGTTAGTTCCATGAAGACTAGTAGTTACTACAGGAGACACCCTGATATATCCACAGTAGTCATTATCATTGGTTGTGTATTGTATACTAATATAAGGTGTGATCTAAATTTAAATTTGAAAATGTTCAGGTCAAGAAGAGATATCGTCGTCTGGAACCTCCTACCTGAACCGAACTGAAGCAGCAAACGTGGAGAAGATAGTGACGAGACTAATGAAGTGCGGAGTGAAGCCCGATCAGATCGGTGTGATAACCCCCTACGAGGGACAGAGAGCCTACGTGGTCCAGTACATGCAGTACCATGGCAGCATGCACGCTAATCTTTATCAGGTCAGTACCATGGCAGCATGCACGCTAATCTTTATCAGGTCAGTACCACGGCAGCATGCACGCTAATCTTTATCAGGTCATTAGCTGGGAGATATTAGATTTAGAAACCCTCTATATTCCAGATATCAGCAACAATTCACGTTATGAAACTTGTTTAAAATTATGTTTAATTTCAGGAACTGGAGGTAGCAAGTGTGGACGCGTTCCAGGGTCGTGAGAAAGATTTCATCATTCTGAGTTGTGTCCGAGCGAACGAGCATCAAGGTATTGGTTTCCTGAACGATCCTCGTCGTTTGAACGTGGCGTTGACTCGTGCTAAGCATGGCGTCATCATCATTGGTAACCCCAAGGTTCTAGCAAAGCAAGCTCTGTGGCACCGACTTCTGGGTCACTTCAAAGATGCTGATCTGCTAGTAGAGGGCCCTCTCAACAACCTTAAGAGCTGTTTAATGAGTTTCAGCAAGCCTAAGAAACCTCTGATAAACAAGGAAAACCCCGGGGCTAGTTTCATGAGAACAGCAATGTACGACGCTAGAGAGGTTAGAGCATCCTCATTATACAATATACATCTTTCTTAATTAAATCAGAATGATAATCCTTACATATTACATATTAAAAAATGTTTAAAGGTCTATCTCAGCGCTTAATGTGTAATTGTATTGCTCGCGCAAAGTTAAACTCGATTTGAATACTTGTTGATCACAGCAACATGTCCCAGGTGTTCATGTCCAGTGCCACGTACGAACGCATGCCGGGCGCGGCGCCCGGTATCGACATGTACAGGGACGACTACTACAAGCCGCACGATCAGATGGGCTATATTAACAGTGCTCCGAACCCGTCTCTACCCACTAACGTACCCATACCAGTGGGTATGTTCATGGCAGCACCGCCTCCACCTCATAGGAACTACTACCCGGGAACTAACAGGAGGAACAAGAACACCACTTTCAACAGTGAAATGAATCAGGTCAGTTTGAACATCTAATTTGAACATCTAATTTGTGCTGCTAGTTCCAAGATGTTTCCCAGAGTTTCTGAGAAAGTTTATTAGCTAAGTAACTGGTTATGTAACTTGTTAAATATGACAGGTGTACAGTGGCTACGGAGGGTACACAGGCTCCGCCCCCCTGACACAGCCGTTGATGTCTCAACAGAGCATGTCTCAACCTCTTTCTCAACTGGAGCTATCTCAGGACACGTCAGTTACCTTTAGTTTCACATTCCTTTGCGGGAGAAGTTTCTAGACTATTGTTTGAAGCGAGTCGTAATAGTGTTTGATCAATTTAGTAAATGCAAGTTTTTTATTTTAGTTAGAATTTGTAATGTGTCGTTATCTAATGAAGGTATGTTTTCTAATGAAGGTATGTTTTCTAATGAAGGTATGTTTTCTAATGAAGGTATGTTTTCTAATGAAGGTATGTTATCTAATGAAGGTATGTTTTCTAATGAAGGTATGTTTTCTAATGAAGGTATGTTTTCTAATGAAGGTATGTTTCCAGGTATGTGCTGGAGGAGTTCAAGTCCCAGCCGGGAGATGGGTTGCTGTCTCAGGACTCCACATTTCAAGCTGACAGACCTGGTTTCGTTTAGCGCGAGAAGTGAGACTTATGCAAACTAGCATACGCAACGATCACCCCTGATACTTCTTTTTCAAGAGACAATCCCCGACACATTGTCGCTACCACGGGTGCCTCCTCGCCTTGTGCGAGATGCGCGCAGCGTGTGACGTTGTCGTGACGACACGTGCTCGCGCACACCCCTTGCGCACGTGTGTTTCCATGGGAACGCACGTGGGTGTCACGTGACTCCAACAACATGTCACGTGACGATGAAAGAAGTCGATTCACTGAAGAGCGATGAAATATCCCAAGATGAAAAGAAGATCAGTGATTTATTGCGATGTGAAGAAAGCAGAATTATTCTCTCCGAGTCTCTTTTGAAGTCGTCTTTTGGAGTTGGTCCTCGGGCGGTGGTTTTTAAAACAAAACTTTTTTCCTCCGAAAAGTTTGGTGTTTGATGGTTCTAGCATATTTAATAATGCGGGTATAAATATACATCGTGCTGGGTTTCGATGTCATTTTAAGAAAAAAACACCATTCTTTTCACTGTAGCAAAAACTGTAGATTTGATCACAGAGACAGAAATGTAATTTATTAACGCCTAGTGCCTGTGTACTAGCCTATACTATAGGCTGTAGGGTAAAACACGCTAGAACATTTTACTTTATTGTGGAGATAATGAAATAATCACGGTCTTGTCCCACGCCGTAAAGAGTTAATGTCTTAATGCATGATTAGCTTTGAAATTGTTTTACCACATTGTTGTACTACTACTACGACCGCTCAAGCGACAAGTTTTCAACATTGTCCTGGGTCCAACTCATGAGATCGATTATTTTTTGAAGAACATTGTTTTATTTGTTTAGAAGATTAGTGCCTTGCCAGGCTGTTAAGTGACGCCTGTTAACTGTTTACTGGATGGTAACTGAGCACGTGTTGTCTATCCGACCACACTAGTTTGTTTCTAAGTGCATTGTTTGCCTGGACACCTTTCCAACATGTTCCAGTCACGCGCCCCCGACCTGCCACCCACTTATTTAACTATAACAATAGCCCTAACTCACAACTGGGCCAGCTCAATGAGTACTCAGTCTTTGAAAGCAGCTGGCAATTAAAGAAAAGCGATATTTTAGCACATTGTCCATGCAGGCGGCAGATGTGCGACCTTTTCAACCTGCTAACTCTTGTTGGCTGTTATGATTTCTAATCATTTTTAGAGGGTACCAGAAGTGCTAATTGAGGAGCGGTGATTGGTGAAATGGTTTCTGTCTGACTGTGAGAGCACTACAGTTCCACCTGTGCCCAACTCCGCAGATCAGCGACGGTCACGTGACACGGCAATGCATGGTAGTGTAACCATAGTAACACGTGACACGGCAATGCTCACTATTTAAACCGGACTCCCTGTAACAGGTCTTCTAGAATTTATGGTATTTTTTAGCGTGGTTTTGATTGCGTTTGTTTGGGCTTTGGTTGCACTAATTTTAATATGCGATGATATAACCGTGTGTCAACATTTCCCGAACTGTTTCTAATTCTTTTTTCCGACACAATTGAATAATTTAGTTCACCATATTTGAAGTCGTCGTGCTCAACACTCAGACCCGGGGTCACGATAAAATGAATTCCGGCACTTCCTCATCCTGCGAATCTTCCTAAATTGCTACTAGTGCTAGTACTTACTTTCACTTTCAGGATACTCAATACTCAAGCTTTTTCTTACTTTCAGAATGAACATAGAAGACTTGTTATCCCTCAAGACCCCTACTCCCTCGTTTAGACCCCCTCCGCCAAGTCGCCATACAACAAGCTCTACTGATAGTTCTACAAGTTCAGAGAACGGGGAAACGAGTACGCTGTGTTTTGGGAGTTCTCCCAGGAAGAAGCTTTGTTTAACTTCTAATGCTGGCCGTGAGCCAAATCCTTCATTTCTCTGCTCATCCAGCATTGCTAAGGTAAACGTCTCGACGAACCTATTTCTGGACAGATCCAAATAGTTATTGCTTCCTCGATGTCGAGTTCTTGTCGAAACGATTTATATTTTTGAACGGTTTTGCTGCGTCTTGCTTGATACTAGGAAATATATTACTGGGAAATGATAATCGCCACAACTATATTTGTAAATACTTCCGTCCGAAACATAACAAAAATTTCGCGGAATAATTATAATTATGAACTGATCTAGTTCTACTAGTACTTGAGCTTCAAGTAGAAGCTCCTGTCTGCTGTCAGTTGCAATTCTGAATTTGTGTGTGGTCGTTTTGCTATACTAAACGCTTTGAACTGAAAGTGGCAATACTTCAGATGTTTTGCTATACTAAACGCTTTGAACTGAAAGTGGCAATACTTCAGATGTTTTGCTATACTAAACGCTTTGAACTAAAAGTGGCAATACTTCAGATGTTTTGCTATACTAAACGCTTTGAACTGAAAGTGGCAATACTTCAGATGTTTTGCTATAGTAAACGCTTTGAACTGAAAAGTGGCAATACTTCAGATGTTTTACTATACTAAACGCTTTGAACTGAAAAGTGGCAATACTTCAGATGTTTTGCTATACTAAACGCTTTGAACTGAAAAGTGGCAATACTTTAGATGTTTTGCTATACTAAACGCTTTGAACTTAAAAGTGGCAATACTTCAGATGTTTTGCTATACTAAACGCTTTGAACTAAAAGTGGCAATACTTCAGATGTTTTGCTATACTAAACGCTTTGAACTGAAAGTGGCAATACTTCAGATGTTTTGCTATACTAAACGCTTTGAACTGAAAGTGGCAATACTTCAGATGTTTTGCTATACTAAACGCTTTGAACTGAAAAGTGGCAATACTTCAGATGTTTTGCTATACTATTACTAAACGCTTTGAACTAAAAGTGGCAATACTTCAGATGTTTTGCTATACTCCCCTATACTATTACTAAACGCTTTGATCTAAAAAGTGGCAATACTTCAGATGTTTTGCTATACTAAACGCTTTGAACTAAAAGTGGCAATACTTCAGATGTTTTGCTATACTAAACGCTTTGAACTAAAAATGGCAATACTTCAGATGTTTGCCTATACTATTACTAAACGCTTTGATCTGAAAAGTGGCAATACTTCAGATGTTTGCATGTAGCTCCTGCGGAGTGATGTTCCAGTCTCGGAGCGAACTTTACTCCCACTTCCGAGATATCCACAAACACAAGTTGTTCTCCTGCTCCTACTGCAGCAAACTCTTCACTCGCAGCAGGTACCTCACAGTGCTGGCAAACTTGGGAGCCGGTAATGTCTAACTACTAGTCAGACTTTTCTTACTTATAAGTTAACTAACTAACTCACTCTATAACTCCACAATTTCAGCTCTTTAAAGACACATACTCGGGTACACACAGGTGAGCGACCCTATCAATGCACGGAGTGTGGCAAAACTTTTACCCAGGTAAGTTACTTTGGACACTGTACAGCTAAGTTCTTTTTACCTTATCGGACGTTATTTGACCGGACATTGCGTGGACGGACATAATATTGAACGGACATTAAAATTAACTATCTTGTCGTATTTTATTTTATTGGACATAAACAATGAAAATGAACGTTAGGGCCTCCACACTCCAGCGTCCAAATAAAGTCCGAAATGGTATTAGTATTACTTTATTACTCTGGATACATGTATACAGAGTATGTATACTATTACTTCTAGTTAAACTTGCAGGTCGTTTTTCTTTAGAATTTAAAATAGTGTTATTAATTTCAGTTGAGCAATGTTTTACAACACAACAGAGATGTGCACATAAAAGATAAGAGGTTTAAATGCAAGCTGTGTGAGAAAGGTTTCAGCAGACTCGAAACATTGCAGTGTCACATTCGAGTACATACAGGTAAATAACGGGGTGGGGTATTTCTAACCCTAACCCTAACCCTAACCTTGTCGGGGGGTCAATTGTCGTACTAAGCCCTAGATTTCGCGACAATTGACCCCAGTGTAATTACATAGGGGGTCAATTTTCGCGGTACGAGTTCACACAGGTATATAAGTATAACCCTCGTCATCCTAGATATCCTTCATTCGGCACGCACTGTCATTAGTGGGTTGTGGGCCCACTCCAGTCTATGAAAAACTGGCTAGGGTTACTGTTAGGGTGTAACGGGCGTTATTTGAAGTGGGATAGATCGACATGAACTCGCTATTTGGCGCTCGTTTGTGGGTTCTAAGTTAGTTAGTAACGGGTGATACTCGTAAAATATCTGTTCCACTTCCATATATTAGGACCGTCGACGAGTCCAACTCGGCGCGCGTCCTGGTAGGTTGTAAACCTACAATATAACTATTAATCTATTAACTTAACTCTGCTGCAGGCGAACGCATTTACAAGTGTGAAGTATATCTATTAACTTAACTCTTGACTCTGCTGCAGGAGAACGCATTTACAAGTGTGAAGTTTGTCAGAAGTCTTTCTCTCAGCGAGCTAACCTGAAAGTCCACACTCGCATTCACCGCGGTGAGCGCACTAGACCTAAACGAGCGAGGACCACCCCATCCATTCCACAAACTCATCCTCCTAAAGTTATAAACCCTGTTATTGTAGTTCCGTCTACCCATCACAGAACTGTGCTCCCTACTCAACTATGTTTTAATGGCGCTTTTATTGTGGCAGGACGGACATTCAATAACAATTTAGCTTTTACTCGTGAGTCAGACTCCGGATTGGACTTTTTATTGCCAACTGTCGCATTGAAGTTATTGTTTGATGTGATAGTGTCTTTACATTTTGCTTAATTTTATAAATTATTAATGTTTGTTTGAAAGTGAATGGCGGATGCCTGTTTTCAGTTTATTCATTTTCAATTGATATCAATAAATGTTAATATTTATGTTTTAATTTTCAATTTGGTAAATTTTGCTTTTATTGTTATCGTTTATATTTCAAATCCAAAATCATCTGTAGATTTTATCATCCGAATTTGATTACTGAACGGTCCGGGCCTCAAGTCCACTAAAAGTAAACATTGATTGACCTTACCTGGGGACCCCAGGCTATTCTGTTCATAAAAATAATAAACCGAATAGAGATTCGGCGGAATGACAGGCTGAGCGTGAGAGCGTCGCCCAGTAATGATTGACAGCACCAATCCTGAACCCTTCAGGTCGTTGTCCATTGTCGACTGACTGACCCGGCCGGCGCACGCTACGTCATACGTACTACGCAGTAGTCAGTAGTGCAGTACTTTGCCTCGGGCCAAGTTGTATCACGTCGTGACCTACATGTGACATGGTTGTTTCAATAATGAATAAGTGTAGCATCTCTACGATACAGGGGAGCTGCGCGGCGGGTCATACAACGTATATATATGGGTAAACTAGACCTGCATAAGCCAGGGGAACGGCCCATAGCAGGGTAACCAGGATGGCCCGGTACCCAAAAACCCGATTAACTAGCAAAGATAAAAAATAACAATAGGTAATAAATAGATACCAATACTATACCGATATAAGATGCATAGTTCAGAAGGATCAAACCGGGATGTTCCTTCTGTTAGTCTTTTGTAGGAGTCCATGGCTGTCGTATTCTTGTCTTTATTTCTTTCCTTCTCCGTGATGTATTAGTCTTGCTGTAACGAGGAGTTAAAGAAATGTCTGGTATGGAATACTATGGTCCTGGGAGGTATCATGTTAAAGATATGGAGGGCTGGGGAAGTCACTGAATCATGTCAATGAGAAATAAAAGGAAACTGAGTAGTAGGTAACGTGGTTGTCCCTTCCACAATCAGCAAAGATGAAAAAGAGGGGTGAGGGGGAGAGAGAGAGACAGGCATTAAGTCAAGCTACGAGAGCCGTCCAGTGGACTATTGAGCCCTTAGAACTGGCTGGGTAGCAGGACCTGCTGCAAGTCTGAACACGAACTGGGGAGGGGAGGGTGATTGTGGTAGAGGGACAATTACGTCAGCTAAGGCTAAGAGAAAGAGACTAAGGGGGTTCATAGAAATCTAGATACTTGGTAGCTCTAGCGAACCCCACTATGTTACTGATAGAGAAGGTTTGATGGAAGGTGTCCTCTCTGATGGTATAGTTACCAAGGTAGTATTTCCTGTGTAACAGTGATTTCTCTCCGTGGAGACAGAGGTGCGAGAAAAAACATTGTTAATATAAACAGTCTAGATCTTAACTTGGAGCCACAAGGCCAAGGGTAAAAAATTTTTGAGTGTTTAGGGAATTTTTTATATTCTTAAAGGTTTGTTTTTATATATACTAGAGTAGCAGAGAGGAGTTGAGTGTGCACTTCAATGTACACAATTTTTGACCACGCAGGGTCTTTCATTAGGTCATTCCAAACCAAAATCATCTAGGTACCCATTTTGTATCGGTAGTCCCAGTCCTACAGGGCGAAATTTCTAAATTGCCCTCAGGCGCAAATTTGGGATTTTTGTATCTCGGCTTCTAAAAGACTTAGAGACTTGAATATTGGCTTAAAATAACCGCAATACCCTTATTTATATACAAGTTATGAAGCAATATAAGGTCTCAAGTGCCTAGTTTTAAAGATATTCACGAAAAACTGTTTTTTGGCTCATCGCAGCTGGAATTACCGGATTATTTTTACATCTGGAGCTAGAAAGGTCGTAGAAACTTCTCCGATATTGGAAAGTATTCGCAATGAGCACATTTATATAAGACTTATGAATCATTGTATGCTCTAAAATGCTTATTTGTAGAGATATTAGCAAAAATCGGTAATTTTGGCTTCACCAATACAAATTTGGTAATTCGTTTTGTCTTTTTGTTGCAAATTTTCACGTTGCAATTTTCAAGATGCGGTTTGTGGCTATCGATGGGGCTTTATATATGCTATTGTATGGTTTTGATACAATCCTTCAGCACCTAGGACATAGGCAATAGGGGTCTCAAACCCTGAAATGTCAGGAACTGGGCAGTGGCCGAGATAAATATTTGATAATTACTTGGACTCTTGACTCACATTCATCTTTTCAACGGTTAGTTAGACATCTTAAACCAGTATTGAACGTTGAGTGAAACTTCTGATCCATTTGTAGCTCAGGTGATGTGCCCCAGAACAACACACCTGAGTGACAGTGGGCCTTATCGATCATGAGCCGCAAATCACAGTGACTTTGGGCCTCAGAGACAAGGGCATTCGTACTCTTGGCTTAAATTGGCTCTTCGTTAGTATCATCAATCAGGTTTCTAACCTCTAAATCATCTGCCTGTTCATTGTCCATCCGTCTCTTTGAGATTCATTATTACTTCAAGTTTAGTCATTTCGTTTCTGTTCAACTGTAGGCGTAATGAGGGACTTCAGTCCAGCAATAAAGTCAATATCTCTAGATTTAGCAATATTTCGTTGGTTTCGCTACTTTTAAGGTAATTATGTTCAGCAAGCAAGGTTGTAAGTTTTCAGCCCTACTGCCCCGAAATATTGCCCCCCCCCCCCCAGATCACTAGTAATGCTGGAGCACAGGTAATGCACATGGTAATGCTGATTTTTTGCTTAACATAGCTCATTTTAAAGTTCCTTTATCAGCAGTCTTCCCTATCATACTGGCATATAAACAGATTCACCTCCTTTATCTCTAGATATAATCTTGAACCTGGGCTCTACAGGTTATCGAATGTCCACCAACCTCTTTCCCCAATTATTGTCAGCCCCAGGACCTCTATCACCTGCAACTTTGGGTCTTAGAACTTCGGGCCCAAAGATACCTGTCCCTCAGTGACTCTGTGCCCCACATAATTCTAATTTATGACTCAATGTAAATTGTAAATGCTGAGATGGACATAAGATAACCCGTATCTATCGCTAAATTATTTACTATTATTATTGTATTGCTGTGTAAATTTAATTCTAATTCTAATTATAATTCTGTAGAGCCCAGGTTCAAGATTATATTTAGAGATAAAGGAGGTGAATCTGTTTATATGCCAGTATGATATGGAAGACTGCTGAAAAAGGAACTTAAAAATGAGATATGCTAAGCAAAAAATCAGCATTACCATGTGCATTACTAGTGCAGAGTGCTCAAGCATTACTAGTGTTCTGGGGGGGGGGGGGGAGGGGAGATTATATTTAGAGATAAAGGAGGTGAATCTGTTTATATGCCTGTATGATATGGAAGACTGCTGAAAAAGGAACTTAAAAATGAGATATGCTAAGCAAAAAATCAGCATTACCATGTGCATTACTAGTGCAGAGTGCTCAAGCATTACTAGTGTTCTGGGGGGGGGGGGGGGGGGGAGGGGAATTATAATTAGAATTAGAATTAAATTTACACAGCAATACAATAATAATAGTAAATAATTTAGCGATAGATACGGGTTATCTTATGTCCATCTCAGCATTTACAATTTACATTGAGTCATAAATTAGAATTATGTGGGGCACAGAGTCACTGAGGGACAGGTATCTTTGGGCCCGAAGTTCTAAGACCCAAAGTTGCAGGTGATAGAGGTCCTGGGGCTGACAATAATTGGGGAAAGAGGTTGGTGGACATTCGATAACCTGTAGAGCCCAGGTTCAAGATTATATCTAGAGATAAAGGAGGTGAATCTGTTTATATGCCAGTATGATAGGGAAGACTGCTGATAAAGGAACTTTAAAATGAGCTATGTTAAGCAAAAAATCAGCATTACCATGTGCATTACCTGTGCTCCAGCATTACTAGTGATCTGGGGGGGGGGGGGGGGGGGGGGGCAATATTTCGGGGCAGTAGGGCTGAAAACTTACAACCTTGCTTGCTGAACATAATTACCTTAAAAGTAGCGAAACCAACGAAATATTGCTAAATCTAGAGATATTGACTTTATTGCTGGACTGAAGTCCCTCATTACGCCTACAGTTGAACAGAAACGAAATGACTAAACTTGAAGTAATAATGAATCTCAAAGAGACGGATGGACAATGAACAGGCAGATGATTTAGAGGTTAGAAACCTGATTGATGATACTAACGAAGAGCCAATTTAAGCCAAGAGTACGAATGCCCTTGTCTCTGAGGCCCAAAGTCACTGTGATTTGCGGCTCATGATCGATAAGGCCCACTGTCACTCAGGTGTGTTGTTCTGGGGCACATCACCTGAGCTACAAATGGATCAGAAGTTTCACTCAACGTTCAATACTGGTTTAAGATGTCTAACTAACCGTTGAAAAGATGAATGTGAGTCAAGAGTCCAAGTAATTATCAAATATTTATCTCGGCCACTGCCCAGTTCCTGACATTTCAGGGTTTGAGACCCCTATTGCCTATGTCCTAGGTGCTGAAGGATTGTATCAAAACCATACAATAGCATATATAAAGCCCCATCGATAGCCACAAACCGCATCTTGAAAATTGCAACGTGAAAATTTGCAACAAAAAGACAAAACGAATTACCAAATTTGTATTGGTGAAGCCAAAATTACCGATTTTTGCTAATATCTCTACAAATAAGCATTTTAGAGCATACAATGATTCATAAGTCTTATATAAATGTGCTCATTGCGAATACTTTCCAATATCGGAGAAGTTTCTACGACCTTTCTAGCTCCAGATGTAAAAATAATCCGGTAATTCCAGCTGCGATGAGCCAAAAAACAGTTTTTCGTGAATATCTTTAAAACTAGGCACTTGAGACCTTATATTGCTTCATAACTTGTATATAAATAAGGGTATTGCGGTTATTTTAAGCCAATATTCAAGTCTCTAAGTCTTTTAGAAGCCGAGATACAAAAATCCCAAATTTGCGCCTGAGGGCAATTTAGAAATTTCGCCCTGTAGGACTGGGACTACCGATACAAAATGGGTACCTAGATGATTTTGGTTTGGAATGACCTAATGAAAGACCCTGCGTGGTCAAAAATTGTGTACATTGAAGTGCACACTCAACTCCTCTCTGCTACTAGAGTAATAGGGTCATTGCTATATTATGTGTATATTGTTTGAATAATTTTATAATTTCCTGTGTATGGAGAATGCTGGACAGCTTGTGAGGTAGTGTGCTGTAGTTTCCTTGTCTTCATCACACTTTTTGCATATGCTGTTGGGTTCGTTGCCAATCTTGTTTTGGAAATATCTGAGATAACTGCATCCTGTGAATAGATGGGTAAGAATTCTGGTATTGTCTCTATTATGTCGTTTAACGTCAAGGTGTCTGTCAAAGAAACTAATAATGTTGGATTGGTGAAAATCAGTGGAGGATCTGAAGAGTAATAAACGTTTATAGTGAAGTCGAGAAAAGTAACTGTCTAAAATATTAGAGAGAGAGAGGAGTGAGTGTAAGGGGCAAACGGAGGCGGTCCAATGGGAGGAGAGTCGGATCCTTTGTTTGCCAGAGAATCTGCGAGATCATTGCCTTTTATTCCACTATGCGCCGGTACCCAGTGGAGGGTGACGGATATCGTCCTGCTAAGTGCGTTGAGGGCTCCTAGAGTGTCTAGGATGAGGTGGGATCGGGAGATAGTGCCCGATAAGGCAAGAAGAACTGCTTTGCTGTCGATACAGATGTGGAGCTCAGTAGCTTCGTAAGAGTTCTTGGAGAGGTGGATACAGAGGTGGAGTAAAGCCAGTAACTCTGCTTGGAAGATGGTTGTGGTGTTTCCGAGTTGGTGGAAATGTTCTGTAATAGACGATGAGTTAAGAAAGAGGACGAACCCCGCTCCTGCGAGGTTGTTCTTCACCGAGCCGTCGGTGTATCCCACTAGAGTGTCTGGTTTATGTAGGAGAGGGATCTGAACTAGGGCAACCGAGCGGTCGAGAATATCCGTTGTGAAGGATTGTGACAGGTTGAGTGATGCTGGTGCTATGTCTAAAAGGGAAAGAGGTGGGAGAATCTTCTTGAGCTGATCATTGAGGAGTAACGAGTGAGATGTCAGCTTTCCGTCTCTAAGTCCGTATGAGGCGGACGAAGTGATGTTAAGCCTGAGGAAAGTTTTAAGAGAAATGGAGTGAATCCTGAGGTCGAGAGGGGGGAGTTGGGTGAGGACCTCTAAGTAACAGGTCGGAGAGGAGGAGATGGCTCCTGTGATCAGGAGTAGAGCTGTTCTTTGTACGTGGTTGAGCATGTTAGTAGCCCATTTTCTGGAGTCCAGTATATGGCTCCAGACCACTGATCCATGAGAAAGAGCTGGGATGATGATTTGTTCGTAGATCCAGAGTGTGTAGGAAGGTTTAAGTCCCCATTTTTTGCTACAGGCAGATCTGATGGTGTGCAGGTTCCTGATAGCTTTATTACAAGTGGCATCAATGTGGGATCTCCATAGGAGCTTGGAGTCAAGGGTAATACCAAGGTACTTGACCTCATTTACAAGGTGAATGTTGATGCCTCTTAGAGATAGGGGTTTATCAAGCGTCCATAATCGTTTCCTGGTAAACATGATAGCTTGGGTCTTGAGAGAGCTAAGTTTTACGCCGATGGTCGTGCACCAATTATCAATGATAATGAGGTATCTTTGACAAATGGCTCTGATGGTGGGAATGTCTATTCCTCCTACTATGATGGAGAGGTCGTCTGCGAAGGCTTGAATGAATGATGTGTCTAGGTTGTGGTTAGAGAGGAGGTCGTTAAGAGTAAGGTTCCAGAGAAATGGCGAGAGTACTCGTCCTTGAGGGCAGCCTCTGCTGATAGTTCTAGAAATAGAGATACCGTTAAGGGTGAGAGTGATAACTCTATGGGAAACCATATAGTAAATCCAGTTGCATAAGGTGGTGGGAATTCCCGAGTTGTTGAGGTTATGGTAGATGGCGTCATAAGAGATGTTGTCGAAGGCTCCTTCAATGTCCAAAAAGAGTCCTAGGGCTTGATTTCCAGCTGAGAGGGAAAATTCAATTTTGTTGGTAATCTTGTGAAGGGCGGAGTCGGTAGAGAAGTTTCTCTTGAAACCATGTTGGTTGTCTGTAGTGAGGTTGGAGAGTCCAATGTCGGCTTCAATGTACCAGATGATCAGTTTCTCCATAATCTTCTGTAGAGTCGAAGTAAGGCTGATGATACGAAATGCTCGCACATTTGTATAGTCGTCTTTAAGAGGTTTGGCGATGACTACACCATTAGCCTCATTCCAGTCGTCAGGTGTGATACCCAAACGAAGGGAGTGTTTATAAAGGTGAAGAATACAAGGTGAGATAGAATCCCAGCATGCGTTAATCATATTGAATCGAATGTTGTCTGGTCCCGGAGATTTGTTCGGAGCCATGTCCATGCAGACTTTCTTCAGTCTGTTAGGCGTGATCAGAGAGTTGATGATGTTGTCGTGATCTGGGCCTGGGTCAATAGGAGTGTGTGCTATCGGGTTGTCAATGGGGAGGAGAGCTTCAGCTAGCGTATCTAGGGTTTCTCTTGGAGATGAAGTGAAGCTGCCGTTCGGTTTTTTAAGGGATCCTAGCTGTCCGGGATTAGTGTTCAGTGATTTCATGACTTTATGGAGTCTAGCTGCTGAGGGTATGCTAGAAATTTTGTTCACGTAGTTTTTCCAGCTAGATCTTTTAGCTTTCCTGATGATGTTTTTGTAGTCTTTAAGTCCGGTTCTGTAGAGGTTCCAGAAGAGATCTGTTTTGTGTTTTCTGGCTTTCCGGTGCATGATTCTGACTAGCCTGCGCTTTGATGTGAGTTCAAGGTTCCACCATGGTACTGATGATCTGATGGAGGAGAACTTGATCGGGCAGGCTATGTTGAAGGCTTGGATGAGTGTGTTAGAGATATAAGAGTTAAGCTTATTGAGATGGGGTAAGTCGCACGTGGGAGAATATCTGAAAGGAGAGTCAGAGATAGATTGCGTAACTAGATCGTTGAAAAGCTTCCAGTCGCAATCCTTGGGGGATCTGTAGGGAAGTTTAGTCGGAGGGGCAAGATTAATGGTGTAGGATAATCTGGCGTGGTCAGAAACTGTCGAGCAAAAGGAGCTGGACCAGTCATCTAGGAGGTGGAGTCCGTAGTCATTAGTAATCGTGAGATCAATGATAGAGCTTCCTAATTTAGAAAGGTAAGTAGGATTTGATCTCTTGTTGATGATTTGAAGAGAGTTGGCAGCAATAGTGTCCGCTAGTGATCTGCCTCGGGAGTTAGTGAGTCTATCTCCCCAAAGTGTGTTCCTGGCGTTCGTGTCGCTACCCATGACTAGAGGGATTTTGTTGAGGTTACAATGAGTAATAAGGTCTAATAACAACGGGTTGTTAATAGGGAGAGTGATGTCTAGGTATGCTGAGCAGAGGATGAATGATTCTGTGTCAAGAGTAATTCTGATTGTGGTAATGTCAGGTGAGCTGAAGTGTCCCAGTCTCATGCTAAGTGCATGAAGTCCTTGAGGGATAATGATCGCTGATCTAGCTCGTCCGGTGGACGAGATGAACGGTTTGTGTGAGCTAGGGATGTTAGGTATGCGCTGTTTTTTGCTGACATATGGTTCAGAGGCACATATTAGGTGTGGTAAAAAAATCGAAATTATGCGGTACCGCACCCGACTATAAAGGTAAAATGTGCGGTAAGGTGCGGTAAATTTTTACCAATTATGCGGCAAATGTGCGGCGATTTTTTCGAAATTTGTGTGGGAATTGTGCGGTTTTCTTTTGCATTTTCTCAAGGACTTTGGAAATTCTAAACGTATTAAGTGTGAAAACTGTAATAATGCCATCCATACTAAGTGTTTCAAAGCAGCTAAATATTCATGCAAAAATGGACTATGGATGTGCTGCGAGTGTGCCAGTTCTGCAGAGGAACGGTACTGTCCATTTCCATCTGATGAGGAATCTATTGATTCTGATAGATTCTATGATAACAGAAACCAGGAGGATGCCTTAATTGCATCATATGCCCTTGTACTTGAACGTTGCCGTCGCTACTCTAAATCCGAGTTCTTAAATGCAATCAAGCAGCTCAATTCCTCAAAAAAATCTATGTTATCAACTTTATTCTACAATATAGATGGAAATGCATCTAACTTTGATAGCTTCCTAATTGAACTCAAAAGTATAGGGCACTCGTTTGATATGATTGGTCTTGCTGAAACCAATACTAATCCTGCACAGCAGGGCCTGTACCAAATTCCAGCATACACAGGATTCTATCAAGAAACATTAGCAGGTAAGAAAAAAGGCACAGGCGTTGCACTCTATGTATCTGACCATTTAAACACTGTGGTTTTAGAAAACGTGTCACACTGTACTACTAATATTGAGAGCCTCTTTGTTGAAACCACAGATAGCGCAGGCTGCAAAATTGTTCATGGAGTCATTTACCGACCCCCCAATGGCTGCTTTGATAGCTTTTGTGAAACCCTTGAATTACTTGCAAAGCAGCTAAATGGGAAAACTGTCAATTTGTTGGGAGACTTTAACTCAAACATACTTAATATTTCTACCAGTTCCCAGCTCTTTGAGGATACATTCTACAGAAATGGCTTTTACCCGACTATCTCCATTGCAACACATTTTCGTCAAAACTGTAAAAGTTCCTGCATCGATAACATTTTAACAAATAAAATTGAGAATATAGTCTTATCAGGTGTTATTGAAGAACGGCTTGGTGAGCATGCCCCTATATTTACCTTCACTTCAGTAGAGACCCCTCGCAATACAGAACCTCAGAAACATGTCCGCTATTATGATTACTCGAGTTCCAAATTAAAAAGCTTTGTAACTGAACTTGAAGTGAAGGTAAACCAGCTCACTCCTTCAATAGAATTTGATGAGTTTACGGCATGTTTTGACCAGACACTTGACAAACACTGCAAACTGGAGGTACCAAAAGTGACAAAAAGAACTCCCAAACTTAACCCATGGATTACAGACAGTATCATCCAGTCTGTAGAAAGGAAGCATGAACTGCGTAAGGAGTGGTCTGACACTGTTACTAACAAGAACCCTGGTGGTAATATATTGCTCTACCAAGTATTTAGTGATTATCGTAGGATGCTCAAAGCTATCATTAAAGCTGCCAAACGTTGGCATTACTGTAACGAAATTCTAAACAACTGTGAAAACAGCAAGAAAACCTGGCAAATTATTAACGAACTCAGGGGCAAAAAGAAGAGGCAAACCAAGCCCCCATTTATCATTGATAACCAAAGAATAGTTGATAGAAGAGCAATTGCTAATGGATTCAATGCTTGGTTTGTCTCTATTGCACCAAAGCTTAATGAGACACTGAATAATCTATCTAATGGCCTGCATATATTACCCATGAAAACTTTCTATGACTTCCTGAACCCAAGAAATGAAAAAAATATTAGGCTAGAAGATTGCTCCTCGAACGAAATATTGAAAATCATAAGCGAGTTCGAAAATGGTAAAGCCAGTGACATTCCCATAAGTGTAGTAAAAAAGTCATCTCATGTAATTGCACCTGTATTGTCGAATTACTTCAATATCCTTATGACCCAAGGTATATTTCCTGATGTCCTGAAAACTGGTAAAATAACACCTGTATATAAGAAAGGTAACCCAGAAGAAATCGAGAACTACCGTCCTATCTCCACACTGTCCGTCTTCGGTAAGATCTTTGAAAAGCTCATATATTCTAGAATATACGGATTTGTTAGCTCCCAGGGAGTTATATCGAAGACACAGTTTGGATTTAGGAAATCTCACTCTACATCTCATGCAGTTAATTACTCTGTAGATTTAATTACGAAATCTCTTAAACTTAAGAATCATGTTTTAGGAATATTCATCGACCTAAGCAAAGCTTTTGACACCATCGATCATTCAACACTTCTTATAAAATTAGAGGGATGTGGAGTGAGAGGAGTTGCAAATAACCTCATAAAAAGCTACTTGACAAACAGGCAACAGTACACCGAAGTTGTAGGAGAAAAATCAGATACCCTATCTATTCAATTTGGTGTCCCGCAGGGTTCAATTCTTGGACCTCTCCTATTTCTTCTTTATGTGAACGACATCACAAACAGTTCTAAACTAGGATCATTTGTTACCTTTGCTGATGATACCAATATATTTGTTGTCGGCAAAACAAAACGTGAGGCATATGAACGAGGAAATGAGCTTCTATCATCATTAAAGTCTTATATGCGAGCGAATAAGTTACATATAAACATGTCCAAGTGCTGCTACATACACTTCAAACCCACCATGGCAGGTTCTAAATCAGAGATTTTATCACACCCTGAAGTTGTACTAACTATAGACAACTTTCCAATCAAAAAGGTTTCATCCGCAAAATTTCTGGGTGTTATAATTGACGAGAACCTATCATGGGAAGATCACATCAAAGCTCTTAAGCGAACTCTAAATCATTCCACATCCACTTTATGTAGACTCCGCTGCTCCCTTCCAGAATTTCTACACCAACAATTATATTATACCCTGTTTGAATCACATCTTTCCTACTGTATATCTGTATGGGGTGGGGCAGCGAAGCAACGTATAAGCTCATTATTTACTGCTCAGAAGTACTGTCTCAGAGTACTATTTGGTGATAGACTGGCGTACCTAGATAAGTTTAAGACTTGTGCACGTACTAGGCCTATAGGACACCAGAAACTAGACCAAAAATTCTTCATAAAAGAGCACACCAAACCGATATTCAAGCATAATAATATTCTAGCTATACAAAATCTATATACATACCACAGTTACCTGGAGCTCTACAAGATAATGAAATTCCGTGCTCCAATATCCTTACATGAGGGTTACACATGTTCATCAAGGAAACCCTGCCTTCTAATCTGTCAGGCAGACCCACCTGACAATCACAACACTAGATCAACCAAAATTTTTAACATTTTAACCCCAAAGTTCAGAATGACTGATTTTACTACTAGTGTAATGTGCTTGCGAGGAAAGCTAAAACGTGCGCTACTAGCTAATCAACATAACCACGCCCTGCTTGATTGGACCGCAAAAGACTTTGACTGCACAAATATTATTTTCCAAACATTATAACTGGCTGGTCACACACATCTAAATTAAATTACCCTAGGCTACTGTTTTCCAAGTCTTGTCCTGTGAGTAAAGTATGTGTGAGAAAGTTTTAATAAAATGAATGTATATTTTTGAATTTTTAAATTTTAATTTGAGAATGAAGTATAAAGAAATTTTTAATTAGCATTGTATAGTTTAAAATATTTATAGCTTATTATAACCATTGATAAATTTAAGCCATAATCTTTCGCCTGCTCCAATATCCACCTTGAAGGTGCATTTTTAATCCTTGAACTACACAATATAAAGTCAAGCATGTTTTAGTGTAGACTTTTTGTCACAACAAGACTGCAACCTAGATAGTAAAAACTTTAAACAGAACCCCTAATGTCTGCTAACAATTTTTCGTATAGTCCTAATCTGAGCCTTGTCTCTATAAACTGAACTGAACTAACGTTTCGGTGTGTGCAAAAGCTTCCAGGCACGCGCATTCCTTGCCCCGTTAGTTACCTGTCCTTCTTAAACCAAACAAGCAGTCAAGGACAAAAAGTCATACACCAAATGGGCATTATATTTTATGAATTGTTTTACATCTTTTATTCTGTAAAATGTGCTAAAATTAAATTTCTTGTTTCATTGAAAATTTCTTGTTTCATTGATTATTCTAACCGCCGCTCTTATCCAAAATAGGTCTGTTTATGTGTTACTGAGGGTGTAGTTCTTTACTGAGACCATGATTGAACCTATATTGAGATTCAGTTATCTGAGAACAGTGACTTGATCTGGTAGAGATCAGGATACAGTTATTTGAAGACGCCTCTTGATAGAGTCGATCAGATCCCATGCGTGATCGCAAATATGTGACACGCTTGTTGGCATTGATCGTCAGTACTAGGTATCTTCTGTTTCTTGTGTGGTGAGCTTGATGATGGGTCACTGTCTGTAGCTGTTCGTTTCTTTAGATAACGGTGCATGACGTTGTGATGACGAATGATAACTGACACACTATAATCGAAGTACGGTAACGACGAGGGTTCCATAACGGCCTGGGTCACGGTCCCGAAAGGGCCTGGGTAACGGTCCCGAAAGGGCCTGGGTCACGGTCCCGAAAGGGCCTCGGTCACGTGGCCTAAGCATGAGTTCCAAAAGGGCCTGGGTCACGGTCCCGAAAGGGCCTCGGTCACGTGGCCTAAGCATGAGTTCCAAAAGGGCCTGAGTCACGGTCCCGAAAGGGCCTGGGTCAGGGTCACGTGGTAACTGGGTCACGTGGCCTAGGTATTAGTTCCAAAAGGGCCTGGGTCACGGTCCCGAAAGGGCCTGGGTCAGGGTCCCGAAAGGGCCTGGGTCAGGGTCCCGAAAGGGCCTAAGTCACGTGGTAACTGGGTCACGTGGCCTAGGTATGAGTTCCAAAAGGGCCTGGGTCACGGTCCCGAAAGGGCCTGGGTCAGGGTCCCGAAAGGGCCTGGGTCAGGGTCCCGAAAGGGCCTGAGTCACGTGGTAACTGGGTCACGTGGCCTAGGTATGAGTTCCAAAAGGGCCTGGGTCACGGTCCCGAAAGGGCCTGGGTCAGGGTCCCGAAAGGGCCTGAGTCACTATAAAAGAGCCCGATTTTTAATATATTTTGGTTTTTACACTCGAAAATCTTAACGCGAAAATTTCAAAATTATGCGAAATTACGCGGAAAATGCTAGATTATGCGGAAATATGCAGATAATTACAAAATGTGCGGAAATGTGCGGAAAACAATAAATTATGCGGAAGTGAGCGGAAAACGGTAAATTGTGCGATCCCGCACCCATCGCACCTAATATGTGCCCATGATATGGTTCTGTTAATAAGAGAATAGTGGATGGTTTGAGGTCTTTGAGTATGCTGGCTGTAGCTGTGGTCATTTTGCGAAGGTTAGCTTGAATGATAGGTGTGGCTGGGAGTTTAGAATTTGAAACATTAGTGTTGACAGTCATATTTAAATCGAAAGAGAGAAACAAGGTCTTGTAAAGAAGATTTCAAGAGAAAACGTAAAACTGAGGTTAGCGTTAAGCTGAAGTTATGTCCTCGGGTGATGAGGAGGGAGAGTCTTTAGCGTAACTGTTGTTACGGCTCCTTTGAATCTTTCTTGTAGGCGAGTGATCGTTAGGGCTGCTCCGGGGTGTGGGAGTTTTTTCCCCTTTGTCCTTTGTTGGGGTGTTGAGCAGTCTATCCTCTGTATCTGTAGCGGATCCGATGTCCAGATCGGCCATCAGCTCCGCTGGAGACTCAGAGGAGGTTATCACCGCTGGGGAGATCTTCTTTAAGTCCCACGGGTCGTTTTTGTCTCTGGTCTGTGGCGTGATACTGTTGAGTGAGGCTATCATCTGAGCCTTGATAGCATAAAGGTCTTCGTCGGGTCTGTAGATACCTGTCAATCCAGGGATGCCTGGAGCTCTCCACGTAACAGTGGACCCTCCGATCCTTGAGGTCCAGTTGTGGGTTCTAAGCCAACTGAAGGCGTTCTCGTCTAATTCCAAGTAAACTTGGAGCATGGAGTTATCTGAAGAAAGCTTACCAGGTCTGAAAATCGATACTTGTTTGCGGTTAACTTCTCCACATGATCCTGCTGCGAAGGCTAAATGTATCTTGTCAATAAGGTTTCTGTGGGCCAGGTATATCTTGCCCATAATTTTGTGTCCAAGAGGTCGTTCTCCTGGTTTGAAGCATTTGAATCCCGAGTGGTCGTCAGGAAGGTTATTTTTCTGTGTTTCGATGGCTTTCTGGTAGAAGCTGAGGGCTGTTAGGTTATTACAAGAAAGGGCGTAACCCCTCCCGTGTCTGTCTCGTTTAGCACTTTTAATATCATGCGGGTTTGTGTCTAAAGATTCTAGGAGATCTACCTCCGCTATAGCGATCTCTGCATGGATATGGAATACGTCTTCTCTAGTCAGTATTCTACAGTCTGTCCTAGTATAAGTAACTAGGAGAGTCAAGTCGGGGTCTGCGGTGTAAACACCTGAGCTGGGCGCCCCGTTAGGGACAGCCTTGGATGTCCCGGGCTCCTCTACTAAGTCGGCGACTCCACTAGTGGATGCCGACTCACCAGAGGGCCTGGAACTGGTCTGTATGAGTCTGCATGTTGCAGAGTTGTAAGGGTCGAATCTATTAACTGCATTCTTAATACGAGGCTTACCAGAGTTATCGGTATTTGACTGATTTCTTCTTCTGTTGTTCCTTTCTCTGTTTTTGAGTCTGGTGAGTTCCTTGTCTATCCTGTCTGGCTCCATCTCAGCTGTAGTCAGCGACTTTCCTCCCACCATCGTCCTGAATTCCTCTTTCTTCTTCTCCTCCCTCTCTCCAGCCATCATCTCTCCTTTATCGTTCATAATGCTATATAGCTCAAATTATTTGTTTGTATGACTATGACAAACGAACCGTCAACCAGATCGTGACTCGGCACCCGTTAAGCCCAAAATTTAAGAAAATTCTTGTGAAAAGGCCCTAAATGCTGAAGGTATTAAAGGCAAAAACTTGTTTTAAAGGCAAAAACTTGTTTTTGCCTTTAAGAGAAGTTGATAACCCAATAGTTCCTCATGTCTGGCTAAATGACCTGCGAGTCTCATCCTCCGTGCAGCTATCTTATCAGATGCTCTGATGAGGTGTCCATACACCTTGGCGTTAGTCTGCCGCTCTTTCCAGTCAATGTTAAGTGCCATCCTCAGCATTCTCGTATAACATCCATCAATACGTTTTGCGAGGGTCTGGCTGACAGTCCATGTTTCAGAGCCATATAGAAGGATGGACTCGACTGTAGCCAGGAACAGTCGTATCTTGAGATCTCTTCGCATATCCGACTTCCATACAAGCTTCATCTGGTGACACGCTCCCCATGCCTTAGCTTTCCTCACTTCGAAGTCCTTCTCCGAACTCTTCATTCTACTACCCAAATATACAAAGTCATCGACTTTCTCAATGTTCTTCCCACTCCCAGCAACCAGAGTCGGGTTGTCATCATCTCTTATGTTGATTCCCATGTACTTAGTTTTTCCCTCGTTGAGGTGGAGTCCAACTGAGTTGGCCGCCAGTTGGCCGCCAGTACTGCAATCAATACTGTCTTAATGGAGTAGATCATGTGTTTTGTTAAAATGTTTTTAAAAAAATCATTGGTAGCAATGAATTGTGCTCTGCCAATTGCAACACTTAAAATTTTTTTTAAAAAGAAAAAAAAAGAAAAAAGGAAACAACTCACGGTATCACTCTCATAAGAGACATGTTTCATCATTTACCGGAGTTGCAACCACATATACACAATAAGGTTTGGTACTTTATCCGTACCTCCCCTTTCATGGAAATAATAGCAAAAATATACACCTATCTTTAAGAAATCAACATCTGATATAAAACATTCGATCAACCAAAATTAAAACAATTTTCCTGTTAATAATTTAACGGCACTCATGAGAGGTCATACTAGGTATAAGTCCAAATGCTGTGTCAGCAACCGTTTTTGTTACTTTCTTTTTGATTGTGCTCTGCCAATTGCACCACTTGACTTAATTAAATGTATATATACTGCACTGTTTGACACACTTTTACTAATACTGTCTAATGAACTTGTCATGTCTAATTTTCAATTAAACTAAGCTCAGTTAATGTAAGAGCCGCTTTAGAAAGCACTGGAGTTTATCTCCAGGATTAAATTATATCGAGTTATATGATTTAGCTATAAGGCGGTTTATAAATGTTGTATTTATTATTTATTATTATGTCTTAAGTAGCTCAAACCGCAAACGACGTCTTAGATTTGCCATAATGAGGCTTTTGTCCTGGCTGGTCTTGGCTACCAGAAGTGTTGCTACTCGTTTAAGGAACATGGTAGCCTGTGGGCCCATATCTCCGGTGGTCGAGAATACAAGGCCATTGCAGGTTCCTTTTTCAATCTGTACACAGCGGTCTCCATATTTCCTTTCGTTCTCTCTCTCATGCTTACTGTACATCTTTGCTGGGGTGTTGTGATTAGCGTTGGATTTGGCTCCGGGGCGTAAAACCCTGAAATCAAAAAATGCCATCTCTATTGGTGACCACAGACCTCTAGATGCTATGTCGAGCCTTGCCCCATCATCCAGGAAGGCTTTCTCCAGTGCATGGCTGGAGTGTGGCTCTACAACAACCTCATTACAGATTTTTTCAAGTATGCTTGCAACAGTGTCTCTCAGTCGGTTGTGTCTGCTGTTGACAAAGCCTCCTTTCTTGCAAATAAGAATGTGGTTGTAGGTGTTATCTTTGCCACAAATGCATTTCTTGGCTATGTTGGCAATGGGTAGAGCATATCTCAGTGCTATAGCGTCTTTGAACCCTCGCATGTTCAAGACAAAGCCGTACTTCTCATAGGGAAGTCCGGTCAGCCAGCTTGATGCACCTTTTTCACATGCATGTGGGATCTTCTCACTGATCGAAGGTGGAAGATCGTTCATCAGCTGGTTTTTGAGTGACTCATACCTCTTGGCATTTGACAGGCTAATGGCAGACTTGACTGCTTTCCCAGCCTCTCTGTTGGTATTGAGAGTGGTGTGTTGCTTCAGGATGTGTTTTGTAAGCTGCTGGTTAGCCATGAGTGAGTTCTTGTACTCATTATCAGCAATTTCTACTGGATTGATGATAGCTAGTCCACCTAACTTGGCTGGGAGGGAGAACAGACTGCGCTCAAGGTTTGACCGAATTGTGTGTCCTGTCATGTTGGGAATGAGCAAATTCCTGATCTTGTCCTCAATGGGCTGCAAGCAGTGGCGTAACGAAAGGCCCTGCTGACCCCGCTGTGCAGGGGGGCGCCGTCTTAGGGGGGCGCCAAATCGTCGTTTGAATGTGGGACAATTTCGAAAACTTAACTAAAGTACTAGCAAAACTGCGCGTTTTGCTCTAGATAAACACTTTTTTAGAGATTTTACCGGAGTATTCTTTAAAATCACCTAATTTGTTCAATTTTAGGGAGGGGCACCAAAAGGGGAGGGGGCGCCAACAGGGGGGCGCATTTTTCAGCAGGGGGGCGCCAACAGGCAACGTTACGCCACTGGCTGCAAGTTCACTGCTATGTCAAGGGTGGTCCTCATCAGGAAAGACCATCTGCGGGAGGAGCCGTAAACAAAAGCGGCGTAAACAAGGTGTGGCTCATGCTGTGCAATTGATGCCAATCCCTTGATCTCTTCTATCCATTCAACACATTTGGCTTGGATAAAATTATTCTTTCCAGACTCTGTACCAATAAAGGAACCCAGGTATCGACATATACTTACTTTAGGTTGGTTTGGCAGGGATCGCTTCTGGACAACAGTATCTAGTACGTCGTCCAATGACCAATCATAAATTGGTCGAATATTAATGTTTGCGGATGACGCAAACTTTAATCTGCATTATATTCTCCGTGATTAACAATAGAATATAATGTAGCTATTGGGAATTTTGATTTAGGCCTTGAATTTCGATCAAAGGTTGTGTACGTGTTCAGGAGATCGAGACTAGTACATGTAGACTGTAGAGTACCTCAAAGCTTGGTTTTTTACATGTTTAAGTTATTTGGCAAAATTTAGTAGGCTGTATTGCGCAGCAGGCACCGTACTGATGGGCAGGTGGAGTCTGGACCCCGCTCAGAAGTTTGGTCATAGGCCCTAGTTTGTCGGTCAGCTGCAGTCTCAAAATCAAGTTTCACAAAAAAAGTTTTGCGCCTAGCATTTATATGTTTCATCATTTTATGATTTAATCTAAAAATTGTTGGTTTAACTGAAAACCAGAATTCAGAACTATCACCGAAAGCTATCGAATTCTGAAATTATTACCACTACTAATTTGATATCTCAGGTTTTTATGTGTATGTTTTAATGGAAACCAAACGATTATCTACAAATACATGCAGGTAAGTTACTGAATTTCTAAAATTTTTTGTTTTTAGAAAGCCTGTCAATTAATAATGTAATTAACAAGTTTTGTTGGCTTTATTCAAAATGAATAATAATGGTATGTTGCTCAAAATCTTGTCATAATAATGTATCATTATGGACGATGGTAGTTGATAATACCTACTTTGGTACATCTAAGTTCTATATTATATAGTATATATACTAACTAGTACATCTAAATGTAGCCTAAATTGGCCATGGCTCCCTCTTTTAGATAGAAACATACCTTAAGGGTGAGAGGGGTCATTTATTTTTACATTTCTTTCAGTGACTATTCTGATGATGAGATTTCTTTTGGAGCTCGCTCTAGGAATGCTACTCCCTCTCTCTCCCAACCTGCAACACCTCTCAGTAAGTTAAGGAATACATTAAATTATAATTTAGCCAACTCTAAGCTTGTCAAGGGAGCCGGGGGGTGGGTACCAATATTGTCAATCATGGAAATTGATCTACCAGATTTCCGTAACTCATAAAAAAATATTGATCCTTACCAAAGTTACGGGTCCTTGAAGGTCAGCTGTAGGTGTAATTCTATGGCATACTCGAATTTAAACTGCGATTTCCCAACAATGCAATGATAATTTTTATCTCCTTCGACCTTTTAGTAGGATCGTCCTGAGTCTTGGCAATCACAAACTAAACATAATTTAGAGAAGATCTCCCCATAATACCGTCATAAATAATTGAGCACTTTATCGATAGATTTAATTGAGTAAATTTCCAATTCAGTCGAATTGAACAGTTTTAAACAATATTTTACTCTTCAGGACCATTGTACGAGGAAGAACACGTTGATGTGCACTCTCCAAAGGCAACGCCCAACACAGGGATGTTACTAGACATCAAGAAGTTGAACCTCACTCCCAAATCAGAGATACGGCGCTCTCTGGAGAATCCTTGTGAGAAGTCACCATCTTGTCAGAGAATGGTAGGCTATGAAGAGGTGGGAGAATCTACCGAGAAAGAGCTGTTGGCTCACAAGATAGAAAATTTTGCAGAGGATTTTGATCAGATGTTTAACCAGGAAGTAGAAGTGGTGAAGACGTCCCATAATATCAGTATCACAGATCTCTGTGATAGTATCACTAAACTAGACCTCGATTGCTCCCTGGAGAAACGAAATTCTCTCTCCAAGAACACCAGTCCTTATGTGCCAGGAGAGGTACGAACAGAGATACACAACTTAGGAAACTTGCTGATGGCAGAGGCAAATAAGAACAGTTCTACTGTATTCATTTCTCAGGAAGAAGAAGAGGAACTGTTGGGTGGTGCGTTTGATGGTGAAGAAGAAGAGGAACTGTTGGGTGGTGCGTTTGATGGTGAAGAAGAAGAGGAACTGTTGGGTGGTGCGTTTGATGGTGAAGAAGAAGAAGAGGAACTGTTGGGTGGTGCGTTTGATGGTGAAGAAGAAGAGGAGGACTTGTTGGGTGGTGCGATTGATGGTGAAGAAGAGGCTGGGCTTCTTAGTGGTGGACCTGATGGTGAAGTAGAGAAGAAATTTCTTGAGCGTGGACTTGGTGTTGAAGAAGAGGATCAGTTTGATGGCAACATCTCGCAGTTTGATGAATTGTTAGATCAGGATCTCGAGGTTTTGAGAGGCAAATCACCAAAACCTGTTCCAAAAGACATTGATATGTCTGAAATTGCTAAATATTTTGAAGACAAGTACAATTATTCGTTTGACCAGGCAACAGAAGATCCTTTAGTAAAACAACCTGCCCCCTCTGAAGAGTTACACGATCTTGAGGACATTCACCTGGACAGGTTTGTGCCAGTAGCAGCAGTAACCCCTACACTAGACTCAGTTGAGACGGGACTATATGAGGGAGTTGGAGAGAGTTCCTTCCTTTACAAGTCACTTGACATACCACAAAATGAGGAAAGCTTTGTAGTTCTACCCGAGAGTGGAGAAGAGAGACTTTCTGGCAACTATTTTCAGAGAATGGCCTCTGATAAAGAGTTGTATCAAGAATCCGTGCACACAATGTTTTCAGAACAGCTACAGGGTTATACTCCATCATCAGATGACAGTGTAATTGTTATCCCAGAACCCACTGTAAAACCTCAGATATACGAAGAAGTATCTGATACCGATTTAAGTGCTTACCTTGCGGAAAATAGATCAAACGAGGAAGAAAAGATAATTACTGCTCCTGACTATGAGGATGTTTCAGAAACTGACCTGAGCGAGTATTTGAGTCAAGATGAGAACTCAGATATGTCACCCAATACAAAACCAGAAACTGGTCCGGAATTATACAAACCCACTACTGAAACACACTCACCAATCGAAATTTCTGACTTTAACTCAGAAAAAAAACAGGAAGAGGATCAGAATTTGTTTAAAAAAGAGATAAGTCCTAATACTGGGTCCGTGCTCACTTTTGACCAGAGTCCTACACCTCATGACAAGATAACAGATGGTGCTGCCGCTCCCTCTGAACAATATATCTCTCTGCATGAGGAACCTAATCATATTGATGAGGTATCTGAAGTTGCTAGCCCAGAGCAAGATGATTGTGAGATGATTGTAGAAGAACCTATTGCTAGAGACGCAAAACCACTCAGCAACTCAATTAACACTAATACTCTATCAGGACACCTTGCTTATAGTCCAGAGGAATCAACAACTGAATATTGTACCGAAATACTTGCTAGCGAAGAGCAGGAGCATCTTGACAATAAAGAGGTTGAAGATAAAACTGCTACAGTACCTGTTGCTATAGAAGAGGAAGTTTCTTCTGGAGCAGGGGATTTGGAAGAGAAAAAGAAGAATTGTGCATATATAGAAAAGCAACCTTACACAACCATTGAAGAATCTTCTGGAATCATAAAAAGCTCTAATGCTGTTGAAGAAGATTGTTATTTCAGTATTTTAGAAGAGCCTGTAACCTTGAACAATCAATCTATACTGAACCAAGAAGAATATGTCAAAAGCATTGACGAAATTGATCCAATTAATTTTACAGTTGATCCATTCATCACCAATGTTGATCCAGTGAGTATTGAAGATGATCCAGTTAGCGTTGAAGTTGATCCAGTCATCACCGATGTTGATCTAGTGAGTGTTGAAGATGATCCAGTTAGCGATGAAGTTGATCCAGTCATCACCGATGTTGATCCAGTGAGTGTTGAAGATGATCCAATTAATTTTGAAGTTGATCCAGTCATCACCGATGCTGATCCAGTGAGTGCTGAAGATGATCCAATTAATTTTGAAGTTGATCCATTCATCACCGATGTTGATCCAGTGAGTATTGAAGATGATCCAGTTAGCGTTGAAGTTGATCCAGTCATCACCGATGTTGATCTAGTGAGTGTTGAAGATGATCCAGTTAGCGTTGAAGTTGATCCAGTCATCACCGATGTTGATCTAGTGAGTGTTGAAGATGATCCAGTTAGCGTTGAAGTTGATCCAATTAATTTTGAAGTTGATCCAGTCATCACCGATGTTGATCTAGTGAGTGTTGAAGATGATCCAGTTAGCGTTGAAGTTGATCCAGTCATCACCAATGTTGATCTAGTGAGCGTTGAAGATGATCCAGTTAGCGTTGAAGTTGATCCAGTTAGCGTTGAAGTTGATCCAGTCATCACCAATGTTGATCTAGTGAGTGTTGAAGATGATCCAGTTAGCGTTGAAGTTGATTCAGTCATCACTGATATTGATCTAGTGAGTGTTGAAGATGATCCAGTTAGCGTTGAAGTTGATCCAGTCATCACCGATGTTGATCTAGTGAGTGTTGAAGATGATCCAGTTAGCGTTGAAGTTGATCCAGTCATCACCAATGTTGATCCAGTGAGCGTTGAAGATGATCCAGTTAGCGTTGAAGTTGATCCAGTTAGCGTTGAAGTTGATCCAGTCATCACCAATGTTGATCTAGTGAGTGTTGAAGATGATCCAGTTAGCGTTGAAGTTGATTCAGTCATCACTGATATTGATCTAGTGAGTGTTGAAGAGAGTCCTGTGAGTGTTGAAGTTGATCCAGTTAGCGTTGAAGTTGATCCAGTCATCACCAATGTTGATCTAGTGAGTGTTGAAGATGATCCAGTTAGCGTTGAAGTTGATTCAGTCATCACTGATATTGATCTAGTGAGTGTTGAAGACGGTCCTGTGAGTGTTGAAGATGATCCAGTTAGCGTTGAAGTTGATCCAGTCATCACCGATGTTGATCTAGTGAGTGTTGAAGATGATCCAGTTAGCGTTGAAGTTGATTCAATCATCACCGATGTTGATCTAGTGAGTGTTGAAGACGGTCCTGTGAGTGTTGAAGAGAGTCCTGTGAGTGTTGAAGATGATCTTGGTGACTGCACAACAAAAGAAGATGTAACACAGGAGGATCTGGTGTCTGCTAATAATGTTTTAGATCAATTTGATAGAGGATCTCAGAGTTTATCGGAGGATATAATGATCCCTAATCACAATGAGCCCGGTGAAATGTCTGATCAAATAGCCAGCACTGAATTAGAAATTGTTACCAATTTATCTCGGACAGAAGAACAAGACAAAATTACTGCAGAAAGTGACGTATCTTTTTCCCAAAACGTTGGTGAAATTAGTGGGACTTCAGTAGCTACATATCCAACTGAAGAAAACGAACTGTTTATCGCTCGACCAGATTTTCTTGAAGAAGAGGACTATGACAGTATTGCGCCTTTATGTTCCCGCGATAGTATGAGCAGCGTGAAGTCTAGAGAATCCCTGGGTCTCCTCCCTCCCTCTTACCTCGCTAATATTGACAATGACGATCTCTTCATCTCTCAAGTTAACTCGCCATCTGTCCTGTTCGGTGACAAAGAAAAGAGTTATCTCAGACAAGTTCTCAAACCTCCTTCTCCGGTTAGTTCGTCTCTTTCATTAAAAGTTCTTAACCCTCAGTTTCAACTTGGTGTAACGTTCCTATGTACTACTTCTCCCGAACTCACCCCTCCCCCTCCCTTCCACGTTCATATGTACTACTTCCTCCCGAACTCACCCCCCCCTCCCCCGAACTCACCCCTTCCCCGAACTCACCCCCTCCACCCGAACTCACCCCTCCCCCGAACTCACCCCCTCCACCCAAACTCACCCCTTCCCCGAATTCACCCCCTCCACCCGAATTCACCCTTCCCCCGAATTCACCCCCTCCACCCGAACTCACCCCTCCACCCGAACTCACCCCTTCCCCGAACTCACCCCCTCCACCCGAACTCACCCCCTCCACCCGAACTCACCCCTTCCCCGAACTCACCCCCTCCACCCGAACTCACCCCTCCACCCGAACTCATCCCCTCCACCCGAACTCACCCCTTCCCCGACCTCACCCCCTCCACCCGAACTCACCCCTCCCCGAACTCACCCCTCCCCCGAACTCACCCCCTCCACCCGAACTCACCCCTTCCCGAACTCACCCCTTCCCGAACTCACCCCCTCCACCCGAACTCACCCCTTCCCCGACCTCACCCCTCCCCCGAACTCACCCCCTCCACCCGAACTCACCCCTTCCCGAACTCACCCACTCCACCCAACCCTTCACAGTTTGTGTCACCAGACATGTTAGGTGAAAGCGAGAGTTAGAGACATGTTTGGGGTTGGGGTTTTGGCTTGGACTAAGGCTAGTCTTATTTCAGATAGGACCAAGCTTATTATAAGGGTAGCAGTGGCGAAACGTACCTGTATGCCGCTCCCTCAAAAACTGATTGGTCCTAAAAAATCTTTTTAAAAAGGTCTAAAATTGGAAAAAATGCCGCGGTCGTTTTACCACTGGCTAGCATGTTTGTGTGCGGTTATCTCCAGCCAGATATTTGTTTTTCCAATTATCAATTTTTTAAATCCCGCCTGGGAACCCCTTGCCAATTTTTGGGCAAATGGCATCGGCTTTAAAACGTCTTAAAATTGAATTGTGATGAAAATATAAATATATTTAAATATAATTGTGGGTGGCGTCGTCTGCTTACAGTGCTCAATCGGCAAGCCGAGAGCTAGATACAAAATGAAACGACCGGTTGAGTCAGACAAATGTTTCAATCATGATACAAAACCATGATATCATCAGTGACAACTGAGGTATAGGAACTAAAATTAAAATTACAAAGCTAAAAATTAACATAAACATTCACTCGTGAAACAATACTAGGGGTTAGATATATGAGTCATTAGATTATAAAAGGAATTTCCGTTTATGGCGGCATTTTGTGAGGATTTCCGTCCTGGAGTTAAGTAAGTGTGGGTCAGAGGATCGAAGCAAAATTTCTAATTTCTCAGACGTGCACAGATCGCAGCTGTTCTGGCCGGCTCTGTATCCGTGTCCACGTCTGATTATTTTCCATTCGATCCCGAATTCTAACCCACGGTCTTTGAAGGACCAGATCTTCTCCGACAGTTTGGTTCTATTTCGGTACCGCTCCAGGCGAAATGATGACGTGTGCCCGTTGTACCGGTCCTTGAATGTGCCCTCCGTCATACCGATGTAGTGGTGCTTCTCATTTTCCGTACGGAGAGTCGCCATGTATACCACAGACTTCGATAGGCACTTTCCGTTTAGTGGGCAGGAGTTCCTGGAGCGGCAGTTGCACTGCCGTGTGGTGGGTTCCTGGGTTTCCTGGTGCTGACGAAGCAACTGCTTGTTCCGGGATTTTATGAGGCATTCCATGTTTTTCATACAGCTGTATGAGACTTTTACACTGTTCCGGTTCAAGATCTTGTGTAGTGGATTGTCCCGAGGGAAGTGTTTCTCCAACATTATTATAATCTTGAGAACGTAGCGCGCGAAAACGTTTTTGTGAAGAAAGTCTGATCACTTTCCTCATTTCGCGCAATATTTCAAAATTCAAATTTTTGGAGCGATGACAGAAAGGAATTTTGACAAACTATGACATAAGAGCTGTTCAGTGAACACAGTACACTGTACACCACACCATTTATATAGGTTGAACGTTTCTTCAACCCATCATTCTCAGCCTCACAGCCTGTCTTACAGTTTGTGTAGATGTTTGATTGACTTAATAAGAAATTGTGGTGACTGGTGTCTGGTGAGGACCCGACTTATTCCTACATTTCAGATGTATCAAGGTCAGCAGATAGTGATGGAGCCGAGTAAACGGGTTCGCGATCCTGCGACTACTCCAGTCTCCTACAAGCCAAAACTGTGAGTTTAGTTTCTGAGTTTTATTATTGTATCCTCACCAATACTTCTATCATATTATGATATAATTTATAATAATTATATTTATCAGATTATAATATAATTTTTCCCAGTTTGAGAGCAGATAAGAAGAACACACCAGTAAAAGCGGTACACAGTACAACTCCTAAAAGAGGTGCCGCACGGCCCCCAACTCCTACAAGAGGTGCCGCACGGCCCCCAACTCCTACAAGAGATGCAGCAAGGCCCCCAACTCCTACAAGAGATGCAGCAAGGCCCCCAACTCCTACAAGAGGTGCATCAAAACCTCCTCGACCATCAACTCTTCCCTGCATGGCTCCTCAAAAGTAAGCCCCCAATTTTAGGCAGGGGACTACCCTATTTGTTGGATTAATTTGTGGTTTTCATACTATACTTAGAATAACAATAATTATAACAATAATTCTAGACTTTAGTCTCCTTATGACTACCTTATTTACAGGGAGGATA
The DNA here is from genome assembly GCF_026151205.1 of Bolinopsis microptera. Lineage (NCBI taxonomy): Eukaryota > Metazoa > Ctenophora > Tentaculata > Lobata > Bolinopsidae > Bolinopsis > Bolinopsis microptera. The sequence goes on from NC_087073.1 coordinate 1,106,928, forward strand.
TAGGAGAGGAAAGGTCAACGTTCGCGGCATTTAGAGCTAAACTTGGCTCTCCAGTCTCAAAAACACCAAGTTTTAGTCCTGTCTCCAAATCTGCTAGTGGTGAGACCAGCATCCTGTCGTAACTTTGTTAGTTTAGGGGAGCAGTTTACTGCTTTTACAATTATTTTCTTCTTTAGCTAGATGTCTTGATTAATAATGTGAATTGATAAATTAGGCATGAAAGGAGTTATAATAATTATAATTGTCTATACGTACGTTGAACATCAAACAAAATCCTTTTCAGCTGGTGATATGAAGCAGCCTTGGATGCCTCCCAGTCCCCGACCTCACATGCAGGCACCAGTCAGCCCCAGATCTAGGCCCATGAGTCCTTGTGGAACTCCCAAGAAATCACAGTCGTACGAGGGGTCGGGTTGCATGACTCCACAACGCAACTTACCGCTGACACCCACTCGACCAAGCGCATTACAAGCGCGCAGTAACTACAAACCTACTCCAGTGATCAGCACACCTCCAAGAATAAGGCAGAAGAAGATCTGCTCTACTCCGCCTCGCGGCAAAGGTGACTACGCCTCCTCCAAGTCAGCCAGCGCTGGAACTCTGCTCATTGAGAATAACGAGAACGCTGCTCCAAAGAAACCCCCCACTCCTCGCGTTAGAACCGGGGCTGTTGCTACTCCTCGCATAAAAGCAGGAGCAGTTGCCACGGCGACTCCCCGAGATGAGTCTGCAATTACTAAACCAGCCACTCCCAAAATAAAGCTAGCCGCTAGATCCAATACCCTGAACAGACCTCTCGCAAAACCAAAACCCTCATCTGACTTAAGCGAATCTGCCAAAAAGAAGCCGACTATAAAAGCAAAAATAGGTGTCCCCCCTAAACTAGCGGGCATCTCTAAGATAAACACAGGGCTGGCTGGTAGAGCTGATCTTAAGAAAGTGGCTGATAAAAGCAAGCTTGTAGGAGGAAGAGCAGTTACCATGGCAACGCCAGGAGCAAGGCGACCCGTGTTAGGTTCTCTCGAGAATAAAGCCGCTAAACAGGACGACACTGCAAACTCCTCCAAATCTAGCAGAGTATCAAATGTAAACAAACCGGCTGACAAAGTATCAGCTGCTAAAACGGGGGGCGCGGTGAAGTCTGGTGTTGCCATGGTAACTGCGGTGAAGTCTGGTGTTGCCAGCAGGTCGAGAATTCCCGCCCCTCGTAGCCGGTTACCAAGTAAATTACCAACAAGGAGCAACAAGTGAGGGAGACTGCTGCTAATTGTTGTGGTAACGTGTCATGTTTTGTTTGAGACAATCTTAGTGTGTTCTGTTGTTACGAACTATAACTGAAAATGAAATGAAGGAACAGACTGAAAAGATGAACTCTTATATTTTTGTAAATATGTTGAAACGATTCTAAAGTGCAGTTCTGCTGTGTTTATATTGAACCATTTTTACATCTAGTATGGTGTTGTCGGATGAGATTGGCGAAATCACCGAAGTCAAAACTCTCTTCTCGTCTTTGTGTATTTCTTGTGTATTTTTACTAACAAAGAAGCTCACTTCAGTTCGATTTGACAGCGATACATAGTATGAAACCCAGGCCACGTTGGCAGACATCTCACGTATAGGCTCGTTTTTGGGATTCTAATTTCATGGTTGTTCTCGTGAAGTCTGAACTTAGTCTGTAATCTTATATTTTTCGGTTTAGTTCAAATATTGAATATGATGATTATTTACCATTTTGGAAATATTTTCATTCGGAATCAATTTGCATGACAAAATAGTAGCGACAAGTTTAATTTGGTAATGATGAAATCAACGTATTAAATGGTTAAATATATCATTAAATCATTAATTATGACTAGTAAAACGCACTTACCGTGGTATTGGGGGGGGGGGGGGGGGGGGGGGGGAGTTATCGTTTAAAAAAAAGTGATTTCCTATTTAACCCCTCCGACGTGTGGGTAAATCAGTGTTTTGTAATTTAAAGCTATGTTTTGGATAGAGAAGTGACTGTTGTTATGGTGACGATAAAACAGATTATTGATTTGTTCGAATTTGTTTACCAATCCTATATTGTCAATTAATAAATTATTTATGTTAAGATTCTTATAATACGTTATTTCCTTCTCTTCTTTCTCAAATTTGGATAATCCTGTCACATAAAATCTGAAAGGCACATGAAGCCGTAGTACATGCATATTACATTTAAGGATAGGAACATTATTTATGGCAATTATGAGTCGCATTGTTGTGATTTTTACAGTTCAAAATTTCTGATAATTCTGTATACGCGACCTGGATCACGAAGTTATTTAGAAAGTTTGTCTCCACTACCTGTACCTCTGCGGTAATGTGACAGAAGGTATGTCTCCACTACCTCTGCGGTAATGTGGCAGAAGGTATGTCTCCACTACCTCTGCGGTAATGTGGCAGAAGGTATGTCTCCACTACCTTTGCGGTAATGTGGCAGAAGGTATGTCTCCACTACGGCCTTTGCAGTAATGTGGCAGAAGGTATGTCTCCACTACCTCTCGGTAATGTGGCAGAAGGTATGTCTCCACTACCTATGCGGTAATGTGGCAGAAGGTATGTCTCCGCTACCTCTGCGGTAATGTGGCAGAAGGTATGTCTCCACTACCTCTGCGGTAATGTGGCAGAAGGTATGTCTCCACTACGGCCTTTGCAGTAATGTGGCAGAAGGTATGTATCCACTACCTCTCGGTAATGTGGCAGAAGGTATGTCTCCACTACCTATGCGGTAATGTGGCAGAAGGTATGTCTCCGCTACCTATGCGGTAATGTGGCAGAAGGTATGTCTCCACTACCTCTGCGGTAATGTGGCAGAAGGTATGTCCCCACTACCTCTCGGTAATGTGGCAGAAGGTATGTCTCCACTACCTATGCGGTAATGTGGCAGTAGGTATGTCTCCGCTACCTCTGCGGTAATGTGGCAGAAGGTATGTCTCCACTACCTCTGCGGTAATGTGGCAGAAGGTATGTCTCCACTACCTCTGCGGTAATGTGGCAGAAGGTATGTCCCCACTACCTCTCGGTAATGTGGCAGAAGGTATTTCCCCACTACCTTTCGGTAATGTGGCAGAAGGTATGTCCCCACTACCTCTGCGGTAATGTGACAGAAGGTATGTCAGAAATGTAATATTTTAATTGCCATTATATTTTGCATTTGCTTAACGTATTAAGCCGGCCCGCCGCGCACAAGTACGCAGCTGTACTGTGTTGTGGTTCTTTTTACTGCGAGCACTACTAAATCGAGCTTATGCACCAAGTTGTCTGTTTCACTTTTACGGCTTACCTAGCTTGCTAGTCTGTTGTTCGCTTTTCTTTGTCATACGTTGTATGACCCGCCGCGCACGAAGTGCGCGGCTCCCCCTGTAGCGTCGAAGACGCTACACTATAGTGAAACGACCGTGGGGGTCACCACGTGATACAAGCTTTTCTCACGTAGTATCGGAGCTTCATGTTCAGAACGCTTCAAAAGAGCGCCGGCCGCGCACATAAAATAGCGTGCCATTCCACTTCAAATAAAACTCGTTCCTTTTATTGTTTAAATAACCCCTATAAGCCAAACCTTAGCAATGACTCGAGCAAGATGGGCACATTTCAATGTATTTCATTCACTGCCCAAAGTATTTTGAAACGAAAGGTCAGGTAAGCCGCGCATATATTTTAAAATTTACGCTTTGAAGCGTGAAGCGAATACTTTTACAGCAATGAGAAATTAAAACAATATATTGTAGCGCGATGCGTTACTGTGCCGCGCCGAGCTGAGATGAATTGACATCGTCAATTAAAACAATATACAAATAATATAGCAATGACCATAAATGATAAATAAAAATTGAATGTACGATATAAAAATTTAATAACAATCTTACAAAATTTTAAAAAACCCGAAGTTTATAAATAAAATGACCCGAATATTTTGTATTTACTATTGAAATTTTAATTTCTGAATACAAGAAATAAAAGTTGAATATGTCATGCTTTCGCCCAATGTAACCTTTATCAGACGTTGCTATATTGTTGGGAGGACTTCGCCGCTTCGACGCGCCGCGCGAACTAGCATTCTTGCTTCGCATCGAAGAATCGTTGATGGGTTAGGGTAAGGGTTAGGGTTAGGGTTAGGGTTAGGGTTAGGGGAGGACTTCGCCGCTTCGACGCGCCGCGCGAACTAGCATTCTTGCTTCGCATCGAAGAATCGTTGATGGGTTAGGGTAAGGGTTAGGGTTAGGGTTAGGGTTAGGGTTAGGTTAGGGTTAGGGTTAGGGTTAGGGTTAGGGTTAGGGTTAGGGTTAGGGTTAGGGTTAGGGTTAGGGTTAGGGTTAGGGTTAGGTTAGGGTTAGGGTTAGGGTTAGGGTTAGGGTTAGGGTTAGGGTTAGGGTTAGGGTTAGGGTTAGGGTTAGGGTTAGTAGTGTATGAGGGATTTTTGGAGCTGTATTTAAGCAAAAATTGAGACACATTTTTTAAAAACGCGTGTTATTATGCAATCACCCGGGTGGCGCAGTTGGTTAATCTGCCGGCTTTTAAGACGGGGGTTACAAGTTCAAATCCCAGTCAGAGTCGTTCTAAAATGTGACTATGTTATTATGTTATACATTTTAACCTAGTTTATCCCAGCAATAAATTTTATCTAACCCTACGTTATGTGATACTGATGTATCAACTAATCACTTTCATCACACAGCAGAAGTCGTTCAATGTATTATAGTGTACACGTTCACGTAACAACGATATTGTTGATGTGGTAACGTAATTAGAGAGCACTTTCATGACGTGGTTACTCAATAATATCAAGATCGTATTAACAATATATAGTCCGAGTACATAAGTTACGGTAACAGCTGTGTTACTGTTAATGCTTGACAGTTACTGACTTAACGAACCAAATAAAACTACAGGTTAATTGTTAAAATGTGGTATTTAAGAAATTTAAATACATGATTATTTATATGTAAAACATATTACGAGAAATTCTTTTAAATTACAAATATAAATCCTTATGGAATCAAAAGCTTCTTACATCTTGTAAACATCAAATCGAACACAAATTATTCTTGCTACTTTCCAGTTTGTTGATGGCCTGTTTGTTCTTGCATACTGAAAGGCGTCTTCTTTTTCGATATCAGTTCTGAATTGCTCATAATCTGAAGCATTTTCCAACAGCTTTGGTGTCAGAAATAACATCGTATTGTTTGATGGGTGGAAAAACTTGAGTTCATCAGTGGACCGATTTTTCAGAATGAAACCAAAAGCGACATTTATTTTAATTGTACGATTGTAGTTTGAAATTACCCGTTCTGCTTTAGATTTAATTTCGCTATCTTCGTTTTCAAAAAGAGGGAAATGAAACGTATCACGTATCCGACCATGTTTGAGACTTTCTCTAATTGTTCTCCAGTTTTGTTGATAAACTGGGCGGTACAACTCTGGCAAGTTTTGTAGAATTGCTGCATCCATAACGAGTTTAATGGAAATTAATGATTCAACGGCCACAAGTTCAGGTCCTTTTATAGCCTGAAAATGATGCACACATTTTTTGTTGTTGTCAATAATTATAGTGACGTTCCTGGTATCGAGTTTGACTTTAAATGTCTATTATTAATAAACAGAAGTAAATCGGAAACCTGTAGAAACTGATAAATTATGTTATAATAGGAAGTAAGTCAAGCTACTTATTCCTTTCGAATTTATAGATTAAAAACACTAATGATTGATTTCTAATTTTCAATGCACAAAATTAAAGACAATAATTAACATGCCTGGTTTTTCGGCTATATAAGGAGGAGATCCGTCAAAAATTTAATCATTTCCAGAATTGTATCCACTAATATAATTCTGTAGTGCTACAAACAAAAATGGGGAAATTATATCAATGTAATTTTTGTGATAAACGCTACAAGAACTCTGGAAGTCTCAGAACACACAGATATTCTTATCATTCGGAAAATACTCCACAAAAATTTCAGGATAAACCATATTCTAAAACTACACATAATGTTTTCAACTCCGATTCTCCGATGGAGGATTCTGGAAAAGCGGAGAATTCATTTCCAAAATATACCAGCTATCTTGATGATCACTCCCTGGAGACAGTAAAAACAGGTGAATTAGATAAAAAAGTACCAGAATTTGACTGTCAAGAATTGAAAAGAATGGTAGATACGGTGAAATTCTCGCTTCAGGAACTTGATTTTCTTGTGAAATCAAATAAAATTGATATTAATGAACTAAGACAAGCTAGAAAGAGGGACCGCAAAAATACAGAACAACTGAACCAGAAAGAAATTGATCTTCAATCAAGAGACTTAGTCGACAATGTGATTGAAATGGAATCCCTAGTTGCCGCCGAAAATGTTGAAGAAATAAAATCTGACATTCCAAAAGTGCGACAAGTAATTAATTTCATACTGAAGAATATGGACTTGTCAGAGATAAGTGAAAAGGATATAAATTTACTGACCGAATTTACAAATTTTTCAAAGGCAGAGGTTAAAGATATGATCGACAAAGAGTTCATGGAACTGGTCAAGATATTTGGTCTTCTTAAACCGGAATTCGGACAACTATTTTATTCTGAAAATGAAGATTCAACGGACTCTGATACTGATAGCAGGGAAAGTTCTGACAGTGGAAGTGACGATGATGACGAAAATAGTGAAAATAATATAATCGTATCAAATTATAGAGAAAATACTGAAACAGAAGATAGTGCAGAAAATGACGATATGTCCGATAAAGATAGTGACTAATAGAATGTTTTTATTTAGAGTTTACCTGTGTATGAAATATAAATACTTAAATATTAAAGTTGTTTGTTTCACTTGTATCTACAAAAAAAAAATAGTAAGAGTTCTAAAAAGATTAAAAAACTAATAAATTACAAAAGAAATGTAATAAAAAACATGAAACTATAATAATGATATAATAATGACATAATAACGGTATAATAACAGTATTAATATTATTATAACTAATGACGTGTATTTATTAATGACGGATATTATTATTAGTGACGGGTTTTATCATTAATAATGACGGGTGTCATTATTAATAATGACGGTTTTATCATTATCAATGACGGGTGTCATTATTAATGACGGATATTATTATTAGTGACGGGTTTTATCATTAATAATGACGGGTGTCATTATTAATAATGACGGTTTTATCATTATCAATGACGGGTGTCATTATTAATGACGGGTGTCATTATTAATAATGACGGTTTTATCATTATTAATGACGGGTGTCAATATTAATGACGGGTGTCATTATTAATGACGGATGTCATTATTAATAATGACGGTTTTATCATTATTAATGACGGGTTTCATTATTAATAATGACGGTTTTATCATTATTAATGACGGGTGTCATTATCACTACTCACTAGGTCAAATCGTTATACACTCAACAATTATTTTTACTATGATATTACTCTATTACTTTAATATATTAATCAAAATAATACTATTTTTTTTGTTTGTTTGTAATATGTTGGTATGTTCAACAAACGTTTGTTTACAGATACAGTAAGTATTCACTCTAAAAATAAAATTAAGTGAGAAAAGTAATTTATATAATTCCTTAGATACATTTTAACACAATTATGCTAAGAAAATAAGCATATGTCACCAAAGAACGAATTCTGTCATTAATAACTGTAATTTATTAAGAAAAATAACTAAATATCGAGATATGTCGTTGATAAACCATTAGCCAGCAATTTCCTTTTGCAGTAAAAGTATGTCAGACCTTGCTTTTGCATAACATACGAATACATTTTGTTGTTTCTAAATACAAAACCCCTATTCTCCTGGTTACTAATGTACTTTGTATCAAGAACGTTAAGGTAGTCTTCTTTTGAAAGGTTAAAAGCTCTACTGATTCCTTTACTACTATGTTTATCTTTCTTAGGATCACTTCTATCATAACAGTAATAGGTTTTCGCGTTGAGTCCGACGAAACCATCCCCCGACCATTCCAGCTTAAACAGTCCTGAAAAAACATGAATTTACATTAAACTATTTTCAAGCGATTTGAAGTGCATTTAATAATTGAAATTGTGAATTTTGTTCTCTCCCTATCATTTACGTCACTATATTTTATCTGTTTTATTCATTTTTAACTTTGAGAATAACAACCAAATTACCAGGAGTTCTTTTGTCGTAGGCTTTGTTCTCAGGTGAATCAGAACGGGGGAACCAACGAGCTTTTGTTTCTGGCCATTCACTCTGCATCTCTGGTTTTATCACTTCGTTTAACGATGTTGCACTAAGAGCTAAATAAAGACTGTCTGAAATTGTTTGTTTGAAGCTGACTTTAATAGGATTATTCAATATCAAAACACGTATTCCTAAATTTTTTTATTAGTTCTTTAGTCTCTGGTTAATAGACCTACCAGTATCCATTTCAAGGAGTGAAAAATCTCGTCTATCGATGAACCTATCCACAACGTCAAAGTAAAATGACAACATCTTGAGTTTCGCATATTGATAAACAAAATATCCAAGTTGTAGGGGTAAATCGTATTTCACAGACTTCTTCAATCGTACAATCTGTAAGAAAGTTTAATATTACTAATAAAATTAAAATAAACCAAGAAAACAAATTAATACTACAAATTTATTTATATAAATAAATAGATAAAAACCATTATCAAATTTCTCAGGAGTTGATTATCGTGTTACGGTGTTTTAAATAATAATTGCACAAACCTCAAATGTCTCGTTTTCAAATTCATCTAAACTATGGAAAAATGGATCGTTGACGAGTTTGGTAGCTTGGTCAAAAGCGCAGAATGTCACATTCGTAAACTTAGATTTATCCATAATAGAATGTCCGTATACAGAGTTACCTAGTAATAAAATGTTGTAATATACTTTGTATCATTGAATAACATATATAATACAAAACTGGCAAGATCAAGACAGAATTTCCGAGAGGAAACAAAAAGTGGAAAATACTAAATAGAGCTAGACTGTACAAAACGTTTATAAATTCATTCTGGGTCAAAATTTAAAAATAAATAAATAAATAAATAAATAAATAATTAAATAAATAAATAAATAAATAAATAAATAAATAAATAAATAAATAAATAAATAAATAAATAAATAAATAAATAAATAAATAAATAAATAAATAAATAAATAAATAAATAAATAAATAAATAAATAAATAAATAAATAAATAAATAAATAAATAAATAAATAAATAAATAAATAAATAAATAAATAAATAAATAAATAAATAAATAAATAAATAAATAAATAAATAAATAAATAAATAAATAAATAAATAAATAAATAAATAAATAAATAAATAAATAAATAAATAAATAAATAAATAAATAAATAAATAAATAAATAAATAAATAAATAAATAAATAAATAAATAAATAAATAAATAAATAAATAAATAAATAAATAAATAAATAAATAAATAAATAAATAAATAAATAAATAAATAAATAAATAAATAAATAAATAAATAAATAAATAAATAAATAAATAAATAAATAAATAAATAAATAAATAAATAAATAAATAAATAAATAAATAAATAAATAAATAAATAAATAAATAAATAAATAAATAAATAAATAAATAAATAAATAAATAAATAAATAAATAAATAAATAAATAAATAAATAAATAAATAAATAAATAAATAAATAAATAAATAAATAAATAAATAAATAAATAAATAAATAAATAAATAAATAAATAAATAAATAAATAAATAAATAAATAAATAAATAAATAAATAAATAAATAAATAAATAAATAAATAAATAAAACAAATAGTGACTGGTACCTAACAGTTTAGATGTTTCAGCTATCATAGCCATACTGCTATCTGCATCTCCTATAAAATTAAATTCAGTTATTATTATTATTATTATTTTTTTCGAAACAAAAATAGAATCTTAAGATCATTAAGTCAGGGTGGTGAGAAATTACTTTGTGCTTAAGTAGAAGGCTATATTTATTTTGTAAGTAGTTAAACATTATTAATTCATAATACCTGCTCTACGGTCGTCTGAAACTTGGTTAGCGAACCGTTTGAAGCATCTTTTAGGTTGGAATTGGATTACTTGATGTACTTTAGTAATAACAAGACCGTGTTCCAGATACCACTTGATCAATGGTGTGATAAGTAGAATCTTGTTTCCAAACATCGAGCCAATTAAATATCGAGTGTTGTGAAACTTCTTTCCAGAATCTTTGAGATAACCTATCATGAAATCGCCTATGTCATCAACCGTGACTTCAACATTTTTGAAGATCGGTGTCATTTCAGAGAACTTTTCCTTCAAGTTTTCAGGAACCTCTATATCAACTTCAATTGCTCCAAACAGTGATCCATCCATAATCATGTCAATAATTTCGATCTCTGTCAGTCGGAACTTATCTTCACCAGGATACAAGTATTTGTTCTTAGTTGTGGTATTCTTCTTTAGTTCTTTCCACTGACACTCCCACATTTCCTGCAGATCATAACCAGCTCCAATGATATACTCAGAGATATCCTTGGTATACTGGAAACGTTCGTCTAGAGATTTCCAACCATTTTTAGCGTCCTTTCTATCATGGTAGGCATCCGGAAAGCAAGATCTGCATCCATGGAAATAACACCCGTGGAATTGGTAAACGGTGTTCGTCGTCCTGAAATGACAAATGTAATGATTAAGGAAATTTTATATGATTGTTATACAAGACCGATATTTAGTTGGTAGCGTCTCATCATTATTCTTTTACGGTTTTAACGTTTATATCTAACTTTTAACGTTATTATCAAATATTTAACTTACTGACAGTACCCATCGACTGGGATTTTCTTAACACCGATTTTAAACTCCGGTCCATTCCTGGCATGCTGGATGTACACATTATCTTCCACTTCTTTGTGGGCCAACCAATCTGTAGCAGCGTAGGATTGGGGAGTTGGATACTCTTTTACGAAACCGTTTTCAGCCCGTCGTCTTACATACATAGCACATGGACATTCCTCGGCCATACAGCCTGAAATAAGCGTTAGTTCGTTAAGTTAAATCAATGTTTATATCCTTGTTATATTCTAGAAGTTCCAACCGTATCATTTAGTTGTCTTTTAAAATATATTTACCCAAGTATAGAGCGTTTGCATCAAATCCCAAAATCTTAACACAATCAGGACCATCTGGATCATGTCGTATCTTCGTTTTACCTAGATAGATTTGAAAGTTATGCGTTTGAAGATTTACTATTTCATAAAAGAACTGATTGGTGTTAGTTTAAAATATGTCACTTACTTAAAATAATAATAAAATTACTGTAATTTGTCTCTAACCGGCTTCCTGATGACGGTCAAATATTAGAGCGGGTCCTCCAACCAAATTATCCCGGAAGAGTTTGACAAGATCCTTGTTCTTCTTATTGAAAAGGAAAAAAGTCTCATCCTTTTCAAGAGTTTGGAAAGCAATCCTTTCTGCAATACCTGGCGCTGCAAATATCGTAGTTTAATTATAAGTCTCGGAGGGTAAGATTAAAGAGTCATTTCTGCAACAACAAAAAACAATGGGACTAAGAAGTTGTTGATTCAAAATGAGACTAAAAGATTTATGAGCACTCACCTGAAACAGCATCTTTAAAAACATCAACCCCTCTCTCCGTGTAATATTTCGTCATATTTTCCAGGGCATCGATAAATGGTTTAACGTCTAAATTGTTATAGTAAATAAGGTAGTCACGGATGTTCCACTTGTTTTCTTCAAACCTATTCTTCAAATCACGGTATCTACTCTGACCAATAACTTTAGCATCTTCTGCCGTGAAAAGTTTGTCTTTTGTATCGGTGTATCCTAACAATCTTACTTCACTTTCAGTTAGATCCTTTTTTCCTAAAGGTTCTAAAGTGTTGCAGTTCTTAAGAGACGAATGAAAATCCTTATAAGCTGGAAATTCTCTTGAGTCAAGTTTTTCTAGAGAATCTAAGTGTTCATAAGGGAAGTACGACTTTTTCTGCTTCACTCCGTATGCCTTTAAAAATGAATCATAATTAAATCCTGGGGCAATGTAGTATGTCGCATCGAGAAATTTCAGCTCCTCTGTTGCTATAACCATGTAACCTGTACCCTTCTTAATTGCAAATTTGACCGAGTCGAGCTCAATAAGAACTGGAATAAGTGTCGTCTTGAGCACTTTTAGATCATATCTGGCCCCGTTGAAACTTAAAACCGGCAACTGACCAATGTAGCTCTCGAACTTATCTTGCAATGGCGACTTTTCTATGGTATCCAGAAAATCTGCATATCTTTCCCTAAGGAGCATGGCCGATGTTTCGCTTATTTGGAGCAGATAATCCAACATATCTTTTACAAGTTGTTTCTGATCCCCCTCTTTCCCTAGGACAAAACACTTTGGTTCCAAGAAACCATCAACATTTGAACATACCGATACTGACACTAACACGTGTTCACTACAGTAATCGATCTTTTCAGTACTTTCATCTGTGCTCTTTAATAAACATTCGATGTCAAATGTTGCCCGGTAGGGAAAGTTCCGCAGATCTTCAGGGATATCGATACCTACATCACTGAGTTCATCATAAATGGTCGGTTTTACAGAAAATGTACCGTTGCCATAGTATTCTTTTATACCAGCTTCACATGTTCTTACGTGACGGTGGAAGTGTCCAGAATTGGTCCAGATTTTGTCACACTTTTGACACCGAAATGACCTAGAGTAAACGCTAAGATCTTTAATGAAGCTAAAATGATCAATAAAGAGATTAAGATTGAGTGTTTTTTCTGACTCCAGAGTTGTCCGGTATAGAAGGTTTGTGTTCCGATTCTCATCTTGTTGGTATACATTGATTGGAACACCAAAAATTCTTGATATCTCCTCAAGCTGCTCAAGATATATTCCATCAAAGTGAGTTATCGAAGCTTTTTCACAGTACGTTTTCAGAAGTTTGTTGGTCTTTCTTTCAAGTCCATTAAGTGGTGTCTCGAAATACAAAGCCAAGCAACGAAAGAAACATTTCTTATCGGTGAATGTTTTACCTCTTTTGTCTTTTGTAAGAGAGAGTAGTCCTTTATTCCTTAAGAGGTGTGCAGGGAGATCAACTGAAGAACCTATAGCAATTCCAGGCATTTTGTAGATGAAAAACTCTATGTTCGTTACTTTAACAAAGATCCATTCACTGTTAGGTCTTAAAACCTTGTTTATAAGACAGATTTCATTCAAGGCTTTTATGAAATTAGCCTTATCCATCGAGTTACGAATAAGACCGGGTTTCATAAATAGGAGTTGATTGTTCTGTGAACTCCAATTGAATCTGTACTCTCCAGAAGTCTTGTGTTGCAGAATCAACCCCATGGACAAGTTCACCTTAAAAGCGTTTTTCTGAGCTCTGAAGACTTTCTTGAACAGATGAACCAACTCACTCGGACTGAAGTTAGACACTTGGAAATTGAACCGATCCATTAATCTACCTAACTTCACTTTACTTTTAATATATCTGGCGAAAATCTTGTAGATATCGCTGTGCTCCTCTTCAACTTCCACTTCAAATGGACTTGGCGTAGGTTCAGTTGAATTAGATGAATCACCAAACCCCAGATTTAGATTCATCAAGTGAGTACTCTTGTGTTCTTGGTAGACTCCAGATGTAACACGAATACCACATATTTCACAACGTATTCTACAACGATTGCTATTTTTGTGACGTTCCATGTTATGAGAATGCTGAACTGTACCACAAAGATCACATGAGATGATCTTATGCTGAAACATAATTATTTCAAATATTTAATTACCGATCACAAATAAAGGTAGAATGATTGCATGTTAAGTAAATTGAGGGAGACTTCGTCAATTTTGAAATACATATTTATAATATAGATATGACTATATTATATTTATTGTATTAATAATTTACCCGATTAGATGATGTTGTGGGCGGTTCATTTTCAATTTGTTCTTTGTTCCTCTAAAAAAGTTGTTTATTATCATTATTATGTCTAGCTATTATCAAAATAAATTATTCATACTTTTATATCAGACTGACATATATATATATATAGAACTATCTATCTATAATAATAAGCTCTCTTTATAACTTACAGGCGCATCAACAGTTTCGTCCGGAGTTGTTTGTACTTGTTCGTTTTCGTAAACATTGCTTGAACTCGTTGAAAACTGTAAAAACAAGTGCGATAGAAAAAATTGACTTAATTTTGACCTATGTTACTGCTTATAATTGAATCTTTAATGGATTCCACTGATCAATCAAATACTGCGATTTAACGCAAGTCTATCATATTTATCATAGTTAGATATTTTGGTTTGTTGACGATAATTAATGTTGATCAGACTCAAAATAAATAGTGAGGCTCCTATCCAACTCATTATTTATGATTATAAAGTTGGTACATTAAAAAATAAATAAAAATAAAAATTAGAAAACATATATTTTTAAGCTTACGTCCGTGTCATTAGTAGTCGCTTCTTGTTCACTAGGTTCTCCCATCGCCGGCTCGTCACATGTATGTCCTTCTAGCTTTGTCTGTAGAGTTCTTATATATTATATATATATATATATTATGGATTACCTGATAAAATGTCGAATCCAAGTCACAGATGTTAACCTCAGCATGAACTTGAAACTTCAAAAGAATACTACATGATTTGAATAACTTGTCTACTAACCTCTGTATCAGCTTTAAAACCACATTTCTTACAATGTGCGACAACCTTCCTACGTTTTGGTCTTGTCTCCGTATTGCAAGGTCCAGGTTGTTCATCGGTTAAATCAGGTTTAACCAACGTAAACAGTATCAAAAATAGAATTAATCTACTTTTAAACCACCAATATCTCATTCCTAGTGATGGTTATTATAACTTAGTTATGTTTATTGTTAATTTAACTGCAAGAATATATTGTTACTGAAATAATAGCCGTAATAATCTATTGTACATTAAATAAAAACTTACTAACCAAGGAATAATCAAATTTGTTTACTTAAATTGAAGCTGCAACAAAAATAGCTATTGAACAATAACCTAATATTAAACTTAACGTCAAGTCTTAGATCTAATAATTTTCATATCTAATATAACATTCACAGGGAGAATTTTAAGTTCGTGAACAACGTTTGACACGTAGTTGTATTCAACGGACACAAGTAGCGTACACAGATTATAAAACGTACAAATTAGAAATGAGCCTTATTGCAACGGTAGTTCGTATTTAACTTTGGTTGGCTGGCAAAGTGACTGTCGTGTTCCTTTTCAAACACATCACCTGTTCGCAATTATACCATATCAAGTTATCAAACAAAGACAAACACTGAGCACTAATGTGATTAAGGGCAAAGAAGCATTATATCTCATTGGTTATTATATATATTGATTTATCTAGATCTACTGATATAATTTTACAACGTAAAATATCTAGACTCGTCCTAACAACGAATAAAAGTAACATTGAACAACATGTAACCATAGGTTGCAACGGTAGTTCGTATTTAACCTCGGTTGGCTGGAGGGCTGGCAAATTAACTGCCGTTGAAAACACATCACCTATTCACAATTATACCTTATCAAGTTATCAAACAAAGACAAACACTGAACACTAATGTCATGAGGATTAGTCCTCTATTGAGGTAACAAGCATTATCTTTCATCATGGTTATTATAATAACGAGTTCCACGCTCATTACTGATCAATTTGTCTAGATCTTCTGATATAATTATATAAAGTAGAAAATATCTAGACCCATCCTAACAATGGATAAAACTAACATTGAGTCTAATATTTGATATTATTAGACAACATTGAAGCGACAACACTGATGAACTGTCAAGCGCTAAAACAAGCACTGAAACAAGCAGTATAATGTACTGGGCCTATCACCTTAATAACACCAGAATGTGTGTGTGTGTGTGTGTCTGTCTGTCTGTCTGTCCGTGTGTAATTTCCGGTCGGTTATACAAAAAAAACGGTAAGAGTTACGGGACTGATTTTTTCGGTATAGTGTCGACAAAACTCTGATGAAGCCCATAGGAAATTTTTTTAAAAATCGGCCAATGGTAAGTGGTTTAATTGATGGTTTTGTACCACAAATGTTACATAAAATTGCGTGAGCAGAACGGCAAGAGTTACGGGGCTTGCTCTCTCTCTCTCATTACTGTGTAATATGTTATAGCTGCATTTAAGTAGCGTCATAATTGGATTAGCCTGGAAGATTCGCTGTAATGTTATACCTTAAGCTTATTAGGGGAGGGGGGACTGTTAGTGTTTGGGGTCTGTTTGGACTGCAGAGATAGAGAGAGAGAGAGAGAGAGTTCATACGACAATGTTATGCGTGTTTTCAAATATAATATGCGGGTGTGGTGCGGAGTTAACAAGGGTTAATTTCTATAACGATTTAAATAAAAATAGAAAGCGGTTCAAGACGGGAGTGATGAGGTGTAATACTCGGTGTTCAGACCTTATGATCATGGAGTGTGGTGCCTCATGGCTAATAATGACTTAATTATCCACAAGAAATAACTGATTATGAGATTATTGTTTAAGAAACTATTGGGTCACCTAATGCGGGTTTTGACTCAGCGGGTAATTACTCCTACCCTTTTTAACTGCGGCAGTGAAATCCCGGCCGTAGGCCGGGTTACACTAGTATATTGATAATACCATCTTGATATTATTGAGTAACCGCGGCCTGAAAGTGTTCTCTAATTACGTTACCATATCAACAATATTGTTGTTACGTGAACGCGTACACTATACATTATCGACTTCTGCTGTATGATGAATGGATTTAGTTGCTAATAATGACACCCATCATTAACAATGACACCCGTCATTAATAATGATAAAACTATCATTATTAATAACGACACCCGTCATTAATAATGACACCCGTCATTAATAATGATAAAACCGTCATTATTAATAATGACACCCGTCATTAATAATGATAAAACAGTCATTATTAATAATGACACCCGTCATTAATAATGACACTCGTCGTTAATAATGATAAAACCTTCATTATTAATAATGACACCCTTTATTGATAATGACACCCGTCATTAATAATGATAAAACCGTCATTATTAATAATGATAGCCGTCATTAATAGTGATAAAAACCGTCATTATTAATAATGACACCCGTCATTAATAATGATAAACACCGTCATTATTAAAAATGACACCCGTCATTAATTATAATGACACCCGTCATTAATAATGATACCCGTCATTAATCATGATAAAACCGTCATTATTAATAATGACACCCGTAATTAATAATGACACCCGTCATTAATAATGATAAAACCGTCATTATTAATAATGACACCCGTCATTGATAATGATAAAACCGTCATTATTAATAATGACACCCGTCATTATTAATGATAAAACCCGTCACTAATAATAATATCCGTCATTAATAAATACACGTCATTAGTTATAATAATATTAATACGGTTATTATACCGTTATTATGTCATTATTATATCATTATTATAGTTTCATGTTTTTTATTACATTTCTTTTGTAATTTATTAGTTTTTTAATCTTTTTAGAACTCTTACTATTTTTTTTTGTAGATACAAGTGAAACAAACAACTTTAATATTTAAGTATTTATATTTCATACACAGGTAAACTCTAAATAAAAACATTCTATTAGTCACTATCTTTATCGGACATATCGTCATTTTCTGCACTATCTTCTGTTTCAGTATTTTCTCTGTAATTTGATACGATTATATTATTTTCACTATTTTCGTCATCATCGTCACTTCCACTGTCAGAACTTTCCCTGCTATCAGTATCAGAGTCCGTTGAATCTTCATTTTCAGAATAAAATAGTTGTCCGAATTCCGGTTTAAGAAGACCAAATATCTTGACCAGTTCCATGAACTCTTTGTCGATCATATCTTTAACCTCTGCCTTTGAAAAATTTGTAAATTCGGTCAGTAAATTTATATCCTTTTCACTTATCTCTGACAAGTCCATATTCTTCAGTATGAAATTAATTACTTGGACCCAAAAGCGACCGGAAGCGAACTAAAAGCGACTAGAAGGCGACTTGAAAACGGCTCACGACCAGTGGGCTATACGAGACATTTTGAACAGTAGTTTCCTTCTTCGTTTTCTTTTCCTTCTTCTTTTCATCTAACCGTTCTATTTTAGAAGCAAGCTTTTCCTCTTTCAGACTGTCCAGGATACTCTGAGTAAGGAGGGTATGCATGTGTTGCTTTACTTCAAGGGATAAGTTTTGCAGTAAGGCGAGGAAGTTGGCGGGCAGTGTTGGCATCTTGTTGTGAAGTGTGGGAGGATCGGGAGGAGACTGGGTGATCCGGATAAGAGATCAACAGCAGGATGTTTCAGTGGCACCGTTGTAAACCCTAGCAATCTGGATCTGAAACAGTTAATAGGCCAGAGATTTATAGTTCAGAGTGAAAAAAAAAATTTGAATTATAATGAACAGAGGTGTTGTAAAGAACTGTATAGCAGAAAAAAGAATGCAATACTTATCTAAAGGAGAAGTAGCTAAAAGGAGTTAATAAATTTCAAACATCACTAGATCTCTAACAATAAAACTAACCTCGTACCAGACCGCAGGAGCCCTGGTAGTACAAGACTACCAGGGCAATAGGAAGAAACGATTACCACCTCCACAACCTGCCATCTAACTCAGATCCATCACACCCAGGACACCGGCAGACTTTACTCCAACGGATTACTCATCGGTAGCCATGCCTAAAATTATTTGTTATATAGTAGTGTTGAAAGTATTAAAACTAGCTTGAGATCATCTGCAAATAATTTAATCTTATTTTTAACATTGTCAGGTAAATCGTTTATATAAAGAATAAATAGCAAAGGACCCAATACTGACCCCTGGGGAACACCAGATAACACGTGTTTCACCTCAGACCATTGTCCTTCTACACAAACCCTCATGGTTCTGTCTGTCAGAAAGTCTTTTATAACATCTAAAACTTTTCCCTTGACCCCAAACCCCTCCAATTTAGATAGAAGTCTAAAGTGGGGGACTGTGTCAAAAGCTTTACTAAAATCAAAATACAAAAGATCGACAGGAGCACCTTCGTCTAAAATATCAAGAATATTATCAAATGTCTCTAAGAGATTAGAAAGACAAGATTTACCCTTCACAAATCCATGCTGATGCTTTGAAATTCGTTCTTCTAAAAATGTTAATAAATGTGCCCTCACCAACTTTTCATACACTTTGCACAAAATACAAGTTAAAGAGACAGGTCTATAATTTAAGGGATCAGATTTAACACCCTTTTTGAACAATGCTACAACAGATGCTGTCTTCCAAATGTCAGGCAGGACTCCTGTTTCTGAACACTTAACAAATAATTCAGTTACAGCTTCAACAAACTTTTCATCGTATGCTAAGGATTTCAACAACTTTGGATGAACGCCATCCGGACCAGAACTCTTAAAAACATTAAGCTTTAAAAGCTGCTTCTTGATATCAGAACTACTAATTTCCATATCATCAATAACCTCTCTGTTATAACTCTCATTTTGGGGAAGAGGGCCAGGTGGTTCACACACAAACACAGAACTAAAGGCACTAGCAAGTACCTCAGCAGACTCAGATGAACTATCTGTGCGTGTACCATCTCCTCTATCTAAAGAAACAACACTTGATTTGACTTGACGTTTATTACGCAAATACGAGTAAAAAGATTTGCAATTCTGTTTTAAATTAGATGTAATCTTCTTTTCATAATTTACTTTAGCTTTAATTTCTGCCACCTCAAAAATATGCTGCTTGCTATTTGCACAGCTAAAGTTAATATCCGAAGGATTAATATCAAATTCAGCCCATGCTTTATCTTTGTTCTTCCTCATTCTTTTAAGTGAAGTTGTACTCCATGGCAACTTGACAGGTCTGTTGTCGAGATAAACCGAAGCAGCTGGGACAGCTGCAGCAACAGACTCCAATTTACCATGTAATTCAACCCACATATCTTGAACATTATTTGTACAACTATAATCCCATTCAATATTATTCTTACTAAAGTTAAATAACTCTTCTGAGGAAATCTTACCCCAAATAGGCTTTAAAATCTTTTGTTTGGGACTTTTGTTAGTATTGGGCGAAACAACCAGTTCAACAAGTATCCCAACATGATCACTTTTGCCAAGCGGAGAAACGATCTTACAACCGTTGACAAGAGCATCATTTGTATACAAAACCTGATCAAGAAGACTCTCCTGGAGAGTATCTTTCACAAGCCGTCTTCTGGTTGTTTCGTTAGTAAAGTACCACGTCAAACCACTGTCATTAAATAAATCAATATACTTTTGTTGAATCATTAAAACCTGATTCTTACTAGAAATACCACTATTTACACTACCAGTTTCCCAAGATACATTAGGTAGGTTAAAATCTCCTATGATAATGGTTTCAAAAACATTCTTTTCACTAGATATGTTCTTGATGCAAGATAATAACATATTATTCTGTTTTAAATTCAAAGAAGTAGACCTATAAATACAACAAATACTAATCAATCCACCAGAGGTATTGACATTAATAGCTAAAGAGTCTGGTGCTTTTAAAAATGAGCTCACTAATGAAGCATTACAACTGTTTTTAATATAAATAATAGAACCTCCACCTCCACTTATGTTGCTAGTGGAATTATCGATTTTAAAATCTCTGTCTTTTCTAAACATACTAAAACCTTCAATAAAAATTTCAGCATCTAAAATATCACTATTAAAATGAGTTTCTGTAATGCAGATTACATGAATGGATTTATAAACTGATAGAATACATTTTAGTTCATCAATTTTATTAAATAGTCCATTAGCATTAGTATAAAATATATTCATGGGCTGACTACATTCTTTGTTACTGCTATTTACTTCTTCTCCACCTTCTTCTCTGTCTTTTCCTTCTCTGCTTCTTCCCGCCTCTTCTTCCTCTCTTCTCTGGCTAAAAAACGGATCTCTCGGTCTGCTCTGCAGAGATCCAGATTTATCCAGTATGATGACTCTTTCCAGCCCTTGCCATGGTTGGAATAATAGTTAACTGACTCCTCGTCAGCTGTCTGGATGATCAATGGCCGACAGGAGTCTGGCTTACCTGGATCCACTTTACCTGCACGATGGCAACTGATAAAGTCACTTTTTTCAATCTTTAGTGTCTCCTTGCAGAACTTCGAGTCCTCTTCCTGGCGTAGCTTGGAGTTAGTTTTCTTGCTCTCTGGTACATTCAAAACACACAGATTGAGCTTTCTTAAATTTCGCTCATATGCATCAGTGTGCATCTTTGACTGAACTTTACTGACAACACTTTGAGAAGCTTGCTGTAGGCTCATTTCTTCAATAACTTTCTTCTGACTATTTGCAGTAACATCTGCCCAGGTTTGGAAAGCCTGGTTCACAATTTTTGTGATTTCTTTTGGTTTTTCAGATGAATCATTAGAAGAACTGGTATGACTCACAGAATCTTCGACAATTCCTCTAATACACGGAGTAAGGGCACCAAGTTCTTCTCTAATAACATTCCGTAGGGTCTTGGTTTCTTCACTGTCTGGATTTGTGGACTGGCTTCTTGTGCCCTTGATGTGGGGAGAGATAAAGCAATTTTGGCAGCGCCAGTTAGTCAAGTGGTTACCTTCTTCCTGCGTTAATCCAGTAAGCCCAACACAGCAGTAGTGCCAGTACATGTCGCAAGTTGCACATGCCAAAGAAAACTCCTCCGCAATATATCTTCTACATTCACAGCTACGATCTTCTTCTTCTTCAATTTCTCCATTATCCGCTGTCATATCGACCTTCACTGGACTTTTCTTGACATCTCTTGATCGTGTCATATCTCCGGGTGTCATACCTCAAATTATTTGTTATATAGTAGTGTTGAAAGTATTAAAAACTGGGATCATTTCGTCCGTAAAATTTTACACAATATAGAAGCTACAATAATTTATCTATAAAATTTATATAAACAAACTTAAGAGACCTCAAAGCTCGTCTTCTGAGGAATGAGATTGAAGGATACGTCATCCAGTCCAAGGTGCTGGGCTTTTTGTCTTCCTCTGATTCCCCTGAGTGCTATGAGTGTGCTTCGTAGCAGATCAAACCTGAATCGTGTTCTGATGTGGTTTTTGACCCTAACCTTGAATCAGTGTTTGTCTCCATAACAAATGTTGGCAGGCCCCAAACAGTTGGTGTCCTATACAGACCACCTGGTGGATCTGACAAAGATGCCCTACACGAAGTTGAGAGCCTTCTTAATCAGGTTCCTGATAGGAACGTTATCCTGCTTGGAGATTTCAACTTTAATCTATTTAATAAAGGCTCTGCCAGCTTTGAAAACATCTTATATGGAAATAACTTCATCCCACTTATATCACTGGCAACGCACCATAAACCAGGCTGTGTCCCATCGCTTATTGACAATATTCTGACAAACTCCACTGACAATATTGTGTCAGCTGGACTACTGGATACCAGGGTTTCGCATCACTCTCCAATTTTCTGTATTCTCGAATGTAGCATGCCTGAAGAACCAGAACTTGACCCTTGTAAACCAAAATACGACTACTGTGAATCTAATATGACCAAACAAATTTTTGTGGGCAGGTGTGCTACAACGTAGAAAACTTTGAAATTTTTGCAAATAAGATACAACTTTTGATCAAAGAAAACTTTTTAATTGAATCTGAATCGTTCAAAAAGTCAAAAAGAAATATGATTGCAAACCCTTGGATCACACCAGGGATCATTGCATCAGTGAAAAAGAAAGAATATCTTTACAAGCAGTGGAAGAGTACAATTAAGGAACCCAACCCTCTTGGAATTAGAATTAGAATTAGAATTAGAATTAGAATCAAATTTTCTTGGAGACTCTGATCTATACTTAACCTATAGTAAATTCCGTCGACAGTTAAAATACATTATCAGATCTGCCAAGAAATTGTACTATTGCAGAAAATTCTCAAAAGTCTCAGGTAATATGAAGCAAACATGGGCACTGATCAATGAACTGAGGGGAAAAACAAAAACTGGAATAAAGGCCTCGTTCAAAATAGATGGTAGTTTAGTAAAAGACAAGCGTGTCATATCGAATGGCTTTAACATGTTCTTCTCTTCCATTGCAGGTAAACTTAATGCGAAGCTCTGCTCCTCCAAACCAATAAGTCGTGACACAGCTTGCCAGAGGCCCCTTAATTATAAGAACTACTTTAACAAAAGAGTTACCAACAGTATGTTCTTAAACCCCTGTGACTCTGAGGAAATCGAAAAAATTGTTAAAACCTTCCAGGGTGACAAGGCTAGTGACATATCAATAGCTGTTCTTAAGAAATGTTGCACTACAATCTCTAGGCACCTAGCTGGTTTCCTCAACTCATTCATGAAGCTGGGTCTATTTCCAAATATTCTCAAAATAGGTAAGGTCACCCCCGTATTTAAGAAAGGAGACCCACAGCTGTTTGATAACTACAGGCCTATATCCATTCTACCTATCTTTGGTAAGATATTTGAAAAAGTAATTTACTGCCGACTATATAGCTTCTTTACTTCACATATGGTCATATACGATAAACAGTTTGGATTCAGATCCAACCACTCAACGGCACATGCCATCAATTACTCCATTGACCACATTCTTAAAAATCTAGAAAGTAAGAATCATGTAATTGGCATATTCATTGACTTAAGCAAAGCGTTTCAATGAAACGAAAAGTTTTCAATGAAACGAAAAGTTTTCAATGAAACGAAAAGTTTTCAATGAAACGAAAAGTTTTATTTTACATTCCTTTAATCATAAATAAAATAAGAGCTTAAACCACGAATTAGTTAGCTAGAAGTAAACTTGAGGAAATATTTTTGGTGATTGTATATAATTATTTAAAAAACTTTATTTGGTTGTTAGTATTTTAATTATGGTAAGTGGTTGAATTTAGTGAGACAAGGTCAGTTTCTCTATTATCTTAGAAAAATTTCTACTTTACAGT
Source organism: Bolinopsis microptera (assembly GCF_026151205.1). NCBI lineage: Eukaryota > Metazoa > Ctenophora > Tentaculata > Lobata > Bolinopsidae > Bolinopsis > Bolinopsis microptera. Next base: position 1,130,961 of record NC_087073.1, read on the forward strand.
AGGCAATGCTGAGTGGCAGGAATGAGGGACCAAAACGCTTGGGGCTAACAATGACCCATTTACAAACCACTTCAGACATGGTAATGATGTCATTTATGCTTAATTCGTCTGAAACTGACCCTACTGCACTTGTAACATTCTATAAAAATCTCTTCTAAAATAGGTATAAAAATGCATAACACAAAACACACAAACAAAATGTTATAATCCTTATATAATAAATTTCTATAGAACTTTTAAATTTCTATAAAACTAATAAACCTATATATATATTCATTTTGCACCCAGAGAAAGATGTGATCACAGAGGTAGTTTCGATATTATGTTCATGACAAGGTATGGGGCTGCTGCAAGTTATATTTTGCTAAGATATTACCGCTTTTTCAAGCTTAAGTAATCTAGGCAAGGTCAATTTTAAAGTTTTTGAATTTTGTCGAACGCTGTTTAAGGCTAAGTTCCAGTCATTTGGTTCTCCTTCCTTTTGAGTGTGAGTGATGGTGATTCTTATGGATGATTTGAGGTGATTGGGCTTATAACAGGTGAATGTAGTTAGCATGAGATTTTGTCGTACTGTATTCCATATTGTCCCTGCTCTGTATATGTAGCTGTCTGATGGTTTAGGTGTGAGAATGAGGGTCTCTTTGCCAAGTCTGCCAGATGTTTCAAAGAGGGAGTATAGTGATATAGGGGTTCTATATTTCAAGACCTTGAAGATGTCATTAATACAATGGTAGAAGTACAGATTATGCACATTCATGATTTCATGAGTGTTGAAGAGGGGTTTTGTATGCTCCTTTCTGTAGAATTCCTTGCCCAAGATTTGCTCCCCGTAGGGTCTGCATCGTGCACTAGTTTTAAATTTATCCAAGTATGCTTCTTTATCTCAAACATTATGCGGGCACACATTTTCTGTGCTTTGAACAGAGGTTCAAGTTTTTTGTTAGATGCCCCTCCCCAGACAGTTATACCATATGCAAGATAGCTTTCAAACAGAGTGTGATATAGATCTTTATGGAGTGATGTGGGAATGTTATCTTTAATTCTATTTAGCATGCCACAGCAGCTGGCTAGTTTTTTTGCTAATTTCCTTCTATGTGCGTTCCAGTTTAGGTCTTCATCGATTGTTACACCTAAGAATTTAGTTTCATGTACTCTCTCCAAGGGTATGCCATTGATATTGATTTCTTGATCAGAGGGTGTATCTTCATCTTTGTTGGATCGAGAGTTTGAGAATTCAAGGTAACAGCTCTTGCCAGTGTTTATGTGAAGTTTATTGGCAAGCATGTAGCGGTGTACGGAATTTAGGACTTCATTGGCTTTTTTGTATGCTAGGTTTTTACTTTTTGCAGCGACGAAGATATTTGTGTCATCAGCAAATAGAACAAATTTAGAGTTCTTTTCAGAGTTTGTAAGATCGTTTATGTAAATTAAGAACAGAAGGGGCCCTAAGCAGCTCCCTTGTGGCACTCCAAAAAGCACAGGTAGAGTATCAGATATTTCATTGAGCACACCAACATATTGTTTACGGTCGGAAAGATAACTTTCCAGGAGTTTGTGTGCCCGTCCTCTGATCCCGTATGTGTTTAATTTTTTGAGAAGTATTGAGTGATCTATTGTATCAAATGCTTTACTTAGGTCGATAAAGATTCCTAAAACATGATTACCGGCTTTGAGTGACTGCTGAATGTGGTGAATAGAGTAGTTGAGTGCATGTGATGTTGAATGACCCTTTCGGAACCCAAACTGGCTATCGTGCAGTATTCCCTGACTCGAGAGAAAACCATAAAGCCGTGAGTAGATAACCTTTTCAAAAATTTTACCGAAAATTGGGAGAGTGGAAATTGGACGATAATTTTGTAAGTGTTCTTCGTTATCTTTTTTGTAGATGGGGCTAATTTTACCTATCTTAAGGATGGCGGGAAAGCATCCTGTTGACATAAGGTTGTTGTATTGTATGGAAAGCACTGGGCTGAGAATGTGTGAGGCCTTTTTAATAACACTGATGGGGAAATCACTAGCTTTGCCATTTTGTAGCTCAGAAATGATATGAGATATTTCACTCTCAGTGCAGTCTGTTAAGTACATCGAATTTGGGTTAGTTTTTGGTAAAAATTCAACAAATGAAGGAAGTGGCTCAATTTTCATTTCCCCATCAACTTGTTCATTCAATTTCGACGCTATTGAGGCAAAGTACTCATTAAATTTGTTGGCTATGAGTCTACGTTCTGTGATGCGTACTCCGTCGACACAGAATTGAGGCTTTATGGTTTTTTTGCATTTTCCTCTTAATTCATTGATAACTTCCCAAGTCTTTTTGCTGTCTCCTTGATGATCCATAATCTTAGTACAGTAATATTTCTTTTTTTGACTTTTTATTACACCTTTAAGACATCGACGATAGTTTGAAAATTTTGTGTGGAGATCAATATTTCCATCTGGACTAAATTCTTTTGACGTTTTCGAGGCTATCCAGTCATCATACAGCTCCTCTTTAGTTGAAATAGCTTCTGAAATTCCATCTGTCATCCAATTCAAGGATTGTTAACTGGATTTCTTTTGGAGACTTTGGGTTTATCTAGTTTGCAGTTAGAGTCAATTGTATGTGTGAAGATGTTAAAGAAGGTTTCAAAGTTGGTACTGTTTGCCATGATGTCTTCTTTGGATTCAAGGTCTGTAATTAAAGTATCAACATTTTTCTTGGAGAAGCTGTAGTGTTGGAGTAGCTTTTGGTCTGAAGAAGTTTCGTTCATAGGCATGCAAAGGTTGAACATGGCTATGATTGGTTTGTGGTGGGAATTCATATCATCAATTACCCCAGACATCGTGACGTGTTCAATGTCGTTGGTGAGTATATTGTCTATGCAGGAATGTTGGTGAATGTTTGTGGAATGAGTTGGTAATGAGATGAGCGGAAAGAATCCCAATGAAAGAAACAAATTTTCAAATTTTTGAGTTGTGGGATTTGTTCTCTTTAGAAGGTCAAAGTTGTAGTCTCCCAAAATTATAGATTTTATGTCTTTGGGGAAGAGTGACTTCAGGTGTGTCAACTCATTGAGAAACTCTTTCGAGTCCCCATTGGGTGATCTATAAACCACACCAACATTAACTTTTTCACTCCCTTTATTGACAGTAACAAAGAGTGATTCAAGGTTTTTAGTTGTACTGATAAGCTTGTCGTTTATGGTTGCATTGAAGGAACAGTGGATATATAAACAGACACCTGTTCCTTTTGTTTTATTTGGAATTTTATCATTATAGAAATGCGAGTAGTTGCTTAATTTGTACAGATCACCTTTGTTTTGATTAACATTTGTTTCAGCAAGAGCAATAGCTGAGTAGGTAAGTTTTTGCATGCTCATTTCTGCAGAAAAGGAGTCAAAGTTGGATAGATTTCCATCTATATTGTAGAACATTGTGCTAAAATCAGAGTTATTAGGGACCTTTTCATGGACTGATTTAAGTTTGTAACTCTTACAGTTTTCCAAAATTGTGGATGCTTGGTTAATACAGTCAAAAGACTCCAGGAAGTCTTCTGAGTAGAACTTATCATCAGACTCTTTTTCAAGTCCTATGAGTTCCTTAAAGGGATTGTAGATCATGACACTAATACTATAGCAGTTGGTACATAAGTGTCCAGAGCCTCCTTGGCTAAATTTTGAATTTTTGAAGCATAATTTGTGTATTATTTTGGGACAATTTTGACATTCCAAGTATCCTTGACCAATAAGGACGTTTTTGTTGCAGCAGTCGCATATTTCTCGTTTGATTGATGGAGTCATTTATCTATACAGGGTTTGGTGGGCCACCTCTGAGTGCGTTAGAATATAACCTACTGCTTGATAATTTAGTTTTACTAGATTTAAATTGAAAGATGCAGCGTTTTAATAGGACAACAAGGATGCTGGTGCCTTTTCTATTGAGATGGAGTTCATCTCCAACATCAGTCTTTGCAAGATCATAATCTAAAAGATTTGTTCGCTTGTCTAGGAACTTGATAAAACCTTCAACTAGGATAACTTTAAGGTCACACTGGCATAAATCTTCAGCAATAAATCTATTAAACATAAAAATTCTACGGTTCTTGTCGTGTGATTTTGTGGGAAGTACTGGACATATGAATATTTTACATTTAGGGTTGTACTTCCTTATCAGACTAAGTTTTGTTTTATATTGCTTATAAAGTTCTTTGACCTTTTGGTCGGTGACTTTGTTCTTGAGGTCATTAGTGCCCACCATTAGCACAACATTACGGTATGATGTGCATGATAGTGGGTCTATCGAGTCTATTGTAGGAGCCCAAGATCTGAGGCCAGGGGTCGACTCTCCAAGTTTACCTTTGCCGCTTCCGAATGTTATAGGCCCAAAGTTAGAATCCCCTACGAGAATAGTTGAGTTGAAGTTTGACCAATGGATGGCCCTGAATGTAAGGCTGAAGCGAATGCCGTCAGAGACAGAATCATCATCTTCTTCTTTGATGGTGTGTTTGAAGAAGTCTTGACTATGCCTAGTCATCTGGTACATGCTTCTGCTATTACATTTGACAGTCATTGTTTCGTCAGACTGTAAGTTCCTAAACTGAAGGTGACGTGGGATCCCTAGAGATATGGTGAAGATAGATGACTTAGGGTCAATGTCCCCCTCATTGTCTGCGTGTTCTGGGAGAGTTGACTCCTTATCATCATACATGTTCACTAGGCAAGAGTTTAGTATGTAGTGGTGCCTTTCCTCTTGGTGTGAAGACCCATACTCATTGTTGAGACGCTCCATCAGTTTCTTGATGGGTTCAGGCATCTCCAAAGGGTTTGACTTTGAACCCATGTACTTGTAGTGCTCTCCATATTGAAGTACATTTCTTTGCCCCTCTATTGAGAAGTCTGCAATTTGATTCTGTAGCATGTTCATGAGGTCGCTCTCTTCTTTCTCTGTGATGTAGCCTTCTAGCTGGTTTTCTACATGCTTTATATCAGGAACCAAGTTGATTGAACTGACATTTTCTACTTGAATTGGGGCCCTCCTAGGGGGTTGTGGTGGTTGTGGAGGATTGTAGTCGTTCATTTGAGGAGGAGGAGGACGGTTAGGAGTGTTCTTTAAGGATGCTATGTTTTGGGTTAGCTCTGTCAGCTGATGTTGTATCGATGAAATGAAGTCAGTCGTGGGTTGGGTAATATGCTTCATTTTCTGCTCTACTATACCCTCCAGGGACTCAATTACCTCAGCCGAGATTTGGTTTGCATAGCAAGTTGTTTGCAATGCGTTTGCTAACTTAGCAGACTTATGATTCTTTGGTCTTGGGTATGGGGCAACAAAGCACCAGGGACAGCCCCAATTGGGAAGCAATGAATCAATCCCCTTCTGGGTAAGATCTGTACCATTCAAGTTTGCACATAGAGAGTGCCAAACTTGGCCACAGTCCTTACAGGTCAAAAGCCAAGACTTACCCCCAGAGGTTCTGCAGCAGGGGCATTTAGACTTGGTGACTTTGTGTTTTGGCTTTGATGTGCTGTTGCTGTCATCACTAACATTTCCTTCAGACTCTGACACTGATGTCGCCAGAGGTGAAGCACGGCCACTTTTGAGGAGTGACGTCTGTAGGAGGCTCTTATTGCTGGGGGTTCTTTCAAAGGTAGAGTTCAGGATTACACTTCGCTTCTCACTTTCACTCTTGGATGATCTGGTTCTTTTATCTGGGTGGGGGCTCATCAAGGAGATGGGGGTCCTAGGTGAGTTTCTGTCAAGTCTTTTTCCGCTCATATTATTGAGAATATTGATCACGGGGATGTGCTGAGTGCCCTCTGGGCTGCCACCACCGGCGAATTAGCTGCACCTGAAATGAGTAGATCATGGGTGGACGTCTGATTTATAATGGATAAATCACAATCGACCACAGAAAATTACTTGTCAAACTTGAACACTATGGCATAAGAGGGCCCTGTCTTGACCTAATTGAAAGCTATTTGTGTAACCGACAGCAGTATGTTGATTTCCAAAATACACACTCTGATCACTGCAAAATTGAATATGGGGTACCACAGGGATCAGTTCTAGGCCCTCTCCTCTTCTTACTCTACATTAATGACATTACCAACTCTAGCAAACTTGGACACTTCATACTGTTTGCAGATGACACGAACATATAAATTGTTGCTGGAAAAACTGAACAAGAAGCCTATTTGAATGCTAATAAAGTACTTGAATCTGTAAATGACTATATGGAATCTAACTTGCTGCACATTAACCAAAGCAAATCGGTCTACATGTTATTCAGACCTGGCCGGTACTCGTCCTGTGCACGTGCTCGTGAATATGGCTCTGAGAACTCACTCACGTTATCAGGCAACACGCTTACACGAGTAGATAAAGTGAGATTCCTTGGTGTTATCATAGACCATGAACTATCCTGGGAACCCCAACTAGATAACATAAAAAGTAAACTAACTACAAGTATAGCTATAATTAAACGTATTATGAAGTTTATTCCAGAAACAGAGTACCATAAGCTGTATGACTCCTTATTCAAGTCTCATATGAGCTACTGTATCAGTAGCTGGGGTGGTGTCACACCTTATAGACTATCTAAACTGTTCTCCATCCAAAAAAGATGTGTACGCCTTCTATTTGGAAGCAAACCAAGCTTTGACCGGGCAGAGTATTATGAAACATGTGCACGTGCAAGACCATACAGTGAACACATCGAAAAAAGGAGCTTTGCTTTGGAAAACACTAAGCCAATATTCACTACCGAGAAAATCATGTCAATCCACAACCTGTACACCCAACATATATCCACTGAACTGTTTAAAATCTTGAAACTGCATCAACCTATCTCTCTGACAAGTTTATTCCAAACAAGTTCCAGAGCATGTAGCCAAACTATGCGGGTCCCCCGACACAAACTTGAAATTTCTAAACACAATTTTGTCTTCAAAGGTACGACTATATGGAACAGTTTGGTTGATAAAATATTCGACAAATGCACTCCTAATGAAAACAATGTCATGGTCCCTGGCTCTAGTAAATTTTCCGACCTTTCCTCCCCCATCTCAATTATCAAGAGCCGTATCAAAAAGCTCTTACTTGAAACCCAGCAATTGACAACACCTGGGCGTGAAATTGAGTGGCTCCCCCTAAATAGCTGGGGCATTGAACCAGCTTAGTCAATCAGCATCCCATCCCTTGCATACAACTAATTACAAAAGCGCTAATTATACCTGTTTCAAAAGCATCCTGTCTGGAAGTTCCCTGACTGCCGTGTAAATCTTTGGATCTATTTTTGGATCTATTTTTATATTGATATGATTTTTATATACCTATATAGTATATATTCCTCGCATAATTTCCATGTCCGCCTGAACAAACCTGGCACCATCAAATCTTACCTCTAGAAACCCCAGAACTCATCAAGCCTAGTCTGAATTCAAAACTAGTTGACCAGCTACGTACAGTTTCCTGGACAACTGGTGTTAGATGGCCTCTAGTTGAACAATAAAACCCGTATTTGTCGTATGTACAAAACCTGTAAAACAAAATACTTTATTACATAATAGAATAACTTTACCACCAAATTAAACCAATTCCAAATAAATACCTAATAACTAAACATTATAAATACTTACCGATTGGACGGTAGTGTGCTGCCAATGTTCCACTCCTCCCCAGTCCAATCGGTTATCCTCCTTTGCTTGTCATTGCTAGAAAAGGTAAACACGGTTAGAAGTATTCTGTCACGAAAGAGAGAGAAAAGTGTGAACAGTAATAACATTCCCCGGTTTTCCTTTTCCAGCAATGCTAGCCCCAATTTCTCTCAAGATTGCACTGTTAAATTACACAAAAATACGCTCGAAGATCCCGTCTGAGCTACAGCTGTCGTCAGATTATCACCCGCAGTGACCTATCTGGACGAATCCATTAAATAATTAAAAATACAGTCAACAACCCCGTTTGAGTTATAGCTGTCTTCAGATTATCACCCGCAGTGACCTATCTGGACGGATCCATTAAATAATTAAAATACAGTCAACAACCCCGTTTGAGTTTTAGCTGTCTTCAGATTATCACCCGCAGTGACCTATCTGGACGAATCCATTATATAATTAAAATACAGTCAACAACCCCGTTTGGGTTATAGCTGTCTTCAGATTATCACCCGCAGTGACCTATCTGGACGAATCCATCAAATAATTAAATACGCTCAACAACCCTGTTGGAGCTACAGCTGTCTTCAGATTATCACCCGCAGTGACCTATCAAGACGAAACTGTCAAACATTTTGATAATACACATAAATCATAAATACGCTCAACAACACCAGGAATATCACCACTAGCAACCCCCTTCTCAGATACTGAAGCAGAGACCTCAGCCTCAGACAGCAACAGTGCATCACCGAAACCCAAGCCCAAGAAGAGCAAATGCCCCTGCAAGGCAACTTCAGGCGGGAAGTCTTGGCTCTTGACATGTTCGCGCTGTAACCAAGTCTGGCATTCTGCTTGTGCAAACCTTAAGGGCAGTGAACTAGCTGGCCAGAAAGCCATTGATGAAATACTTAAGAGTTGGGAATGCCCTTGGTGCTACACATGCCCTCATCCCTGCCCAAAAACACATAAGTCTGCCAAACTTGCATTAAAACTGGGGTCTTTATCAGAAGCAAATCAGGTGTCAGCATCAGTTATTGAATCTCTTGACGGCATGCTTAAGGCAAGATTTGCAGAAATCACCCAACCATCCAACAATCTGATTGATAGTATCCAGAAACAACTCAGCTCCCTGTCAGATCAGGTAAAGTCCATGCAGATCCCTCAGGCACCACCCCCACCACCCTCTGATATGCCCTCCACGTATGGACAGCAGCATCATCCAAGAGCACCTCCATCAGTTCCAAGGATTGAAGTAAAGGATACCCCCCTTACTCATAATTTTAAATGCATAGAAGGGATAAAGGAAGATTTCTTAACTCCTGATGAAGAGATGGAGCTCACAGACTTTCTCAAAGCTGAGAGTTTCACTAAAGAAGGTAAGCATGCCACAATCCAGTATGGCCAACATTACCACTACATGGGTGCAAAATCGGAACCAAAGCCCATGCCCACCCTGATTGGCAACATCATGAAACGTCTTAACACTGAATTCTCCTCCACACACCCCCAGAAACAGTTCCACTATGACCTAAACTCCTGCCTGGTTAACAGGTATGCAGATGGGAATGAAGCACTTCCTGAACATTCAGACAACGAGGGAGACATTAATCGGGTGTCATCGATATTCACAGTTTCCTTAGGCTCATGTCGAACACTTAGCTTTCGTGAAACTTCTACAGATAAGATTACGGAGATAAAATGTCAGGGTAGAAGCATGTACCATATGACAAAAGCAAGCCAGGAGTTTTTTAAACACTCAATCAAGCCTGAAACGTCTGATGAAGTAGGAATGCGATATAGTCTAACCTTTCGCTCAATCCACTGGTCAAATTTTAACTCCACAGTGCTTGTTGGAGATTCAAACTTTGGACAAATCAACTTTGGTACAGGTCGTGGAAAGATGGGACAAGCCACCCCTGGAGTTCGCCTCTGGGCAGCTACGGTTGAGGAGATCGATCCCTTGTCTTGTGTAGGTTACAGAAACGTTGTCATCATGGAAGGAACCAACAATTTAAAAGTAGATGGAACGGATGAGAGAGAGTTGTATACCAAGTATAAGAACAAAATCGCTCAGATTAGGAAATACAACCCACGTTGTAAACTGATAATCTGTCCTGTGCTGCCAACAAGGTCGCATAAGATCAATCGAAAAGTTAATGTTTTTAACCAGTATTTGTACAACGATCTCAGTCAATCTAATCTTAAAGTTCTAATTGTTGATAGCTTTTTGACATTTCTAGATAAAAGCACCAACCTGCTTAAGAACAGTCTAGCTAAGTCTGATGTGAATGATATTCTTCATATTAATGGCAAGGGCGTTGGTGCACTAGTCAAGTTAATTAAGAACTGTATTTTTACATCCAAGGATCATAACAAGTTAGTAGGTAGTAGATTGTACAGCAACACACTAAGAGGAGGACCGCCAGATGCAGTCTGATATAAATGTTTAAGATTAACTCAACTAAGGAGAAATGCGGATGCTGTAGCAAAAACATTAATATTGGCCAAAGATTTCTTGAGTGCCAAAGTTGCCAAAATATTATCCACAAAATTTGTTTCAAAACATCTGAATTCAAGCTGACTGATTCCATACTTCTCTGTAAAGTTTGCTCAAAAAGAGAAAACTTAATTTACAACCCGTTTAAGGACCTTTGTACCACAAATGAGGATCTCTTCAAGGATAGCGAGAATGACAAATTTTACTCCGAAAATTGGTCTGAGGCTATTGGAAGTCTTCAGACTGCCTCCTCTATCTTGGACAAATGCAGCTATTATAGATTGAAATCCTTACACCAGCACACCCCTGAAAACTCTGGCTTAAAAACTTTATTTTACAACATTGATGGTAATAAATCGAATTTCGACTTATTCCTCTCGGAACTTGCCACTCAAAAAACGAAATTTTCTATTCTAGCTTTAGCGGAAACAAATACAGATGCTGAGAACTGTGATGTTTATGCACTTGATGGATATTCACACTTTTACGGAGATAAACTCCAAGGCAAAGCTAAAGGCTCAGGCGTGTGCTTGTATATTCATGATTCCCTAAATGCAACAATTAATGACCAACTTTGCACAATCACACCAAATTTAGAAACCCTATATGTAACTATCAACCATGGAGATAGCAAACTCAATGTTGGGGTGTTGTACAGATCTCCAAACGGAGACTCAGTCAAATTTGATGAAGAATACACACAATTAATGTCCAAATTTCCAAAAAATGCAAAAACTATAACTCTTGGAGATTTCAACTACGATTTGCTTAAAAATCAGAGTAATAAAAAACAGGTTCAGAATTTCGAGAACACTATGCTCTCTTATGGTTACTTTCCTCTTATATCTCGTCCCACTCACTCAGTAAATGTAGGCCAAAGCTCCTGCATTGACAACATTTTTACTGATGAGATTGACTTGGTAACCCTCTCTGGAGTTATTGAAGACACTTCTTCCCATCATAAACCAATCTTTGCTTTCTTTGACATCAGTCATTTAACTTCTAGGAAAACTTCCCCTAAGCCTAAGCAATTGCAAAGCTATGATTTCTCAAACCGAAATGTTGAACTACTAACAAAAAACTTGCTATCTAAGAAATGCATACTAACAAACAATGAAAATCCAATTGAATTTGACGAATTTTTTGAAATTTTTAGCTCAGCTATTGACTCATGTTGTAAACTCGACAAACCCAAACTCACCAAACGAAATCCTATAAGTAATCCCTGGATATCCGACAGCATAATTGAAGCAATTGAAAAGAAAGGTCAGCTGTATGATAACTGGGTGAACTCAAAAAAGCTCCCTGACTTCAAGCCAGTTGGAGATCTGAAACTCCACAAAATTTTTCGTGATTACAGACGCTGTCTTAAAAAGATAATAAAAAACCAAAAAGATACCTATAACTGTAACAAAATTCTTGAAAATTCTGATAGTTCTAAAAAGATGTGGGAAGTAATAAATGAGATAAGAGGGAAAAGGAAAAAAACCATCAAACCCCAATTTATGGTAGATGGAGTCCGTGTTGTTGAAAGACGGGTGATAGCCAACAAATTTAATGAGTACTTTGCCTCTATTGCCTCAAAAATGAATGAAAATACTCAAAATGGCCTTCTTTTAGAACCTCTTCCCTCTTTCCTCGAATTCATGCCACCAAAAACTCTCGATTCAATTTACTTCCATGACTGTAGTGAAGATGAAATTTCTGAGATTATAGCCAACTTGAAGAGTGGGAAAGCTAGCGACTTTCCCATAAGAGTAATCAAAAAACTATCGGGTATTCTTAGCCCACCTCTTGTTGTTCAATTTAATCGCCTAATATCTCAAGGGATATTTCCGTCAGTTCTGAAGCTTGGCAAAATAACCCCAATATACAAAAAAGATAACGAAGAACTGATTGAGAACTACAGGCCTGTTTCCACACTTCCAATTTTTGGTAAAATTTTTGAAAAGATAATATACAAACGTCTTTACAGCTTCTTGGTTAGTCAAGGAATCCTTCACGACAGTCAATTCGGATTCCGAAAGAGTCACTCAACATCACATGCACTTAACTACTCAGTTTTTCACATCCAAAAGGCCCTAAAGGAAGGTCTTCATGTTCTAGGAATTTTTATTGATCTAAGCAAGGCCTTTGACACAATAGACCACACAATTTTGCTTGAGAAACTTGAAATATATGGGATTAGAGGAGTGCCACTTAAGTTACTGGAAAGTTACTTGTCGGACAGAGAGCAGTGTGTGTCCGTCCTGGGCGAAGTATCAGACAGACTTCCTGTTCTCTATGGCGTTCCACAGGGGAGCTGCCTTGGGCCTCTCCTGTTTTTAATATACATAAATGACTTAACAAACTCTCAACTCGATAACACTAGCTATGTCCTATTTGCTGATGATACAAACATATTTGTAGTTGCCAAAACTAGAGCAGAGGCCTACAATAATGCAAATAGGGTCCTACGATCAGTCCACGAGTACACATTGGCTAATAAATTACATGTTAACGCCAAGAAAAGTTGCTACATAGAATTCAATACAGCTAAAAGAAAACTTGATGATCAATCTTTATTAATTGAAAATAGACTTTACCTCAACGGCCTACCTCTCTCAAAGGTGCAGGAAACGAAATTCCTGGGAGTAATTGTCGACGAAGGCCTAACTTTCAATCCCTATAGAGACAAACTAGTTAGAAAACTCTCGTCCTGTTCTGGGAGGCTATACATGATTAAGGATAAAATTCCATCATCTATCCATAAGGACCTGTACCACACACTTTTTGAAAGTCACCTATCTTATGGCATTACCGTTTGGGGAGGTGCAAGTAATAATAAACTTCAACCACTATTTGTAGCCCAGAAAAAGTGTGTTCGTATCATGTTTGGTGACAAAAAAGCATACCTTGATAAATTTATGACATGTGCTAGGACTAGACCTATCAGTGAACAGAAACTTACTAGCAAATTCTTTGAGAGAGAGCACACCAAGCCAATTTTTGCCCGTCAATCACTCATGACATTGCATAATTTATACGCGTATCACTGCTGCAATGAACTTTTTAAAGTCTTTAAATATCGAACACCAATTGCACTATTTGAACTTTTCTGTTTGTCTAAAAGACCCGGCAAAGAAACTCTTCTTATAACAACCATGCCCTCAAACAGTTTCGTTTACAAATCTAGTTGCCTTTGGAATTCATTCCGTCAGATGTTGGCACTGAACGACCTTGAAATCACTCATGGTGTATTCAAATCAAAGGTAAAAAAAGTTATTCTCTCGTCTCAGGGTAAAGGTGACAAGAATACCTGGGCCCCTTTGGCAAACTTTCTGAACTCAGGCAGCTTGAACGACTAAATTTGAAAAAATAAAACTTCTTGTCTGAATGAACTATTAGAACCTCAAGAAGCTGATCCGCATGTCTCCGCTACTAAAATGTTTAATGAGCCCAATCACTCATCACTTTACAGTTTAATCTTCAAAGTGAGTTGTACAATCTAGGTTGTTTTAAATAGCTGTTGATAGTGTAAAACAGGAGTGACTTGATCGTTTTCATAACTTCGATTTACAATTTGTACCATAATAAAACTAGCACTGCCATGGGGTTCAAAAAGGGTCATTGTAAGCCTCCAGCGTAATGGTCCTAAGTCTCTGCCCCATGCAGTGCCTGTCAGCATCAGCTAACAGAATAGCCCTAACATAACGATCAAGCCACAAATTAGGTTCTATAATGATTTAATATTGTTGAATAAAGAGATTTGAATATAATATTTGTTTTATTCTGAATATTTGTTTTATTCTGAACCCCGTTGGAGCATCAGATGTCTTCAGATTATCACCTTGAGTGACCTATCGAGACGAAACTGTTCGGAACTTATTACAGAGAAAAACATAACAAGTCATATTAAAATCTCTTTAAAACCCCGCTAAAATATAAATGCCGCGCGCGCGCGCATTTTCAAATGCTAACACTATAAGTACTTTCTACACCTACGAGCTCAAAATTACTAGCAACACAGAAAATCCTTTGTTCTCAAAAAAAAAAAAAACTCACCGAGAGATTATAATATATAGCTCAAAAACTAAAAGCGTCCCCATAAAACGAGTAAATAATTGAGATAAATACTAAAAGAACAACTCAGCAAAGTAGATTAGCTCCCTAAATTAGCTACAAACATATTATATACGCAGATATATTATTATGTTTACCTGGGACCACATTCTTTTGCAAATTAAAATGAAATATACAAACTTAAAATAAAAACTGACGAGACGAAATAATATATACTCCTGACATTGCTCAGCAATTAACTCGTAAAAAACGACTAAAACACGATTCTACGAATCATGGAACTGAATTTACATACTGAATATTACTCTTATTTCTTATAAACAGACATAATTGATCTTATAAAAAATATTCGACTCATTTCTATATTTATTATCATAGAATCCGACAATAAAATGCGATAAAAACTTAAAACACGACACATAACAAATTACAAAACATAAAGCTGAATAAACTCACAATTCCTAAAATAGAAACATTGACTTTTGTTTGACTCAACGCTCTTGACTCATACATTTAACGACACAAAACATTCATTTGATTGCCTTCTTGTTTCTCGATCAAGATACTTTTCAAAATCTACTCTGAACAAAGGTTTTTATGTATTGCTAACTCTCTCGATCATTCCGTATTTCCAAGGTCAGCATCCTCAGATCCGGGTAATGTGTTAAAGGAACACTGAGCAACCATATGACCTGGTTGGTGGCATATAAAGCAACATACCTTGGGACTACTACTCCCCCTCATATAAAGCTTTTGTCCTCGTTTCTGAGCATATGAGTTGTATCTTTGCTGTCCTCTATCCTGAGCATCAGGGTTATATCTGTTTTCTTCTCTCATTGTTTGACCCGTGAAATTCCTTTGATCCCCATTTCTGGTCCAGTGAATGTCAGACCCCAATTTGTAATCCTCAGCTAGAAAGACAGGTTCCTGCTTTACCATTTCCTCCATAGGAGTACTTTTAAAAGGTAGACTAGAGTGATTCTCGTTCCTTGTGAATCCATCTCCAAACGTCCTTTTTAACTGTTCTTGCATCAAGTCATAGGATAATGTACTAGTGCAAGTTGCTCTAACTAATCTCGCCTGTTCATCGTTTAGGCTAGCCTGATTTAATAGTCTATACGCTAATACCATGTCATCGTAAAGATCTTCGTTCTTTCTGAGCTGTTTGAGAATTTTATACCTCCTCTGGAATTCCAAGATGTAGTTGTCTATATCTTCTCCATCTCCTCTCCTGTATCCCTCAAAATCATCTATTGCCTTAAATAAAGACTGAGTACTGTCCTTCTTATACAGTTTGTCCAGTTCGGCAATGAGTTTATCAACTCCATCTTCTGCTCCTAGCACCTTTAATGTCATGTTTATAGAAACCTCCTGTGGTCTACCTTTCATGTTCATAATCAGCTTACTAGCTTGCTGTTTCGTTGATTCTGCGGTGCCAAGCTGCCATATTAGCACTTTCTTCTTCCATGTGCTGTAATCAGCGCTGTCGTCTAAAACTGGTATCTCACGAAGACTCATAGTTATAGTTCGACTAAAAAAAAAAAAAACTCTAAAACTGTCTCTCAAATTAGTCTCTAAATTAGTCTCTAAATTGTAGTCTAAATAACACACAAACAAAGTGCCACTGTCCGGTCGTTGCGTAGAACGTTTTCCAACTTCCTGCTATCACTGTTAGATGGCCTCTAGTTGAACAATAAAACCCGTATTTGTTGTATGTACAAAACCTGTAAAACAAAATACTTTATTACATAATAGAATAACTTTACCACCAAATTAAACCAATTCCAAATAAATACCTAATAACTAAACATTATAAATACTTACCGATTGGACGGTAGTGTGCTGCCAATGTTTCACTCCTCCCCAGTCCAATCGGTTATCCTCCTTTGCTTGTCATTGCTAGAAAAGGTAAACACGGTTAGAAGTATTCTGTCACGAAAGAGAGAGAAAAGTGTGAACAGTAATAACAACTGGAACCTTTTGGGCCATGCACAAGCCAATAGCATGTATGGTCCTGCAGTGGGGTCTCCTTGTCCTTGGATCTGTGTTTTGATCCGTCTTTTCTTTAAATTTTCCATTTGTGTCACTTAGACTCACCTATTTAATGTTAATCGACACCACTGGTCCTAGTTAGACTACTCAAACGTAACAGTTGAATAGGTGTGACATACTAATATTATATATTCTTATAATTATATCATATGAATTGATTGCACTGCTAATAAATAAAATACTTTGTTTTACTAAAAAATACTTTGTTTTACTATTACAGGGCTGTGGGCCTCACCGAGCTGCACTGCGATGAATTGACATCGTCAATTAATGTAGTTACATTATTAATATAAGGGGCCATCTTATCTATTTTATTTAGGGGCTCTTACTAATTCGCTCGCCCAAAAATTTCACGTGACTTTGGTTTTTATGGTATTGCAGCCGTACAAAACGGTTTTACATAAACCCTAATCCTAACCCTAACCCTAACCATAACCCCGAAGCTATCCATAACCCTTACCACAACCGTTACCCTAACCCGAGCCCTAAACAATCGAATTCATGTTTTACTAGCCTGTCACGTGACCAAAATGGTTTTTTGCAGATAACTCTCCAGGGAAGCATTTGTACCCTAAGTCATGGGGGGTGATTCGGAATCAGCGTCCAAAAATACACCAATCGAGACTAATTTCATACCGAAAGGGCCTTTTCACAAGAATTTTCTTAAAATTTGGGCGAGCGATTAAGTATGAGCGCTATTTAGGACGTCCGCCAAAATCACAAATTTTCAGACTCCCCTACTCCCCGGGTGTGTCCGAATTTTCAAAACCATGCCCCTCCCCTGGACGTTTGCATTTCCAGCAACTTTTAATAATACAAATGAAACCAACTCAAATTCATTGTTAATAAAATTCAAAGAGTCCCAGTAAACCTGTGGCTGGGCGTATTACTATTACTACAGGCGATCGCGTCTTAGGGAATACAAATTTTTAAGGAATACGAATACAAATTTGAATTTTGATCTTTATTACAGATTAAACATATCATATATAACCATAAAAGCCGCTCGTCGGCTGATTGCCTCAACTTGGATTAGTAGTAATTTCAGCTGACAGGACGGCAGCTCAAAAGGCCCAGCGCACCACCGGAAAGAGCAAAGACCCAAGTGTCAATAGTGGCTTTTCCGAACCCATTTTCGCCGATTTGCTGTGGCCCAAGTGAGCCATGTCCTGCTGCTTAACGGCATGCACATGATGGTTTTTGTTTTTATACCTTTTTTTAAATTTAAGCGATAATCAGTTGGTGGTTTACAGTTTTTAAATTATAAATCATGTTTATCATTTATTTTCCGTTTCTACTCCTATGTCTATGTACGAAGAGTATTCTCGTTCTTCCAGGAAACCAATGCTTATTATCAACAAACCGGATCCCCCAGACAACCATAACACGAGGTCAACGAAAATATGGAATATAATAACCCCTAACCTTAAAATCTTTGATTGTTCTGTTAGTATTTCTTGCCTGAAATCCAAACTGAAATCTTCACTACTTTCCAACCAGCATTGTCATGCCGTGTATGACTGGACAAATAAAGACTTTGATATTTGTAACCTTAAATTTTCGTAGGCTCCTGCAGGGATTCCACCTGACCTCCAAAATTTCATGACCAAATCGACTTACTCTGCCAGCGTATTCCTCTGTCAAGTTAAATGTGATGTGTGAGTGAGTAAGTGTAGTGTAGTGTAAAGAGATCCTATTTTTGTATCCAATTTGAATTCTAATAAAGACCCTAAGCATTATGATCAAATTTTTAGTACAATAGTTATATCAGGGCCCCCACTTAGACATTCAGCCAGGATTTAGTATTGAACACCCAAAATACTTACCGTCCTTAATAATCGTAAAGACCATTTGTTACAAAATAGCTGCTAGAATAATGCATGCCAAATATTCCCTCTTACACCCACAAATTATAATGCCTTCCTATCAACGCCTCTAGTTTGGTCACTAATCAACCAGACTAGCGTTATGGTGTGTACAAAAGCTACCAGCCAGTACATTCCTTGCCCCGCTAGTTGATTGTATATTGATATGATTTTTATATACCTATATATTCATCGCATAATTTCCATGTCCGCCTGAACAAACCTGGCACCATCAAATCTTACCTCTAAAAACCCCAGAACTCATCAAGCCTAGTCTGAATTCAAAACTAGTTGACCAGCTACGTACAGTTTCCTGGACAACTGGAACCTTTTTGGGCCATGCACATTGTGCATGGCACAAGTTAATAGCATGTATGGTCCTGCAGTGGGGTCTCCTTGTCCTTGGATCTGTGTTTTGATCCGTCTTTTCTTAAAATTTTCCATTTGTGTCACTTAGACTCACCTATTAAATGTTAATCGACACCACTGGTCCTAGTTAGACTACTCAAACGTAACAGTTGAATAGGTGTGACATACTAATATTATATTCTTATAATTATATCATATGAATTGATTGCACTGCTAATAAATAAAATACTTTGTTTTACTAAAATACTTTGTTTTACTGTCAAAAAATCATACAGCTCAGAACAAACGGCCATTTACCACTAAGAGCATTATATGTTTTCATTTGTTTAAATTTTTTGCTGTAAAATGTGCTAAAACTTTGATTATTTGTTTAATTGATTATTTATTTAATTGTTTAATAATCACGGGTTGACAATTCAGTCATATAAGCCTCTTGATTTTATACTATTACTATAGTCAACAGTGTTAAGGCAACCAGCTTCCGCAGTTCAATAATTGGAGACCGAATAAATATAAATTGATCGAAATTTACAATTCATCGTCATAAAATATAGTCAATAAAATTCTTGATTTTATTAATACATAATTGATAATAAGTTGGTTTTATTCTCTTGCAACACTGCTGCACAACAAAAACTGCGCCTGTCCACCTGCAACGGCGCAGTCATAGTAGGGGCCCAGCAAACCCTACCGGCTGGGGTATATCTCCAAAAGTAAAATAGATAGAACCTTCCGGTTTTCAACAAAATTTCCGTCTCGTAAATTTAAAGTTAGCTCCCCAGGAACCAAATTTGGGACAACTTAGATTCTGAATTAAACCGAAAAGTTTGATTTTGGGCTAAATAAAAGATCGTAGCTTTTAAACTTTGCAAAGTAATGTCGTTGTCATGACTACTAGGCTAAATGCAGCGTGCGAAAACTGGTGAACTTGATGTGACGCGCGACAACAAACGTGCTGTTGAAAATCGATCACCTTTAGCGAGCCCGGCAGGTGGTAAGGTTTTCTGGGTATAGATAGTCTATATTTGAACTTGGAGCCACAATGCCAAGGGTGATTTTCAAATGGTTCTCCCAATATTTGAGTTAGGGAATATATGCCCCTCCGGCCTCCAATGCAAGCAAATCGATCCCCGCAATGTACCAGTTTCAAAAAAATGAGATAAAACGGTGTTACAATGGGGGGGGGGGTGTCACGTCCGTCTATGTCCGCTTGTCTCATAGAATCCAAAAAGGACAGGACATAGGCGGACATAGGCGGACATAGGCGGACATAGACGGACATAGACGGACATAGACGGACATATACGGACATTAGCGGACATTAATGGACACCTAAATTGCTAAATAAAATGTTCAATTTTTGCTGTTATAGGGGGATCATGTTTTTGGACAAAAAATAGAGCGGACAAAAACGGACAAAAATGAACAAAAACGGACAAAAATGGAAACAGTCCTCCTCCCCAGTCCTCCTACTCCTCCTGAGTCCTCCTCTTCACTCTTGGGTCCTCCTCCTCCTCTTCCCTCTCAGTCATCCTCCTTAGCCATCCTCCTCAGTCCTCCTCAGTCCTCCTCCTCAGTCCTCCTCCTGGGTCCTCCTCCTCCTCTTCATCCTCCTCCTCTTCCTCCTCGGTCCTCAGTCCTCCTCCTCAGTCCTCCTCATCCTTCTCATCAGTTCTCCTCCTCCTCAGTCCTCTTTCAGTCCCCCTCCTTCTCCTCCTCCTATTCAGTCCTCCTCCTCCTCCTCCTCAGTTCTCCTCAGTCCTCCTTCTTATTTCTCCTAAGTCCTGATCCTCCTCCTGAGTCCTCCTCCTCCTCTTCCTCCTGAGTCCTCCTCCTGAGTCCTCCTCCTCCTCCCTCTCAGTCATCCTCCTCAGTCATCCTCCTCAGCCATCCTCCTCAGCCATCCTCCTCAGTACTACTCAGTCCTCCTCCTTCTCAGTCATCGTCAGTCCTCCTCCTCAGTCCTCCTCAGTCCTCCTCCTCCTCCTGGGTCCTCCTCCTCCTCCTCCTCCTGGGTCCTCCTCCTGGGTCTTCCTGATCCTCCCCAGTCCTCTTCCTCCTCCCCTCCTCAGTCCTCCTCCTACTCCTCCTCCTCGTCCTCAGTCCTCCTGATCCTCATCAGTCCTCAACAGTCCTCCTCCTCCCCAGTCCTCCTCCTCCTCCTGGGGCCTTTTCCTGGGTCCTCCTCCCCAGTCCTCCTCCTCCTCCTGGGTCCTCCTCCTGGGTCCTTCTCCTCCTCCTCCTCAGTCCTCTTCCTCCTCTTCCTCCTCCTCCTCCCTCTCAGTCATCCTCCTCAGCCATCCTCCTCAGCCATCCTCCTCAGTCCTCTTCCTTCTCAGTCCTCCTCAGTCCTCCTGAGTCCTCCTCCTCCTGAGTCATCCTCCTCAATTCTCCTCCTCCTCCTCCTAGGTCCTCCTTCTGGGTCATCCTCCTCCTCCTCCCCCTGGGTCTTCCTGATCCTCTTCCTCCCTCTCAGTCATCCTCCTCAGCCATCCTCCTCAGTCATCCTCCTCAGCCATCGTCCTCAGCCATCCTCCTCAGTACTCTTCAGTACTCTTCAGTCCTCCTCCTTCTCAGTCCTCCTCAGTCCTCCTCCTGAGTCCTCCTCCTCCTGAGTCCTCCTCCTCCTGAGTCATCCTCCTGGGTCCTCCTCCTCCTCCTCCTCCTCCTGGGTCCTCCTCCTGGGTCTTCCTGATCCTCCCCAGTCCTCTTCCTCCTCCCCTCCTCAGTCCTCCTCCTACTCCTCCTCCTCGTTCTCAGTCCTCCTCATCAGTCCTCAACAGTCCTCCTCCTCCCCAGTCCTCCTCCTCCTCCTCCTGGGGCCTTTTCCTGGGTCCCTATATAATTTGATATAATAAGTTAAAGCTATTAATAGCTTTAGTGTGATTAATAAGTTATATTCCCTATACTTCGTTAAATAGGTACTGTGCCTACTGTGTACCCTGTGTAACTGTTTCAAAGATATGTTGACGACACAAATAGATCTGGATTTATAATACATAGAAGTTGCGAAAAATTCTCAAAATGTTTGTCCGCTAATGTCCACCAATGTCCGCTAATGTCCACCAATGTCCGTCCGAGTCCGCCAATGTCCGTCCGGGTCCGCAAATGTCCGTCCGAGTCCGCCAATGTCCGTCCGAGTCCGCCAATGTCCGTCCGTGTCCGCCAATGTCCCAAAAATCACGTCCGTTGTCTCATAGAATCCAAAAAGGACAGGACATAGGCGGACATAGACGGACATGACACCCCCCCTACAACGCAAGTGCGCGGCTCCACCTGTATCGTGGAAACTCTACACCATAGTGAAACGACCGTGGGGGTCACGACGTGATACAAGGAAGCTTCACATCGTTAGTTTTTTCAACGTCAGGTGGAATGGGTGGTGAAGCTGAAAAACTGGTGAAGAAGCTGGGTAGTAAAATGGATTATCATACAGCTGTCAACGATATTCAGATGCTGTGGGATACATCGGTTCAAAATCTTAAGAGCAACAGTTATTTCTCCCCGGGGAGACAGAGGGGCAAGAAATTTACCACGTTTAGGGAACTAATTTTCCATTGTTGATGGACTAGCCCGGCGCGCTACTTCGTAGCACTTGCCTCGGGCCAACATTTCGAGAAGAAAGCGGTTCCGCTACTTTGAAGAAATTTAGACGAGTAACATCCGTCAAGGGAACTTCTCTCTCTCTTTGTTCTGGTCAACGGTTTCTGGCCTCCTATTTTAAGAAGGAGGTCTTATCGCCGTGCCCACAGAATGCAACTCCTGCTAGCTGCACGCCAGGACTCTCAAAGTATATACGAAATCATAAAATAATAAATATCAATGCAACTGACCCCTGGAGTCTTGAAGCTGTCGCTAGCTGGCTCAGAGCAAACCCTATTCCGTTGTAGTACTTCTGCGGGCAGACAAGGGACTTCCAAGCAAGTTCAAAGCCTGGGAGACATGTCTCTATGCAAAGATGGGCCTAGGTTCAAGGTTGAGTTCCTAGTGTGGAATTTAGCGAAAGTTCCCGGTGAAGAATCCAAGGAGGTTACCCAAAAGAGGTTTCCCTATCCAGTCTTGTTGACTGTTCCACAAATTTGAAGATATGGTTGAGTTTACTGTTGTTAAGATCCTCCGTAGGGGTTTACCAATTATCCTCATTCTGAGCGTCATGATCTGGATGCACTTGCAGAGGAAGTGATGGGATGTTTCTGTTTCTCCTTAAAAGTGTTCACAATCTTGCATCTCGAAGTTGACGTTGTTTGCCACGTTCTGAAAATAAACTAGTGGGCTGTGACCTATCCTGACAGCGGCCATGTTAGCATCTGATGTGAGTTCCAGAAAAATGAAAGTTCCTGTATTTATATTTGTGGAGGAACATCTGAAGTGTGATTTTCCTTTGTCGCTGAGTGTGGCCTAAGTGGGAGGAAGGGTTCTGGTCCTATGGGGATGTTGTTGGATTGATCGCCCCTTGCGAATTTGTCCGCTAATTCTTTACCGTATACTCCTTCATGTCCTGGAACATCTAAGTTCTACTCGATGTGAATACCTAGTGAGTTGAGTTGATCTGAGATGTTCAGAACAAACCTGGAGTTAAAACTGGTGCTGTTAAGCGCTTTAAATGCAGCCTGGGAATCTGAGAGGAATTAATGATTGATGGGGATCCTAAGTTATCATTTAAAGTCCAGATAACGTGCCATGTGTAACGCAAATAGCGGGTACGATTTCCTCAATGAACCTGAAGGAGGACTGTCTGTCCTGTATTGTTACCATGTAACATCGAGCCAACAAATTGAATCCAAAGTTTGTATGTTAAAAGTTGTATGTCCTATTTGCATCCCCGAAGCATTGAATTGTTGTTTATTCCTGGTCCAGTTAGCTTTGCGCTCAGAACTAAAGAGGTCCGCTATGCTTTAGTGAGCTATGCTGTCCACCAGGGTACTGTAGATCTAAGGGTTCCCTGTGTAATGGGACAGGCTGTGATAAAGCATCTCTGCAGGATGTCCGAGATGAACTGTTTTCGAGCGTTGAGATCTTCCGCTGTAGAAACTGATTAGAACCAGTAAGGGTGCCCGTCAAACTCTGCTGCTACTAGATGATTGTAGAGCGTCAAGTCACATTTTAATGAAGAGTGTGGCAAACGCTAACCCCGTCCCCTAATCCTAGGTTATATGTGATGGCCTCAAGATGAGCCCTTAGCTGTCTAGCTGAGAAGACCTGAAAAGTGGTTACTGGAGGAAGAAGTGCCAGGAAAATCAGTGTGTCCTCAAAGTCGGAGTGAGAGAGTTGAAATCCCTAACTCACGAGCCTGTGTCTAGCGTGTGTCAGCCCTTATGAATTAGCTGTTGTAACTGAAAATACCTGAAAAGACCTGAAAAGTGGTTACTGGAGGGAGAAGTACCAAGACTACTCATTATCAGTGTGTCAGAATGAGCGAATTGGAATCCCTAGCTCTGTGGTGGGTGACTTCGATGGGACCTGAAAGCTGAAAGAGAATTTCCTGGTGATTTAATAGCTCTTAGAGCTAGGTATCTGTGTCTAACGTGCCGTCATTTGTGCGTGTACTATCTTTTAACCTGATATCTGAAAGAGAAATTTCCTGGTGCTTGGTAGCTGTTAGTGTTAACTTCCTGGTTGTGCCCCAAGTGTGCTCCAGCTGGTCCCCAGCTGTATCTGCCCCAAGTGTGCCCCAAGTGTGCCCCAAGTGTGTTTAGTTTACAAAAACTGTGCTTCAGGTCACTTTTTTGCCTCAACTGTGCCCCAAGTGTGCCCCAGCTGTGCCCCAACTGCTTCTGCCCCAAGTGTGCCCCAAGTGTGCCCCAAGTAACTTTGTGCCCCAAGTGTGTTTAGTTTACAAAAACTGTGCTTCAAGTCACTTTTTTGCCTCAACTGTGCCCCAAGTGTGCCCCAGCTGTGCCCCAGCTGTGCCCCAGCTGTGCCCCAACTGCTTCTGCCCCAAGTGTGCCCCAAGTGTGCCCCAAGTGTGCCCCAAGTAACTTTGTGCCCCAAACTTAAATTCTAACATTTATTACACGCTTCGACATTAAAATATACCCAACAAAGATGTACATTTAAGTCATTCAAGCGAGACTTAATGTTGAAATACCAAGATTATGCACTTTCATATCAGTTCAGACTTTATGGACAAATATTAGAAATATTATCAAAAGCTAGGTGGAAATAAAACGTCTTGAGCGCATTTTTAAAACATTCTACAGATGATAATGATCTCACTGAGTAGGGTAGTTCATTCCAAATTTTTGGTCCACATAACATAAATCCAGCATCCGTTCGTCTGAAATGAGGAGCAGGAGATATCCAGTCTTTTTTATTTCCACACTAATTCACACTCAACATTTCTTATCAAACACACTCTCAAGTTGTAAATATATAAAAATATGTACAGTATAGTACGGTGCAGCCGTTATATCGAAATTATGTAATAGATCACAACTAAACTTTCTTTTCTACTAAAATTGTATTATTCTGTCCAACTAACATCTAAAGCATCAGATTGATTTCATTAATCTTTTTCGTAAACCTCAAAAATGCGTAGCTATTTGAGATGATGCTTTTGATTAATTTTAAGAAATTATGTTATTTGAGTCACCCTAATTTGTTATAATAATGTTTTTATAGAAGGCTTGTGATGTATTAAATAGCTGAACGCTGGAAGGAAAAGATAAACATGCTAATCACGTTCAAGAGGAGAAAAAAGTGAAAAGTTCTCCTTTCTATCTTCATACGTCACCAGCAGGTACCTCGAGCATCATCATTATTGCATAATACATACAGCTTGCATTATTTAAGTATCTCAGTTATAAGTAAAAACATATTTTTAGATTTATTTACTGGCTGCATTTTACATAGTGTGCCATTATTCAAATTCTTACATTCAATTAATGCAAATATTTCAGAGTTACCTCAAGTAATGTAAATATTTCAGAGTTACCTCAAGTAATGTAAATATTTCAGAGTTACCTCAAGTAATGTAAATATTTCAGAGTTACCTCAAGTAATGTAAATATTTCAGAGTAACCTCAAGTAATGTAAATATTTCAGAGTTACCTGAAGTAATGTAAATATTTCAGAGTTACCTCAAGTAATGTAAATATTTCAGAGTTACCTCAAGTAATGTAAATATTTCAGAGTTACCTCAAGTAATGTAAATATTTCAGAGTTACCTCAAGTAATGTAAATATTTCAGAGTTACCTCTAGTAATGTAAATATTTCAGAGTTACCTCAAGTAATGTAAATATTTCAGAGTTACCTCAAGTAATGTAAATATTTCAGAGTTACCTCAAGTAATGTAAATATTTCAGAGTTACCTCAAGTAATGTAATATTTCAGAGTTACCTCAAGTAATGTAAATATTTCAGAGTTACCCCAAGGAATGTAAATATTTCAGAGTTACCTCAAGTAATGTAAATATTTCAGAGTTACCTCAAGTAATGTAAATATTTCAGAGTTACCTCAAGTAATGTAAATATTTCAGAGTTACCTCAAGTAATGTAAATATTTCAGAGTTACCTGAAGTAATGTAAATATTTCAGAGTTACCTCAAGTAATGTAAATATTTCAGAGTTACCTGAAGTAATGTAAATATTTCAGAGTTACCTCAAGTAATGTAAATATTTCAGAGTTACCTCAAGTAATGTAAATATTTCAGAGTTACCTCAAGTAATGTAAATATTTCAGAGTTACCTCAAGTAATGTAAATATTTCAGAGTTACCTCAAGTAATGTAAATATTTCAGAGTTACCTCAAGTAATGTAAATATTTCAGAGTTACCTCAAGTAATGTAAATATATCAGAGTTACCTCAAGTAATGTAAATATTTCAGAGTTACCTGAAGTAATGTAAATATTTCAGAGTTACCTCAAGTAATGTAAATATTTCAGAGTTACCTCAAGTAATGTAAATATTCAGAGTTACCTCAAGTAATGTAAATATTTCAGAGTTACCTCAAGTAATGTAAATATTTCAGAGTTACCTCAAGTAATGTAAATATTTCAGAGTTACCTCAAGTAATGTAAATATTTCAGAGTTACCTCAAGTAATGTAAATATTTCAGAGTTACCTCAAGTAATGTAAATATTTCAGAGTTACCTCAAGTAATGTAAATATTTCAGAGTTGCCTCAAGTAATGTAAATATTTCAGAGTTACCTCAAGTTATGTAAATATTTCAGAGTTACCTCAAGTAATGTAAATATTTCAGACTTACCTCAAGTAATGTAAATATTTCAGAGTTACCTCAAGTAATGTAAATATTTCAGAGTTACCTCAAGTAATGTAAATATTTCAGAGTTACCTCAAGTAATGTAAATATTTCAGAGTTACCCCAAGTAATGTAAATATTTCAGAGTTACCCCAAGTAATGTAAATATTTCAGAGTTACCTCAAGTAATGTAAATATTTCAGAGTTACCTCAAGTAATGTAAATATTTCAGAGTTACCTCAAGTAATGTAAATATTTCAGAGTTACCTCAAGTAATGTAAATATTTCAGAGTTACCCCAAGTAATGTAAATATTTCAGAGTTACCTCAAGTAATGTAAATATTTCAGAGTTACCCCAAGTAATGTAGATATTCAGAGTTACCTCAAGTAATGTAAATATTTCAGAGTTACCCCAAGGAATGTAAATATTTCAGAGTTACCTCAAGTAATGTAAATATTTCAGAGTTACCTCAAGTAATGTAAATATTTCAGAGTTACCTCAAGTAATGTAAATATTTCAGAGTTACCTCAAGTAATGTAAATATTTCAGAGTTACCTCAAGTAATGTAAATATTTCAGAGTTACCTCAAGTAATGTAAATATTTCAGAGTTACCTCAAGTAATGTAAATATTTCAGAGTTACCCCAAGTAATGTAGATATTTCAGAGTTACCTCAAGTAATGTAAATATTTCAGAGTTACCCCAAGGAATGTAAATATTTCAGAGTTACCTCAAGTAATGTAAATATTTCAGAGTTACCTCAAGTAATGTAAATATTTCAGAGTTACCTCAAGTAATGTAAATATTTCAGAGTAACCTCAAGTAATGTAAATATTTCAGAGTTACCTCAAGTAATGTAAATATTTCAGAGTTACCTCAAGTAATGTAAATATTTCAGAGTTACCCCAAGGAATGTAAATATTTCAGAGTTACCTCAAGTAATGGAAATATTTCAGAGTTACCTCAAGTAATGTAAATATTTCAGAGTTACCTCAAGTAATGTAAATATTTCAGAGTTACCTCAAGTAATGTAACTATTTCAGAGTTACCTCAAGGACACCTAACTGCACAAGGTGATCTCCTTAACCAGACAGGACTCATGCCGGATTACAACAAACTATGCAAAGGGAAAATGAAGGAAAACCTCAGCGATTTCTTGACTTCAGTGGAAGGTTTATTTAACAGCTAACTGTCAATAATACGTATATTATATATGGGTTTTTGTAGTGGTAAGTAGAATCCCATCGAGGATCGATGATGTGAACCCTGCTTGATTCAGGGGATACTGTTATTATGCATTAATATGATCTGATGGTGTTCGTGGACAGTTGTCCGTGGACAGTTGTCCGCGGACAGGGGTCGGGCTATCTAGATACTGCCTATATTATATGTATATTATAATATATAACACTAACAATCTAATTGATCATCCCTGAGCTGATGCAAGTTTCATTGTTGCTCAGTTAGCTGTCGATAGTAATAGTTAATCATTTTGAGATAGAATTGGTACTAAATTTATTTATTCTTGCCCTCTTTGAAAAGATAATAAATGTTCCGAGTCAGTGAGTGAGAATGTTATATATTATATCGTTCTATCGTTGGTAGCTACCTGATGGGTCCTGATAGTTGAGAACTGAGAAATTTTAACAAATTTTGTCATTTTTCAGGTAAGATCGATGTAAAAACCATAAGCGATGCTGAGGGACTAACTGGATTGTTAAGGAAGCCTCCCTCCATGCAGCGAGACTTGAACCCGCTTTCCTACGAACAGATCTCAGCTTTCAAGTTGCAACCAGGGAGGCTGGGGAGATGTAAAAAATTCACTTTCATCCAGTCACCGCAAGAAGAAGAAGAGGAGGGATCATGAAGACGGTGAAGGTTAGTTCAACTAATTATTTTCAGTAAACTTGGTTAAATAATAGTGGGGAGGTACAGGTGTATGTAACTATATAATATTGCCATGTTTGTTCCTGACAAGTCTGTACCGTATCCAGTAGCTACAATTAAATTCACGAATAAATTCCATTTTAATTATTAATTATTAGTAATTAATTAACCTCTCGATCCCCTCTTTTAAATAATTACGGTATAACTTACTTATTCCATCGTGTTTTTATGATGATTTGTTGTTAGTTGTTAACTGATTGAAGCTTGTAATAAATAGTTCAACTTCAGCAAAGTTTTGATAACATTGCTTATTTCCGAATATCTCGCATTTATTTAAACTGTGTGTAAAACTACTATATAATATTGCCTTAAAACGCAATACTATCATATGATTATAATATGTATCAAATGTATTGTATAATAATACATATTCAATACGAATCTTTTTTTGCAGGTAAGAAGCACAGGCGGAAGAAAGAAAAAGCGGGAAAATCACGATGTCACCTGAAGCGTTACTCCTGAAGCGTTACTCCTGTAGCGCTGGGAGAGAATGCTGATCTGCGTTAAAGCAGTATTGAAATAATTAATAACGATTTTCTAAAGTGAGGTCGGGTCTAATTGCTGTATTATTGCACAGCTTACCTCAAACAATGACATATCGGGTATTTTTGTATTTCAGATGAAAAATCCACCTTTTTTTGTTGCAAAATTTCCACATTTATTTTGGCCTAAATGGAGTATTTAGTACTCAGAGTACTTCATAATGTTGAGAATGTCATGATCTGACCCAATCAGAATGTAATCTTAAATCTTATTGTATTTCAGTATTCAAAGATTTACTGTATCAATGAAGTATGGTCAAATTCCTTTTGGCATAATGCCAAATATATTCTGATTAACTGTAATCCTCTACCAGATCTACATGAGTCCTTGTTTTGCAATATGAGCCAATAATAAACGGGTGTTTGACTGTACAAATTTTATTTATTCCATTATTACACCATTAGTAATTATTACACCATTAGTAATGGTTCTCTACACATTGTAATTGATTACATATCGATCTACGGTCGCAGGAAAGAATACCAATGTATTATGTTCTAAGTGTGCTCCTTTATAATACATACCAATATGCTGAGCTAAATACATGCACTACTTCCCTGCCCTCTACTAAACTAAAGTGAGGTAACCAACAACAACAACAACATGGCGAACCGAGCAAGCTAGGAACAAGGGGCCGATTTCCTTTTCGTGTATCGTTAGGTCCTTTCGGTACAGATTAGTCGGCATGCCGGCCCAGGCATATGCACTCTGTTATTTTCCCAGCTCTAACGAAAGCCACTACCATTTACACCATGGTTTAGTGAGTGACGGCTGCCCTTCAGTTTTTGAGACTTTAGCCCAACTGGGATTCGAACTCGCAACCTCCAGGTCAGTAGACTAGCCGATTAACCAACTAAGCCACTGAGCAATGAGGTAACCACTTACCATATATAACGTAGGGGGTACCTTAGTTAAGTTGGGATCTGGGAGTCTGTAATTTGGGAAACAGCTGAGGCTACAGTATTCTTTCTTGCGACAATTATTAGACCATTAAAACCTTGTGTTTATTGTCTCGGAACATTACAAATTTCACTATGTTTTTAATTTTTATTGAATATGATAATATAATCCTGCCAGCAATTCTGAGTGATTGTTTTGAAATATTCTGTAATGTTCCACTAACCTGTACAACTCGCAGAATGATAAAAGTAAGGAATGAAGAAGGTGAATACCCGTGCTACATATGCCCTGAAATACTCAACTCGAAGAAAGATCTCCGACAACACACCATTAACGTGCACAAGAAGAATAAAGTGTGTCCCACTTGCAGTTCCTCCTTCAAAGACATCTCCTCCGTCCGACGCCACATTAAAAGTGTTCATGTCAAAGAGAAACAGTTTGTGTGTTCACTGTGCGAACGGCGCTACATGCACAAATATGATCTCGAGAATCATTTCACCAAAAAACACAGTTCAACTTTCAACTGTAACGACAGAAAGGTATGTCCGGATTGTCAGGCATTTTTCACATCTACCACTCAGCTTATGGAGCACATGCAGAAAACACACAAGAAAACTATCAACTACAGCAAATGTCCGTTTTGCATCAAAACTTTCTTCGACCCGATCTATCTTAAACAGCATTTTAAGCGTGTCCATGGCAACGACCCTTGCTCCCTGTTAATCTGCAAGTTTGTCCAGTTGTGTCGGATGTTCTAGAAACCTTCACATCTCACATGAGTAGCTGTCACTCGTGGGAGAGCACGCTGATCTGCACTAGAAAGGGGTGTAACAAGTACTTTCAAACAGAGGACGAGCTCCTCTCCCACCTTAAAACACACCCCAAACAAACGTGGACCCGCAAGAAATCAGAAGCGAGCTCGTTTAAGTGCTGGGAGTGTGGCAGCCAGTGTGAAACACGGGAGATGATGGTCACGCACTTTACAGATCTGCACTCCTGTCTACCCAGGTTCGAGTGTAAAGCCTGCTCCACCTTCTTCAGAGATAAGGACGATCTCTCTATGCATATTCCCTGTACAAACCAGTCGTACACTGACTTTGTAGAGCTTACAATTCACCAAAACACAGAGTCTTGCTCTTCTTATAATGGGGAGGGCTCTCAGCAACTCTCCAAAAAGAGGAAGATCACCCCTCTTGTCACTGGAATTGTAGATTTTCAGTCTTGACTAAATCAAGATCACGCCTCTTGTCACTGGAATTGTGGATTTTCAGACTTGACTAAATCAAGATCACCCCTCTTGTCACTGGAATTGTAGATTTTCAGTCTTGACTAAATCAAGATCACGCCTCTTGTCACTGGAATTGTGGATTTTCAGACTTGACTAAATCAAGATCACGCCTCTTGTCACTGGAATTGTGGATTTTCAGACTTGACTAAATCAAGATCACCCCTCTTGTCACAGGAATTGTAGATTTTCAGACTTGACTAAATCAAGATCACCCCTCTTGTAACTGGAATTGTGGATTTTCAGACTTGACTAAATCAAGATCACGCCTCTTGTCACTGGAATTGTGGATTTTCAGACTTGACTAAATCAAGATCACCCCTCTTGTCACTGGAATTGTGGATTTTCAGACTTGACTAAATCAAGATCACCCCTCTTGTCACTGGAATTGTGGATTTTCAGATTTGACTAAATCAAGATCACCCCTCTTGTCACTGGAATTGTGGATTTTCAGACTTGACTAAATCAAGATCACCCCTCTTGTCACTGGAATTGTGGATATTCAGACTTGACTAAATCAAGATCACCCCTCTTGTCACTGGAATTGTAGATTTTCAGACTTGACTAAATCAAGATCACGCCTCTTGTCACTGGAATTGTGGATTTTCAGACTTGACTAAATCAAGATCACCCCTCTTGTCACAGGAATTGTGGATTTTCAGACTTGACTAAATCAAGATCACCCCTCTTGTCACTGGAATTGTAGATTTTCAGACTTGACTAAATCAAGATCACGCCTCTTGTCACTGGAATTGTGGATTTTCAGACTTGACTAAATCAAGATCACCCTCTTGTCACTGGAATTGTGGATTTTCAGACTTGACTAAATCAAGATCACCCCTCTTGTCACTGGAATTGTGGATTTTCAGACTTGACTAAATCAAGATCACCCCTCTTGTCACTGGAATTGTGGATTTTCAGACTTGACTAAATCAAGATCACCCCTCTTGTCACTGGAATTGTAGATTTTCAGTCTTTCAGACTTGACTAAATCAAGATCACGCCTCTTGTCACTGGAATTGTGGATTTTCAGACTTGACTAAATCAAGATCACGCCTCTTGTCACTGGAATTGTAGATTTTCAGACTTGACTAAATCAAGATCTTGGATTGACGAATTATGGTGAGGGTGGTTAAGGGGGCATACACCAAAAATTTCCAGCCCAAATGACCTCATAGGAAGTTCAGTGGTCATCTAGCGCACCGTTTCCACACCAACAAATGAGAATACCGATTTCTGTAATCGAGCATTTCCTGGTTAAAGTGCATTTTTCGGAAAAAGCACAATTTGTTTTGTTTAGAGGCTATAAGTCAATAATTTCTTGTGATATTGAGCTGAAATTTTGCACGAAGTTATTCATATCTTGTTCAAGATGTGTGTAAAATCTTGATATCGCATCTGAAAAGGCTGTGTTTTTATAAATTTTGAAAGTCAAAAATTGGTAATTTTTCTTTTCAGGATTGTTTTGACCAAAAAGTCCGTCAAGGAACAATGGATTGTTTTGTTAGAAAAAAATCACATTTTCTACCATAAATTTAAAAGGAAGCATTTTCGGGTGTTTTGTTATTCATAACTCATATAATATAAATATTCTAGTTGCGGTTATTTTCCACTTCCATTTAAATATGAAAAACGAAAAATATGCCTAAATTCGTTGTTTGACTTTGAGGTCCAAAAGATCAACTTTCCAGTTGAATAAACACATTTTTGAGGTCATTTGGGTTGGCCGACACAAACCTTAATACTGTCTTATGATTTCAGATTATTTTTAATTGAATGTTTGATATTATTGACAATATAATATCTTTCTTTCGGAACCACTAGGTACCAATATAGGTACCAATATATGAACCACTAGGTACCAATTATCATTTGAACAATATTTGTTTCAACCTTGTGGCCAAAACTTGAACTGTAGGATTCAGTTGTTATCAGTCATGATCAATATTGCAAGCTTCCCGATGTATAATTCTTAATTTTTCAAATTGTTTTTTGTTCGGGCACGAGTCGTTAATTGAGTATGATATTCATTTATGTGATTTGAATTTTAAATCATTCACAGAAAAGCTTTAAATCATAATTTGCTTCTTTACAATACAATGGTGGGTTTCAGGAATTTTTTATCTTTTGTCACTGAATAAAATGCTAAACAAAATAAACTTACAACACAAAATTTATATATTATCAAGCAACTCTGAAATTTAATTTACTGTTCTCTGTTCTCTTGTGACGAATTGTTGTTAGAATTTTGTATTAACAAATAGACCTAATTTGGCCAAATACCCTGAACATGTCAAAAACCCAGGTTTTAGGTGCTCTAATTGTAGCTAGTGGTCTCCTGAACTCGTAATTGAAATTTCATCAAGATTGGACAACAAATTACTGAGTTATGAGCCAAAAACCATATGCCCATATTTGGGCATACGCACCAAATTTGATAGATTTCGGCCCATAAATTGGTCAAATATCAATATTTTTTATATATGAAAGGCAAGCCTAAACTACATATTCTCTGTAAGTTATAGCTTTATATCTGTTTAAATGTGGATACTAAGGCGAAAAGACCACAAAAAATGAACAAAAGTGCCTGTATCTTGGTTTGCGATATTCGCGAAATTGATCTCATTAAAATTGTAACAACTCAATCAGTTTTTAAAATTTGTGCATGAAATTTTCGGAATCGACTCTTCATCCCATTTCCACCTTATTTTAGGAACGAATTTTTGATTTAGACCTCAAAAAAATTTGGCTGCCAAATTCTGAATTTTGCATGACAAAATATATCCTAGTTTGTTGGTCAAACTGTTATCTCGAAATCAAGTTTTGCAAAAAAATACCCACTGTCCCCCCCCCCCCCCCCCCCCCCCCCTCGAATAATTGAATTAAGCAAAACAAAAAAGTTCTAGTTGCTAAGCTCGGGGTAAGTTCGACAACATGAACATATTACAGCAGTCAACTACGATAATAATTGTATGCGAACTAGGAATCTGCCGGGCAATAATCAGGATTACGAAGTAGCGGAAATTGTTGCGGTCTTTAAAACCGCATATTTTTCTGGGTTATTTTCGTGGCACTGATTCTATTAACTATGACGTCAGAACATTTAAATGAGTCATAACTGAACCGAATTCTCACATTACCTCGCATAATTTATCTCTTGTTTCCTTTCCTACCCCTCGGGTATTTCATCTCGTGCCAATATAAAGTTTATATATCTGTTTTTAACTTGTTAACACTTGTTTAGTGTTTTGTGTTTCTGTAGAAAGTAGATGGGGGGGGGGGGGGGCCGGGGGGGGGCCCGGGGGGGGGCCAAAATATACCTTGTAATGGTGTGGGGGGGGGGGGTGGCCAAATTATAAAATGAAATGAAAACACAGGTAGGAAGATTTACAATTAACTAAAACGAATATACTATTACTAGGTCAAATTGGCGTTATACTCTAATTGTGTAATAATCTAGCCTTTAATATACCAATTTTCTTAATAACCATCATCAAAAACTGCGACCGTATTTCATTTAAAATTTCATTTAAACTTACCACAGTTGCGTTTCCAAGGTAGGAGGATTAACAGAGGATGAACTGGGCCCGGCAAACTCCGCGAGGCTCACCCCCCGACAAGGGCAGCTTCCCTCTCGATCACTTTGGAGAGTGCAAGGCCCTTATGCAGACCTTCATGTCCTGTTTAAAGGAACATGAATACAACCAGAGGAAGTGCCGGGTAGAGAGCAGAGAGTATTTGCAGTGTAGAATGGACAATGATCTCATGGTAAGTGAGGATTTAGATGATCTGGGGTTCAATGATAACATTACTAAATCAGATCAGCCCGGGTTCAATGATAACATTACTAAATCTGATCAGCCCGGGTTCAATGATAACATTACTAAATCAGATCAGCCTGATAAAAAAGAAGAAGTTGTATCTTGAGGAAGATATCCTGGGAGTGTTTGTTTTACCAGCCTCGTGCAGTGACCCTTGTAATTTTGTTAATAGGTTTTGAATTAATTTATCTGAAATACTTTTTTGATCACTTTGTTTGTTTATCTCTGTTTTTTAATCAAAAGTATGAAGAGGTTCAAGGAAAAACATTTCTGAACTTTTGAATATTGATGTCCTTATTTGAAAAGATGAGCAGATTTTGTCCCATAACTTTTATATAACATTTCTGATTATCAAAGTTCCTTGATCAGTGATTTCTCCTAGTTAGTCATGTCTGAAGCAGAAGAAGCAAAACAAGCAGAAGAGATGAGGTTACAGCGAATAGCCCGACTGGCGGACTCTTTGAAAAACGAGAAGCAGAGGTTAACTTGCGATGAGACACAGAGCTTGGTGAATGTACTAGAGTCCGGGGACTGTTCTAAGTTTAAGATGCAGTTTAGAGAATGCGTGATAGATAAAGGAGATAAAGATAAGTGTCAGCACGAGTTCTTGTTGTATGCTATGTGTACTATGAAACAAGAAAGTGAGGCTGGTAGCGAGGGATGAACATTTTCATAATAACTCTCTCATTCACTTCTGAATCTATACGTGAAAGTGTTTTTAAGTGTGCTTGGAGGCAGATAAGATGAAGTTTTGGCTTTGCTGTTTGGTGTCGTGACCCGTTCTGTTCTCATTGATTACGTTTCAGTTTTTAGTTTTTACTTTTGAGTATCATTATATAAACTAAAATATAAACTTCTTTAATTTATTGAAATAATATGGGTATTTTATTATTTGTCAATTATGTTTTCCGGCTAAACTCTTTATACAATTTGGTAATTGCTGAAAAAGTTTTATACTCGAATTGTTAATTCTGGACATATACTTATTACACTCCGTAGTAATTATATCCCAGAAATTGATTATTTCTAAATTTGGGACAGTTTCTTATGGTAATCCGTGTTACTGTATACATTTTTAATAACGTTTCTTATTCAAACTTAATTTTAACACTAAAATTCCCTTAGTCAATGTTATTGAATCCTGTTCTCAACACAGAAACATTGCAATGCAGTGAAGATATCAAGGTTCTAATTGAGGAGAGTTTAGGTTTCATCACCGAAGCTATCAATAAATATGGACTGGAAAACATCGCTCTCGCGTTCAACGGAGGAAAAGATTGCACCGTACTTCTCCACCTGTTACATATGACACTTCAGAGACTCAACTTACACAACACTAAAGTAATAACCGTTAATATTGAAACTGAGGAGGTTTTTCCTGAACTCAATAACTTTATAGCCCAATCTGCAGATTTGTACAGACTAACGATAGTAAAGAAGAATGGTAAAATAAAAGACGCGCTGTTCGAACTGAAGGCTGACATGCCTCACTTGTCGGCTGTACTAATGGGCACCAGATCCACAGACCCCTACTCAGCCTCTCTTCGCTCCTTCACGCCCTGTGATCCGGGCTGGCCCAGTCTGATGAGGGTTAGCCCCATCTTATCCTGGTCCTATACACAAGTGTGGTGCTTTATTAGGGAGATGAATGTACCTTACTGTACTTTATACAATGAGGGGTACACTTCCTTAGGTAATATTCACAACACTCAGAGGAACCCAGCCTTGCTTTGCGAGGATGGTACAACCTACAAACCCGCATATTGTCTGACAGATGGTGCGAAGGAGCGCGCTGGCAGAACTAAGTGAAGTTTGTGCTCTGTTTTATCTAGCGTGCTGGCAGAACTAAGTAATGTTTGTGCTCTGTTTTATCTAGCGCACTGGCAGAACTAAGTGAAGTTTGTGCTCTGTTTTATCTAGCGTGCTGGCAGAACTAAGTAATGTTTGTGCTCTGTTTTATCTAGCGCACTGGCAGAACTAAGTGAAGTTTGTGCTCTGTTTTATCTAGTGTTTTATGAGTTTTTAAATTTTGGCAACTTCTGTTTCAAACGTCATTTGCATTTGGGCTTCAGTGACATAACTGGCTTTAAAAGATTTGGTAAAATGTGATGTTTTGTTTTATCTCTTAATTATAGTCGTGATATCATTATAGTCATTCAAGTTAACATTCCACCCTCAGTGATTTAAATGATTTTGTTTATATATTGTTTTCATTAATCGATTTCAGTTTTGGTATAT
Source organism: Bolinopsis microptera (assembly GCF_026151205.1). NCBI lineage: Eukaryota > Metazoa > Ctenophora > Tentaculata > Lobata > Bolinopsidae > Bolinopsis > Bolinopsis microptera. The sequence continues at coordinate 1,168,376 of NC_087073.1, forward strand.
GTTTTGATTGTTATTAATAAATACCAAAGTTTAAACCTTGTTTTCCTATAATATGTAGTGTAGCAACTAACGAGTCTCACTCTTGTCTCATACCAAAGAAATTTACAACTAATTTAGGATAATCTTTGTGTAACTATAGTAACTAGTAGTGTTACTATGGTAATCTTTGTGTAAAGTGTACCCAAGAAATTGAGGAAACCTCTTAATCAAGATGGATTTTTAAAGGTAGACGGTTTAGCAGCACCATGGAAACCGAATGAATTGCACAGCTCCTGGACGCCATATCAAAGGTAATAATTCATCTGTTTCGTAGATTTTTGCTGACAACATCGATAATGTTTCGTGCATCAAGCAGAAAAGAAATGTGAGGGTCACCGGTCAATGCAATATTTTTTTTTCCAAAATTTCAAATCTCGTCGAATTGTTGCCACTTGCGGTCCTTGCAGGAAAATTAATGTTTGCGTACGGCGCGAAAACATTCGCATGATGAATCTTGCTTTCACGTACGTCACATCTGAGCATTTTGTAGAATTTAGAATCTTCGCACGCACGATGAAAATTCAGCTGAAACGATAAATTGACAGCTCCCTCCCCCAGTATTTGGTAAAGCTATACTATGTCTCGCGAAGGTTGGAGAGGAGATATACTTTGAGGGTGAAGCTAGTGGGGTAAGTGCTCTCTGTTTCAGAATTTCACAAATCGGGAACTTCCCAACTCCTCTAAACCACTGATTAACTGTTTCATATAATTCAGTATTGATACTTGATTATATTTCCTACATTTTCAGCTCGCTGTACGTACGGTTAATCTATCCCGCTCTGCCTATGGATCCTTTCTTTTTCAAACTTCCTTTTTCACAAAATTCTCCCTTCAAAGCCAAAATTCGGGTGAACTTCGCTGCAAAGTCTCAGCAAGGGTAAGGACTTTCTTACTGCCAATTAAACGTTGCTTGCATACTTTTTTGGTCATTTAAACCGTAGATAAAACCAATTTTCATGATTTAGGAGCATGCTTAAATTATAAGTTTCGAGTTTTTGGAAGCACACAGTTTTTCCTTGAAATTTAATCGTTTGCAATAGTCTTAAGTGGACAAAAGTGGGTGCAACCAATTAGTGATACAATTAAAAAAGCATTTACAAAAAACTGTTTAAATTCAGATAATGAGTAGTATATAATTCAATATCAGAGAAGACTTTATTTTAAATGTACTAAAACATTTGCTGAGCATTAAAAATTTCAAACAACAAAAAGTACAGCAAAATTATTTAATAATAACAAAAAATTATTACACCGTTACACGTCATCATGAAAATTTCTTTTTAGCTATTTTAGCATTTAAATGCTCAACATGATTGGTTCCCTAATTTTTCTGAAAACTTAATTCGAAACATTTCAAAGATAAAAATCATTTACAAAACTTTTAAAAATCAGCACGGAAAAGAACAGAACACTTTTTCAAGACAGAAACATTTTTTAAAGACAGAAAATAATTAGAAAGCATCCTTAGGGCAAGGTTCTTAAATCTTAATATTCAGTGACTCAAACTGAGGTATCTAAAAGACGTTTACTAGCCTCACCCTCTCCACTTAGGGTCTGGGGGCCAGCATCTTCCTCGAAACTGTTTGAATCTCCGCCATCCTCTCCACCATCGCATGCAGCTTTCTTTTTATCCTCAGCCTCACCAAAGTAAGTGAGACCGAGATAAACCAAAACACAGACAATGCAGAACAGAGCTAACACGATGCCGACAGTGATCTTAATCGCCGAGCCCCCATCAATGAATAATTTGGTCATTGGAGCAGAGAGTAACATGATCAACCCAAAGCCACAAATGAACACAAATTTGATTGGGAATCTTTTGGGAATGAGGTTGCACTTTTGCGGCTGTAAAGTGTATGCCAGTAGGACCAGGCATGTTGAGGAAATGATGTACATAATCAACCATGCCCATCCTTGGTATTTGAACACATCAGAGTTTGTACCGCAGGGGAAGAAATTCTCCATGTACACAGCACCTGCCAATCCTTCAACAAAATAAAAAGTCGAAATCAACATGATCCTCTTGTAGCTTCTCAATGATTTGTACGACACTTCAGAAGGTTTGGACATATAAGCTGTCGTATCCCGCAAAGAGATTACCCACAAATCTCTAAAACTGAACAAAAGGAGCTGAAAACTCTTTCTAACCTTAGCTGTAAGACTGAGCTGTCTTTCTTTGAAGTCAGGATCTTTGGAGATAACCTTTAAGTTGATAAGGAACCAAATTAAAGTACAGAATATTATCCATCCAATATTAATGAAATGGTTTGGAGTGGCTTGCATTAGACCCGCATGGAGGAACAATCTAGACGGGATCATTATTAAATAAGTTAGGTAAAGCAGAATGGCGGCACCGTCTGACATCTTTGGGGTTAGTGGGTCTAATTTCCTAAATGCCCCTTCAAGTGAAACTGTGCTTGCTGGCATTTTAAGAAATGGGATAATCATAGAAATTATCAGATACCACGGTGCACTTGTTTGGATCCCTAAAAAGTTTGTTTGTCCTTGGAAAAACTCATAATTGTAAGTAAAATTATGCGACTTTCCAAAGCACACAACAGTGCTGTTAGCAAGATGATGTGAATCATTATCTGCAGTGCTATCATCTTTGGGCGACAATGATTCGGTGGCGATGTTATTGAAATAGATCTGAAAGAGATAAAATTGTACCATCAGCTCTAGTATCTGTTCTGTAATCATGAAATACTGGTTAAGTACCTTCTGTGCTAAATTCTGGCGGATAACAGTTCGAATCGTCGATGGAGAGTGCATGAAGATCATCAGGCGGTCGACCACCGGTCGTATCTGACATATTGTAAGGATGTTAAATAGTAGAGCTTTCTTCTTTTCACCATATTTCATCATAAACGGACAACATAGTCGCCAAAAGAATTTCTTGAGACGTGATTTGCTGTAGTTAAGGGACGAATTTCTAATCCAATCCTCTTCCTTCAATGCAAATCTACCAAGACTGACTCGAAGGCGCTCCTTTTCCTCTTTGTAGAGCTCAACACTTGACTGATAATTTTCATGAATAAGAGTAGAAATCGCCAAAGCAATCATGAATCCTCCCAGTCTTTGTGAAAATCCTTTTAGAGATTCAATCCCTAGTTTAATATCCAGAGTAACATCAACTAAATAAGTTATTACGCCTGGAATAGTAAGAAGTAATGTGTTGATGCCTCTTTCAATTTTTTAGCCATCCAAATCTCCCGGCCTTTAAAGAATTTCTTTACAGAGTTTTCTTTGTCCTCCTTGAAATACGTTTCGTAAATTTTCTTTACCATGAGCTGAATGTCACTACATTTTTCACCACTGTCCACTGTTTTTCCTAAACTTTTGATCGTTCTCTTAAACACTGGGTAAAGCTGTCCCTGCAGGGCATTTCTAAGGAATTCCTTCTCTGATTTTTGGCAGTCTGCGTTAGCTTGCAATGATACATAAACAAGCTTCATTACCTCGATAATAGCAGTTTGATCACTTTCAGTAATTTCTTGCATATTGACAAATATCTTAACTAAGGGCTTGCACATGAAATCTTTATAGAAAGTATATCTAAGATCATCATCGTCGGCATATTTCTGCAAGCCGACAATTATTAAGTTAAGAACTGCTGATGCAATCGTGAATTTGACTACAACTTGTTTATCATCAGAACTTGACAAAACCTTGATTTTGTCCTGAAGCAGCGCCAGAATTGACTGGTTCTCATGACTTTTAAATTCGAGCAGGAATCTTAAAGTTTCTGGTATTTTTTCTTTTGGTGGTTTATGTAAAGAGCCATCACTTTCTGTGTTTTCTCTGGTTGAATTATGATCCACTTCGCATAATACAGCTTCAATTGCCATCACTTTCTGTGTTTTCTCTGGTTGAATTATGATCCACTTCGTATAATACAGCTTCAATTGCCTTTACGAGGCGTATTGATGGTTTGGAAGATCCCTTTGATGTGATGCTGGCAGATAGTTCCGTTGAACTGTTCTCTATAAGACCACAGACTATCTCGAAAATGTTATTGCCAGCGCTGTCTTTTATATCCAAATCGATTGTTGGCAGGGAGAGCAAATAAAATGCGACATCCACATTTGCGTGCTCAGTAGCTGCCAATAGAGGAGATCCTAAGTTGATTTTAATGGATGGGAATTTGCAAAGGACTTTAGCGGTATCCACATCATTATTGGCTGCTGCTATGTGTAACGCAGTCCTACCATCACTGTCCATGGCGTTTACGTCAATATTAGAGAATTCTTGTAGTAAGTAGCTACATTCTTTCAGATCACGAAGCTCCGCTGCTATATGGATAATTCCTTTTCCTTGGTATTGCTCATTTATATCGACTTTGGTGCCGGGAAGTTTGTAGATGCACAAGAGGAAGCGTAATGACAAAATCTCTGAATCTGCTGCCAGTTGTAACGGATCAAAGCCACTTTCGTTTTCCCTGCGTTTGACACCAGGAAGGGAGCAGATGCACCTGGCTGCGTCAAGGTTGCCTTCTTTCACAGCGAAATGAAGCAGTGTGTTCCCTTCTTCGTACGACTTGTTAATATCTATCTCTTCCGGCGGTAAATTTTGCACCAGTATCCATAACATCGGGTAAAGCTTTTCCTTAACAGCAATGTCTATTGGAGTTAGACCTTCGATGTTTTTGACATGTGAATTTTGGCATATCAGTTTTACGAGCTCAGCATCATTTTTGTTCACGCCAGTATGAAGAATCGTTGCTCCTTTTGCATTAGGCAGGTTCACATCCTCATTATTTATATTTATTTTGTTCACAACTGCATGAATTAAATGCCTGTGATTTGCTTCAAGAGCCAAGATTAGGGGAGTTGATCCAGAATTGTCTCCTATTGAACATACAAGTTGTTCCACATTATCGACTAACATACAAGCTGCTTCAAATTGTTTTTCTTTCATCGCCAAAAGAAGAGCAGTTCTTCCGGATTTATCACGATGGTTGACTTCTACTTGTCCATCAGCTATGAGGGCTTTGATAATTTCAGTTTGTCCTGCTTCTGCTGCATACATCAACGAATTTTTTCCGGTTGTATCACGATGGTTGACTTCTACTCGGTCATCGGTTGTCATGAGGGCTTTAATAACCTCAATTTTTCCTTCTTTAGCCGCATACATAGATGCAGTTCTTTCGGCCTAATCACGATAGTTGACGTCTACCCGTACATCAGTTATGAGGGCTTTGATAACCTCAGTTTGTCCTGCTTTTGCTGCATAAATTAACGCAGTTTTTCCAAACTTATCACGATAATTGACTTCTACCCGGTCATCGGTTATGAGGGCTTTGATAACCTCAGTTTGTCCTGCTTTTGCTGCATACATTACCGCGGTCATTCCGACTTTATCGCGATGGTTGACTTTTACTCGGTCATCGGTTGTCATGAGGGCTTTAATAACCTCAATTTTTCCTTCTTTAACCGCATACATAAATGCAGTTCTTTCGGCCTTATCACAATGGTTGACGTCTACCCGTACATCAGTTATGAGGGCTTTGATAACCTCAGTTTGTCCTGCTTTTGCCGCATAAATTAACGCAGTTTTTCCGAACTTATCTTGATAGTTGACTTCTACCCGGTCATCAGCAATGAGGGCTTTGATAACCTCAGTTTGTCCTGCTTTTGCTGCATACATTACCGCGGTCATTCCGACTTTATCGCGATGGTTGACTTTTACTCGGTCATCAGTTGTGAGGGCTTTGATAACCTCAATTTGTCCTGTTTCTGCCGCATACATCAACGCAGTTCTTCCGGCCTTATCACGATGGTTGACTTCTACCTGGTCACTAATTGCGAGGGCTTTCATAACCTTAGTTTGCCCTGCTTTCGCCGCATGCATCAACGGAGTTCTTTCGAACTTATCACAATAGTTGACTTCTTCCCGGTTATCAGTTGTGAGGGCTTTGATAAACTCAGTTTGTCTTGCTTCTTCTGCATACATAAACGCGGTTTTTCCGGCCTTATCACAATGATTGAATTCTACCTGGTCATGAGTTTTGAGGGCTTTGATAACCTTAAATTGTCCTGCTTTTGCCGCATAGATCAACGCAGTTTTTCCAAACTTATCACGATAGTTGAAATCTACCCGGTCATCAGTTGTGAGGACTTTGATAACCTCAGTTTGTCCTGCTTCTGCTGCATACATTAACGCAGTCCTTCCGGTTTTATCACAATAGTTGACTTCTACCCGGTCATCAGTTGTGAGAGCTTTGATAACCTCAGTTTGACCTGCTTTTGCTGCATGCATTAACGCAGTTCTTCCGATTTTATCACGATAGTTGACTTCTACCCGGTCATCACTTGTGAGGGCTTTGATAACCTCAGTTTGACCTGCTTTTGCTGCATGCATTAACGCAGTTCTTCCGATTTTATCACGATAGTTGACTTCTACCCGGTCATCACTTGTGAGGGCTTTGATAACCTCAGTTTGACCTGCTTTTGCTGCATGCGTCAACGCAGTTCTTTCGGCTTTATCACAATAGTTGACTTCTACCCGGTCATCAGCAATGAGGGCTTTAATAACCTCAGTTTGTCCTGCTTTTGCTGCATGCATCAATGCTGTTTTTCCGGAATCATCATTAACATTCACATCAACTTCGTCAATTTTCAGCAAGAATAAAACTAGTTCGACGCTACCTCCAAATGCTGCAAGATGAAACGGTGTTACCATAATATTATCCTTACTGCTCACCAAAGAAGTATTATTGATCGATCCATTGCCGAGAAGACACTTAATCAACTCTAAGGACCTGTGACTCATCACGGCATAATGTGAGATATTCAATCCGTAATCGTCTTTTTCTGAGAAAACCTTTTTGTGCTGACATACAATGTTTACTATCTCTATCATGTCAATTCTATTAACCTCTAAAGCGTACATCAAGGCTGTCTTTCCCATCGAATTCTTGATTTCTACATCAATGCCAACTATTTTAAAAAGATTTGAAATCAATTCCTTACTGGATACTCTTTTGATTGCCATATGTAAGGGTGTAATGCCGTGTGGGTCTTTAGCGTTAACTAATGAGGTAGCAGCATTTGTTGGTATTTCGACACATATATATTCTACAGTTCTCATAGAGTCTTTCTGCACGGCGAGATGTAAGATATTCCACCCACTGTTATCCTTCAAATTGATATCAGATCCGAGATTTAGTAGATGCTTAACCATTTCTATTTCGTCAGTCCGTGCTGCGTACATAATGGGTGTCCTATTGTATTTGTCCTTAACATCTATATGCACATCCACCAGACAATCATTTACTAACTTGATGTCCCCCTTTTGAGCAGCCTGGTGCAGTGTAGTAGTACCACCAGCCTGGTGCAGTGTAGTAGTACCACCAGCCTGGTGCAGTGTAGTAGTACCATCAGCCTGGTGCAGTGTAGTAGTACCATCTTTTTTTTGCACCTCCGACAGTAGCTGTTCTTCCACATCATCAGCCATCTTATCTCATCTCTCCTAAGGTATGAATGAAAGTTAGCGAACGTGAGAAAATCTTATTGTATTGCTTGGGTTATAAACCATATTCAGTTGTATTATGTAACTAGACATATGCAAATGTCAAAAAGAATATAAAATGTGTTATAATCTACTACTACTACTACTACTAGAAAGCCTGTGGTCACAGAGAGGAAGCTAATAGTAAAACAGTATTCTATGAAAGTCAATTTTTTATCGGCTGATACAGCCCATTAAAATGTAGCCCGTACTGAACACAACGTAATTAAACTTTAGTTTTGAAATAATTGCGAAAAGCTACACTCAGTTTCAGAAGCTCTTTCCAGTTATTATATCTCAGGCTGTCTTCAGCCCCCTCTAGTTAAAAACTACTTTAATTTCAAACTTTATACGTCTAACCATCTTCTTATGTAACTACCACAAGTTGGGCTTAGTTCCGGTCCCGGTCAATATCAGTTTATATATTGGAAATCCTGGTCCGGCCACAAGCCGGGATTTTATTTATATTTTTCGAGAATACTTTCGTAAAAATGTTTTTTTTCCCCATAAATTGATCTAATATTACACGTTATTTATCCATTTGAAACGGCAGACCGTTTCTTGAGGTTAAAGTTAGAATAGCACGTTGGAAGCGACATTGTAGATCTATTTTGGTATTGTGTAAATGTGATTGTAATAATATGTACATTGATGAACAATTTATTTTTTTAAATGTAGGATTAAAAGTGTAATTTAATACTACAAGTTGACTTGAAACTAAACGTTCGAATTCGAAACCAGAAACAATTTTAACGAAGAGTAATGATTGCAACTCATACGAATACTCCTAAACGGAACGTGTCGACCTCCCCAAGATCGTGTAAATTAACACACAGTGTTCACACGGCGTGCTAACTCACGGAATTATTACATTCTCGCAGTCTCAGTATAATCCTTGCATCATAATCTAATTATCTGGTCTTTAAGGGGGAATCTGTGACAAAATAAATGGAAATATGTGACCAATTCTGATTTTTTTTCTACTTCCTATTTGGTTAGAGTTTGTATTACGTGAGCTCGGTTATGACCATTTTAGTTCCCTCCCCTCCGCAAGCAACTTTGTTGAGAAATAACAGTAAACCCAGTAAATAACGTAGTATATTAAAGTCACTATTGTGACGGTACATTAGAACTAGACAGAAACAAAGTGTGAAGGGCCTGAACGGAACCCCTCGGTTTCAGTTCCTTGTTTAACACTGCCGTACAGCAAGGACATCCACCGGGTTCTCCAAGGATGGGCACATAGCTCACTCCACACTATGCTCTGTCAAATGTTGCTTATATACCAAGGATCTACAGGAAATATTTCCTTGTAAGTTTAGAGGGCGATCTGTGAACAGACAACTACCTCATTCCCAACTATAGGAACTAGAATTCCTATACTATCCCAACGAGCTACACCAAGCATAGTATATGAACGATCACTTAATTAATTCAGAAGATGAATCCGAGATTTTGGAACAGTTTGAGACAACTTTTTATCGATGTTTTTTGGCTGTATTTGTCCGTAAACTAAGTTGAATTTGCTCTGGTATGATAGGATGGCATGTGTACTGACATTTCCAGCTAGTTTTGAAATATTTATCGAATTCATGGAATGAATGAAATGAACAAAAAATGAACAATGTCTCAGAATGTCCTGGACTGAGCTGAAACCGATTGGGATCGATTGCTATTGATACCAGGAGTGTCCCTGGGAAGTTTGGTGGGTCCAGCTTGTTCAGAAAGGGCTCTGGGCAATATTTCCATTTTAGTTTCTGAGCAGTAGTTAAGATTTTGGAAACATTTTTAGAAACATGCTTTTTAGCGGTAATTATGCCTGGACTAACATGGAATCGATCTGGTATGGTAGAGGGGCATGTGTACTAACATTTCCAGTCACTTAGAAGTGCGAAATATTCCCCTGGTTCATGGAATGAACGAAATGAACAAAAAATCAACATTATCCTAAATTCCCACGAATTGAGCTGGAATCGATTGGTATTTATATTTCATATCAGAAGTGTCCCTGGGAAGTTTGGTGGGTCTAGCATGTATACAATTTTAACGGTGCGGTTTTTATGTAGTAAATAAGCTGTGTCCCATCTACTGTTCTCTAGAATTCTGCACCATCTTGCCAACTCCTTTTATATGCGATTATGTAGTACTATACCTACTGCAGTACTGTTCAATTTTAGTTGTTGTCCCTCACTGAATGACTTAATTTATTCTTACATTTCAAGCAATCAGAGAAATTCGTATGAACAGGTACAGTGTACACAGCTAATCACATTTGACAGCGTGTACACATAATAGTGATTTTCGGTGTCACATTATATTTTCTACATTGTCAACATTTCTGAGTTATTATATATTAGCTAATATTTTATTATTTATTTATTCTTATTTCATTTTAATTGTTTGTAATTATTTCGATTAAAATAAGACAGCTTTTTCATTGTTTTCAATCAGATCCAAATCATATAAATCAATAATCAGACATGAATCAAAATTCAATAATAATAATTTAACGCAAATAGCAAATTGTAGCAGTTACAGGTATGTAGCAATGTTAGGGAAGGAGAAGTTTTAGGTATGTAGCAATGTTAGGGAAGGAGAAGTTTTAGGTATGTAGCAATGTTAGGGAAGGAGAAGTTTTAGGTATGTAGCAATGTTAGGGAAGGAGAAGTTTTAGGTATGTAGCAATGTTAGGGAAGGAGCAGTTGTAGGTATGACATGTAAGTTCCAGCTGTAGTAGGAGATGTTGAAGTTCCATAGAAGGGGAAGTACTATAAAGCTCCCTTAACGAGGACTTCCAGATAAGGAGTAGTTTCAGGTAAATAAACTGTTACATACTAGGGATGGATACAGCAGTTCCAGGTAAGGATGACAATAATTTGTCCAGGTAAGGATGACAATAATTTGTCCAGGTAAGGATGACAGTAATTTGTCCAGGGAAGGATGACAATAATTTGTCCAGGTAAGGATTAGGTTCGTGATAATAATATGTCCAGGTAATGGGTAGTTTAGTGCTAGGATAGATCAAGGGAACTTGAGGAATGAAGAGACGATTAGGATTAGGATTAGGACGATTAGGATTGTCGGATTTCTTCAGTGCAAACCAAAATCGTTTCACTCAAATAATTTAAATCATATTCACTCATAAATTAATGTTCATATACATCGATAACAATAATAATGTAAGGTTAATCATTACAAATAATTTAACCATATTAGTTACTGATACAAAATGTTGTTAAATACAAACCTGTTGGAGTGAAGTTCTAAGGTGAAATTTCTAAGGATTTTCTTAGGAGTCAAATCAGGACGCTTGTACGGGCATGGAGCTAAAAATTTGTTATCTCTAAAACTTTCTCTTACCTGTCTACGAATCGTCGGTCCTTTGAGATGTTGAAACTTTAAGGGATGGTGGCCGTGAGATAGGGACCAAAGGAATCCAAGCGCCAAAGGCCCACAGTCATACCCATTACCTTGACTTTGAGTTTGTACAAATCTAACCACTGTTGTCTGTGGTCTCAGTTGTAAAATTTGACTGCTAATACATCTATCTATAATTATGCATGTTTCTAAAGACTGAGGGGTTCTTAATGAATCGAATATCTCAACTACGTGTGGCTCTCTAACGAATGTAAGGGCGTTGGAAAGGCAAAACCAGTGGTTATTGTTAGGATTAACTATTTGAATAAACTTACCATCAACGGGACTTAAACCATTTAACGAATAACGACTTTCTAAAAGGGTATCTTGATATACAAAAGAATTGGAACGATTGAACTGGCACATGAGGGCGTACGAATTAATAACAATATCATCATACCAGGAAGTGGCGGACTGGCAAATACGAAACTGCTCTGAATACAAATCTAACCTACCAGTATCTGAGCAGCTTTGCCACGTTTTACTTACGGGTCTTGTAGTGTGACCCGGACCTATCTTTACTTTCTTCCTCTTAATTTGTACTTTTGAGGGAGCAGCTCTTTTCATCCCTGACAAAGGTTCAAACTCAAAGACGTTGACAGGTTTCTTACTTTCTACTTCAGGAATGTTCACAGGAATATTTACAGGCTTCTTACTTAAAGGTGTACTAAGTTTAAATATTACTAGGCAGGCTGAGCGAGCAAACTCAAGAAAGGCGTGCTCAGAAAGTAGATTACATTTACTGTTGGTCATTTCATAAAAATTGTCGCCAATACGAACAAAGCCTGAATAGATAGATTGGCCGGACTTAGCTATGTATGCAACAGTTTCGAACCTCACCTGGCTATCAAAATAAGAGACATCAAAATGTGAACAAACGCCATTAAAATACTTATCATCATCAGGCTGAGTAAGAATAATGAAGTCTACCATGGAATTCTGAGATTGCAAGCAATTATCTAGACCGATTCCCATATTTAAAGAGGTTGCTTTAGATTCTATCAGCAGTACACCAAGCTTCTTCAGATCAGGAAGAAAACAGATAGAAAAGATCGAGCAGGGGTCGGATGTCGAACCGCTAGCATCTGAAATTTTCTTATCGATCTTCTTCTTCATCCTAAAATGTACTAACTGGTTGTAGGGGGTCTTGCCACAGACAAAAGAAAGCAGTTCGTGACATAAACAAGTCTCCTCATCAAGTATGGGTTCACCTATACTACTTAGTGACACCGTATAAACAACAGAGTTAAGGGCTGACGAATCAGAAGAGGGATCTTGCAGAAGAGGCAGCGGGTGAGGAGATTTCAAGTCACTCGTTGAAGGAGTGTCAAAACGGGTTGAATTTGAAGACGTTTTTTCAACACCCTTCCGGACTAGAAATCCCAACTCATCTACCACACACTCTTCTCCTACATTTTTCTCAACTCGACTTTTCCAAGCATCGTTTATCTTCTTGTTGTGGACACTAGTAAGATACGATACAAACAATATGTGCTGTTCAGGACTCATCTCATTGCAAAAACTTTTTGTGAGCGCAAGGACGTGGTTCTGCTGTTCTACTACTGACGTATTTAAATAGGCTCCTAGATTAGTACATTTAACAGACCTTAAGTACGTGTCGACTAAAGTTTGATTGGACTCATGGAAGATGTCAAACAGCATTAGAACAGATGGTAATAAGCTTATAGGATGAACTGAAGTGTGGTCGTAACTACTTATATCAAGCTGACAGGTTGTGTATGTGTTATGATTAAATATAGCTGTTTTACGACCATCTTTGTACATTTCCGACTTTGGGCACTCGGGGTCACCTAAACGACCCCGGTATGGTCTACAAAAACCTGGATAATTTCCTTCCATGTGATTGCCCCAAGTCGTTGCTATGTCGGAAAAATTAAAGCTAGGTTGAACTTGAAACGAAGTTATAAGGTTAGCATAGTCGGCCACTGATTCGGGCATTGTAAGGAACTTAATACCATAGCACACACCATGGGGACAGAATGCTCGTAAGACACCTCCAGATTTTCCAGTGAGCTTGGTAAAATTCTTGCGAACTACTGAATAAAGTTGGGTATTACCTTCTAGGTCTATAAGACGTGCAACCATGTGGCTCTTGCCTCCACGTGTTTCAATATCAAGTGACTTACAAATATCTTTAACCCATTAGGGACGATAGGGTCGTTTTTATGACCCACCTTTTCTAGACGAAAAACCAAATTATTAAACGCTATAACGAATCTATAGCACATATACTCAAAATTTATTGGGCTTCATTATATGTAGCCCAATAAATTTTGAGCATATATGCTATAGATTCGTTATAGCGTTTAATAATTTGGTTTTTCGTCTAGAAAAGGTGGGTCATAAAAACGACCCTATCGTCCCTAATGGGTTAAGCTGCTTATATGAATTTGTAGAATTCACCAGTTGTTCTATGCGTTCTAATGGCAGTTTGATTTCTTCAGCTTTATCATTAGCAAGGAGGGGCCGTGTGTATGGATCTATACTACTAAAATTTTGAGAACTGACAATAGGTGGAAGTGTCTGACCTTTTTTCATGGAGAAGTGCTTAACATTGCTACTGTAATGAGGAGATTTCTTATCAAGATATGACCTAGATAGATTGTGCTGTGAACAATTTAAATGCATTGCTGAAGAGCTAGAATACTCATGGTTAGTTACTTCACCAGGTTTAACATCAAAACAAACACTCCTTATTACATCGTACGTTAAATAAACAGGAAAATGGCCACATCTATAACAATTAAGAGTTTTATCAAGATTCAAATCCTTTAAGGCCATGTATGCTTTAACAGCGTCAAGTAAGAGGTGGATGTTGTATTTAACGTCGGTCATAACTGACATTATCTCAAAAAAAGCAGTCAAAGAAGTGTTCTTGATCCAAGCTGCGAGAGCAACTTCCATCAGAGAAATAGAGAAAAATGAATTATTATTAAAATTGAAATAACCTTCTGAATACTCGGCATATCTATACCTCATGGAGCAAATAGGACAATTCTTAGTGACAACTTTAACACCTGTTTTCTTTTCATGCATGGTGAATATACAGCCACGGTTGCTCACGTCAAAGGTTACAAGATCAACATCAGTACATTTGTGACACTTTGTTTCAATCGGAGCAAACTCCGCCTTTGGTGAGTGATCCTTAAATCCAGTCACGTCAAAGGGTATGACTTTGTTCTTAAGTACATATTGCATCATCGCTTCTGCAAACATCAGTTCATTGGGGTCACTGTCATCCTCGGGGCGTGACTCACCAATAACCGGATTAATCTCTGATGCGAGAACTGCAACTTTCCGATGAAGACAAGATTTGATGCCACACTCACATTTATGTGTTTTACTACACCTATCATAAGTAACTATTACACGCCCTAACTTACTGTAGTATTTCGGCTTCTCATCACCAGCAAACACACTATAGTAGATATATCGAGAAGTACTGCATATATCTACCATAGTGGGAATGTACTGCTTGATGACCGGAAGACCGAAATCCCTAGCTGTTTTACAAAAAGCCATTATGAGATTCTTATCATCATCACCAAAACTATCGTATGTAAGAACACTATCAATTAAATCTGGCTGAACATTGAGGTTACGGTTTACACAAGCTAGTACGTGTTGACACAAAAAACCTGGATTTAAGCTACCGTTGTGGAAGTTGTAAAAATCACGACAAAGAGGTGCGGTACACTCCCAACCATTCTTATTATGAACTACATGAACTGGACTAGCGGGCCCCTGGGCGCACCGCCTAACAAGATACGTACCTGATGATGGACAAATAAGCTCCGCCTGAAGCAATTTTGTGGTATCGGCCTTGCCGGGGCGAGCACTTCCAGACGATTCTACTCTGATTCTACACAGACCAACGTGATCATTCATTCGACAAAGAGATGCGTGGGACTTGTCGCAAACTGGACAATGATAGTGCTTCCTCTTACCACTAGAAGCCATAACAATGCAATTTGCAGACGTATCCCAGCATACTCTGGGTTGAGAAGAAGCAACATGCTGATCTCGATCAACCTCAGCAGTGGACGAACCAACATGCTGATCCCGCACATCAGTGGAAGAACTCGAAGACTGATCATGACCGACTGACTGTTCCCCATCAACCCCAGCAGAAATCTGAACTGAGGGCTGACTAGGATCAATCACTGGAGTCGAATCAATCACTGGAGTCGAATCAATCACTGGAGTCGAATCAATCACTGAAGTCGAGGACAAAGATGGGGCTGTTATAAAACTTCGCCCGGCAGAACATTTTAACATATGCGTAACTACTCTCTTAAAATCACGGTATGAGTACGACTTACACAACAAGCAATGAAAATGAAGTACACGAGTCGTTTTCACTCTAATACAAGATAAATTTCTACAAGTCATTTCACGTTTGTAAGACTTCAAAGAATCAACATCATCGGTTTTAAGAACGTTTTCTATATGTTGCACAGAACCAAAGGGATGATTCGTGGATAGGTCCTGATCTAGCTCGTCAGGAGGAGAAGCAACAGGTTGATCCCGAACATCAGTGGAAGAACTCGAAGACTGATCATGACCGACTGACTGTTCCCCACCAACCCCAGCAGAAATCTGAACTGAGCATTGACCAGGATCAATCACTGAAGTCGAGTTAATCACAGAAGGCAAGTCATTCACCGAAATCGAGGCTAGTTTCTTAATCGAATCTAGACGGCTCTTCGAAACAGCTGGATCTGCTCTCTTAAAACTAGAGAACTTTGGAAGTTCAGAGGTTTCATCGAACTGTTTCGGGCCAGCCTGATCAGAGCATCTATACTTGGGTGGTTGCTCAAAATCATCGTCGGAATCTGTCAACGACGGTTCAGCTTGCTGCTTAGCTGACTGAGTCTGAAGCTTCTTCTTGAAAGCCTCACGAGCTGCTGCATCCTTGGATTTTTCTAAATCCAACATTTCTGCTGTTGTGAAAATTATGACAGAATACAATACATCTGGCCTAATCTTATCTACCGGAAGAAATATTGTCTGTAAAAATTTCAACAATTGATTCGAATCTACTGAACGTCTAAAACTCGAAACGATTTCATTGTGGAGATTTTGGGACTCAAGAAGGTTAAACTTGATGGCTCTATCAGTGATAATACAACTATATAACGACAACAGAGAATAAATAGAACCATCCTTATCAAGACTACTGTGATTAAAACCTTCGTAAACTTCTAACGTATGTTTCGCTGGAAAGAAATGTCTAAAGAATGTCTTATATTCAGTTAACAGAGGATAAATCATTTGAACATTTGAGCCACAGAATAATCTTACAGAGGGGTCCCTCGGGCTAACTTTAGCGTCAGATACGAATACATAATTTCCACATTCTAGCCTAAGAACTACAGAGGAACATACTGTGAGGTCATCAGAATAATCATATGCGAGAGGAGGTAATTCGTCCTTAATGTCATGGAAATAAATGCCAAATACGGAACCTAAGCTATGTGAATCACGAATAAGGTCAATGTAAGATGTGATGAGCTGTCGATCCATCGATCCGACAAGTGATGGAGGACAGGGAGCAGAGATATACGTTACCGACCTAAGGAGGATGGTATGTAGGGTGTGTTGTCAAACAGAAAGTAGCAGAAAGCTACGTTTCCGAGCAAGGAAGAAGGGTCGAAGAAGTAGTAGTAAACTACGTTCCTGACTAAGGAATAAGGGGTAGGTGCTTTCGTGTTGTAACTGTCTGAGATGTTGTAGTGAAAGCTGTAAAGATGGTGGGTAAGATGAATGATCCTCGTCGTGATATCCTTTATACCCCTTCGTCCGGTGACAAGGATAACAAGCTGATGCTGCTCAAGTAAGCATCATGCACGTGATCATTCTCTGATCGGATCTTGTAATTGTACAGTTCACGTCATTCAAACAGATCGTGTGGTATTAACTAGGGCCGTTGTTCGTGTTCTTATGGAATGTGGTATTAACGAGGGCCGATGTTCGTGTTATTATGGCATGTGGTTTTCATCGAACGTAGCTCACGTCATGAACAGATCATGTGGTATTAATTAGGGCTGTTGTTCGTGTTCTAATGGCATGTGGTATTTATCGAACAGTTCACGTCATGAACAGATCATGTGGTATTAATTAGGGCCGTTGTTCGTGTTCTTATGGAATGTGGTATTAACGAGGGCCGATGTTCGTGTTATTATGGCATGTGGTATTAACGAGGGCCTATGTTCGTATTATGGCACGTGGTATAAATGAGGGCTTATGTTCATCTACTAGGGTAACTGTACTGCTGGAAATAGTCAAAGAGAGGCCTGATGGGCGTGTTCTTATGGAATGTGGTATTAACGAGGGCCGAAGTTCGTGTTCTTATGGCATGTGGTATTGATGATGGCCGATGTTCATCTACTAGCGCTTTCTGTACTGCCTGGACAGAAAGCGCATCGACATCTAATAATTATAAACCCCTTCGTCCGGTGGCGCAAACAACAAGCTAATTGCACCTACGCAGTTCACATCACTTGCAGAAGGGCATAGATCACCTATGCAGTTCACATTTGCAGAAGGGCTCAGATCACATCACTCTCAAATGGCACCTATGCAGTTCACATCAATTCGGAGTGATAAAACCTGCACAGGGCAAGAGAATGAGGAGTGATAGACGTTGAATTGGAGTGTTTTTGTATATTTATGTTTATGAATGATATTAAATTGTTAGCTCATTATGTCACTTCTCTATTCGACGTCAATAACTACGGCTAGGGCTGCACACTTACCCCTCCACCATACCAGATCGATTGATCTCAATTCTGTTCCAGAAACCAATATAGAACATTGCCCCCAGAGCCTTTTCTGAGCTTGCTAGGGCCACCAAACTTTTCATGGACACTCCTGGTATCAATACCAACAGACTCTGATCGGTTTCAACTCAGTTTAGGCGATTTTAGGGTAAAGTTCATTTTTGTTCATTTCGTTCATTTCATGAACCAGGGGATCATTTGGCACTTCTGAGTGGCTGAACATGTTAGTAAACATACCCTTCCACCATACCAGATAGATTTTAAGTCAACCCAGGCATAACTACTGCCCCAAAAGCCTGTCTCAAAGTTGTCTCAATTCTGTTCCAGAATCCCAACTACTCTGAAACCAAAATGGAACATTGCCCCCAGAGCCTTTTCTGAGCTTGCTAGGGCCACCAAACTTTTCATGGACACTCCTGGTATCAATACCAACAGACTCTGATCGGTTTCAACTCAGTTTAGGCGATTTTAGGGTAAAGTTCATTTTTGTTCATTTCGTTCATTTCATGAACCAGGGGGGATCATTTGGCACTTCTGAGTGGCTGAACATGTTAGTAAACATACCCCTCCACCATACCAGATAGATTTTAAGTCAACCCAGGCATAACTACTGCCCCAAAAGCCTGTCTCAAAGTTGTCTCAATTCTGTTCCAGAATCCCAACTACTCTGAAACCAAAATGGAACATTGCCCCCAGAGCCTTTTCTGAGCTTGCTAGGGCCACCAAACTTTTCATGGACACTCCTGGTATCAATACCAACAGACTCTGATCGGTTTCAACTCAGTTTAGGCGATTTTAGGGTAAAGTTCATTTTTGTTCATTTCGTTCATTTCATGAACCAGGGGATCATTTGGCACTTCTGAGTGGCTGAACATGTTAGTAAACATACCCCTCCACCATACCAGATAGATTTTAAGTCAACCCAGGCATAACTACTGCCCCAAAAGCCTGTCTCAAAGTTGTCTCAATTCTGTTCCAGAATCCCAACTACTCTGAAACCAAAATGGAACATTGCCCCCAGAGCCTTTTCTGAGCTTGCTAGGGCCACCAAACTTTTCATGGACACTCCTGGTATCAATACCAACAGACTCTGATCGGTTTCAACTCAGTTTAGGCGATTTTAGGGTAAAGTTCATTTTTGTTCATTTCGTTCATTTCATGAACCAGGGGATCATTTGGCACTTCTGAGTGGCTGAACATGTTAGTAAACATACCCCTCCACCATACCAGATAGATTTTAAGTCAACCCAGGCATAACTACTGCCCCAAAAGCCTGTCTCAAAGTTGTCTCAATTCTGTTCCAGAATCCCAACTACTCTGAAACCAAAATGGAACATTGCCCCCAGAGCCTTTTCTGAGCTTGCTAGGGCCACCAAACTTTTCATGGACACTCCTGGTATCAATACCAACAGACTCTGATCGGTTTCAACTCAGTTTAGGCGATTTTAGGGTAAAGTTCATTTTTGTTCATTTCGTTCATTTCATGAACCAGGGGGGATCATTTGGCACTTCTGAGTGGCTGAACATGTTAGTAAACATACCCCTCCACCATACCAGATAGATTTTAAGTCAACCCAGGCATAACTACTGCCCCAAAAGCCTGTCTCAAAGTTGTCTCAATTCTGTTCCAGAATCCCAACTACTCTGAAACCAAAATGGAACATTGCCCCCAGAGCCTTTTCTGAGCTTGCTAGGGCCACCAAACTTTTCATGGACACTCCTGGTATCAATACCAACAGACTCTGATCGGTTTCAACTCAGTTTAGGCGATTTTAGGGTAAAGTTCATTTTTGTTCATTTCGTTCATTTCATGAACCAGGGGATCATTTGGCACTTCTGAGTGGCTGAACATGTTAGTAAACATACCCCTCCACCATACCAGATAGATTTTAAGTCAACCCAGGCATAACTACTGCCCCAAAAGCCTGTCTCAAAGTTGTCTCAATTCTGTTCCAGAATCCCAACTACTCTGAAACCAAAATGGAACATTGCCCCCAGAGCCTTTTCTGAGCTTGCTAGGGCCACCAAACTTTTCATGGACACTCCTGGTATCAATACCAACAGACTCTGATCGGTTTCAACTCAGTTTAGGCGATTTTAGGGTAAAGTTCATTTTTGTTCATTTCGTTCATTTCATGAACCAGGGGATCATTTGGCACTTCTGAGTGGCTGAACATGTTAGTAAACATACCCCTCCACCATACCAGATAGATTTTAAGTCAACCCAGACATAACTACTGCCCCAAAAGCCTGTTCCAAAGTTGTCTCAATTCTGTCTCAATTCTGTCTCACTGTTCCAAAATTGTTCCAAAATCTCGGATTCATGAACTCAATTAATTAGTGGGTAATAAATTAATTAATTAGTGGGTAATAAGAACTTATATATTACACATTCATAGGTTTTAAAACATTGCTGACTACTTTTAACCTTTATGTGATCTTATAAATGTTTTTCATTTCAGTCGTGCCTGTCTATTTTCAAGAACTTGGCTTCTCTGGAGAAATCGGTGGACACTTTTACCATAGAATTAAAGTTCGTGGAAGGAGAACTTGTCTTCAGTCTCAATCACAGACACGGTTATTATTATTCTGGTGTTATACATTATCTAAATACATTATATACATTATATACGTTATATACATTATATACATTATATGCATTATATACATTATATACATTATATACATTATATACACTAGCAGGAACCCGTCTAACCCTAAAATGGTGTCAAGACTCAAGAGACTAAATAAATTATTACCTATTTAATTCGCGTTTTTGACACCACTTGGGGGTCCAAATTTTGGGCACTAAAATTTTTATTTCTTGGCCAATTTTTAATTCTTTAACGGTTTTTGCGGAAAATCGTGTTAAAGTTGATGCCGTGGTGTCAGTAAAATGGTACGGACATATATCGTCTCGCTTTATATATAGCAAGATTAGTTGATAATAGTCATCAAATCCTATGATAACTAAAACAAACTGGGATACTTCTAGTGTGTCAGTGTGGACCACAGTGTGGCACTTACAGTTACAGTTACTATACGGTTGATAGATGAAATTTCACATTCTTGTCAATATAATTGTGACAGCTTATTTTTTAACAATCTTATAAATGACTCCTGATTGTTCAATAAACAAGTTCGACAGAGCAAGATATTGAAAATGAAAGCAGACCGGATCAGTGTCCGATCGACTCCCAGTTGGCTCCTAGTTTGTTAACAATAGAATGAATTACAGGAAAATAAATATTAATTAAATATGAAATCTTACAAGGCAAAATAATTAAATATGAACGTAAAATTCATAAGCGTGGTTACAAACTATTGTATTCCGAATAAATGCGTCTGAAAATGAGTAAAGCAGCATTTAAGACACAACATTTCTCCCGATAAGAAATTTTAAAAACTACCTTATACGTGTAGAAATGTTGTGACAAATAAAACAGTGTGATGCTGCTTAAAGATCAATCACTGCTGTTTACCAGTTAGTGACTGTTCATAATATGTAAGCTCTCCTCGAAATATGTACTTGGGTTTATATACGCGCAACAATTTCGTCATCAAACGAAAGTTAAGAACTTTTGAGTTGCGGAGTTATTTGAAAAATTCCGGTCCTCGATAAATTGCGGTGACCTTATATTATAACTAGTGTAACCCGGCCTACGGCCGGGACTTCACTGCCGCAGTTAAAAAGGGTAGGAGTAATTACCCGCTGAGTCAAAACCCGGATTAGGCGAGCAATTCTATTCGGAGTGCCCTCACGTATCCAATAGTATGCTTAAAAAATTGTAATTCTTAATCAATAATCAATAGAGATTAACCCTGCACCACACCAGCCTATCATATTTGTCAACATGCATTACATTGTCGTATGAAAGTATGAACTCTCTCTACAGTCCAAACAGACCGTTTGAGCACTCCCTCCCCTAATAAGTTTATAGTATCATATGACCATGTAATATATACGCCATGTATATATACGCTACATATGCAGAGAGAGAGAGAGAGAGAGAGCTAGCCCCGTAACTCTTGCCGTTCTTCTCAAGCCATTTTATGTAACATATTTTGTGGTACAAAACCATCAATTAAACCACTTACCACCGGCCGATTTTTATAAAATTTGCTTATTGGCTTCGTCAGAGTTTTGTCGGCACTATACCGAAAAAACCAGTCCCGTAACTATTACCGTTTTTTTTGTATAACCGTTCGGAAATTACACACGAACACACGATCAGACACACATTCTGGTGTTATTAAGTTGATTTAATTTATTCTGCTCGAGTTTGAAATCTAATCGTAGCTAAGTTTGCTGGTCGGAAGATAAGCACTAGTATTACCATCAGTGGGCAGTGGGCTCGCCCTCTACCTAGCAACAGTAACCTAGCAACAGTAACCTAGCAACAGTAACCTAGCAACAGTAACCTTGCAACAGTAACCTAGCAACAGTTACCTAGCAGCAGTAACCTAGCAACAGTAACCTAGCAACAGTACCTAGCAACAGTAACCTAGCAGCAGTAACCTAGCAACAGTACCTAGCAACAGTAACCTAGCAACAGTAACCTAGCAACAGTAACCCAGCAACAGTACCTAGCAACAGTAACCTAGCAACAGTAACCTAGCAACAGTAACCTAGCAACAGTAACCTAGCAACAGTACCTAGCAACAGTACCTAGCAACAGTAACCTAGCAACAGTAACCTAGCAACAGTAACCCAGCAACACTACCTAGCAACAGTAACCTAGCAACATGACAGTATCCTAGCAACAGTAACCCAGCAACAGTAACCTAGCAACAGTAACCTAGCAACAGTGACCTAGCAACAGTGACCTAGCAACAGTGACCTAGCAACAGTAACCTAGCAACAGTAACCTAGCAACAGTAACCCAGCAACAGTAACCTAGCAACAGTAACCTAGCAACAGTAACCTAGCAACAGTAACCTAGCAACAGTACCTAGCAACAGTAATCTAGCAACAGTACCCAGCAACAGTAACCTATCAACAGTAACCTAGCAACAGTACTATGACTGTAATGTTACAACTCTTCTGATTTCAGGAATAAAGAAGCAGTTCAACTTAACGTTCCAGGAATGCGAGGGACTTAGTGCTATCTTCAATAAAAACTCTTCTGTCATTCACATCGTCTCAGACCAAAAGTAAGTGTTCACATTGAAACTTTCCGTCTATGTTTTTGTAAAAACTCTTGTTTTTATTCTGACAGCAACGTCATTTCTTTAAGTTCAGTTTGTTGTGACTAAGGTTCAGTGTTTATGTGACTTGAGTTAACTTGTAATTTATATAAATATATATATACTGTACTAGCATATAATACCATTATGCTACTACCAATACTGTACTAGCATATAATACCATTATGCTAGTACCAATACTGTACTAGCATACAATACTATTATGCTAGTACCAATACTGTACTAGCATATAATACCATTATGCTAGTACCAATACTGTACTAGCATATAATACCATTATGCTAGTACCAATACTGTACTAGCATACAATACCATTATGCTAGTACCAATACTGTACTAGCATATAATACCATTATGCTAGTACCAATACTGTACTAGCATACAATACCATTATGCTAGTACCAATACTGTACTAGCATATAATACCATTATGCTAGTACCAATACTGTACTAGCATATAATACCATTATGCTAGTACCAATACTGTACTAGCATATAATACCATTATGCTAGTACCAATACTGTACTAGCATATAATACCATTATGCTAGTACCAATACTGTACTAGCATATAATACCATTATGCTAGTACCAATACTGTACTAGCATATAATACCATTATGCTAGTACCAATACTGTACTAGCATATAATACCATTATGCTAGTACCAATACTGTACTAGCATATAATACCATTATGCTAGTACCAATACTGTGCTAGCATATAATACCATTATGCTAGTACCAATACTGTGCTAGCATATAATACCATTATGCTAGTACCAATACTGTGCTAGCATATAATACCATTATGCTAGTACCAATACTGTACTAGCATATACAATACCATTATGCTAGTACCAATACTGTACTAGCATATACAATACCATTATGCTAGTACCAATACTGTACTAGCATACAATACCATTATGCTAGTACCAATACTGTGCTAGCATATAATACCATTATGCTAGTACCAATACTGTACTAGCATAAAATACCATTATGCTAGTACCAATACTTTACTAGCATACAATACCATTATGCTAGTACCAATACTGTACTAGCATATAATACCATTATGCTAGTACCAATACTGTACTAGCATATACAATACCATTATGCTAGTACCAATACTGTACTAGCATATACAATACCATTATGCTAGTACCAATACTGTACTAGCATATACAATACCATTATGCTAGTACCAATACTGTACTAACTACTAGCATACAATACCATTATGCTAGTACCAATACTGTACTAGCATATAATACCATTATGCTAGTACCAATACTGTACTAGCATATACAATACCATTATGCTAGTACCAATACTGTACTAGCATAAATACAATACCATTATGCTAG
The DNA here is from genome assembly GCF_026151205.1 of Bolinopsis microptera. Lineage (NCBI taxonomy): Eukaryota > Metazoa > Ctenophora > Tentaculata > Lobata > Bolinopsidae > Bolinopsis > Bolinopsis microptera. The sequence goes on from NC_087073.1 coordinate 1,192,724, forward strand.
TACCAATACTGTACTAGCATACAATACCATTATGCTAGTACCAATACTGTACTAGCATATAATACCATTATGCTAGTACCAATACTGTACTAGCATATAACACCATTATAATACCATTATGCTAGTACCAATACTGTACTAGCATATAATACCATTATGCTAGTACCAATACTGTACTAGCATATAATACCATTATAATACCATTATGCTAGTACCAATACTGTACTAGCATATAATACCATTATGCTAGTACCAATACTGTACTAGCATATAATACCATTATGCTAGTACCAATACTGTACTAGCATATAATACCATTATAATACCATTATGCTAGTACCAATACTGTACTAGCATATAATACCATTATGCTAGTACCAATACTGTACTAGCATACAATACCATTATGCTAGTACCAATACTGTACTAGCATAAAATACCATTATGCTAGTACCAATACTGTACTAGCATAAAATACCATTATGCTAGTACCAATACTGTACTAGCATAAAATACCATTATGCTAGTACCAATACTGTGCTAGCATAAAATACCATTATGCTAGTACCAATACTGTACTAGCATAAAATACCATTATGCTAGTACCCATACTGTACTAGCATATAATACCATTATGCTAGTACCAATACTGTGCTAGCATATACAATACCATTATGCTAGTACCAATACTGTACTAGCATATTATACAGTACCATTATGCTAGTACCAATACTGTACACATAATACCGTTCTAATCCCATTTGTCCCAGGTTTCTAGGAGACTGCGTCGTACATTTCCCTACTAATGTGGCGGAGATAACCCTAAACGCTAAACATGACCACACGATGCTCAGTAACTATGTAGAGGAGGAGAGTCAGTACGGCAAGGTACTGTTACAGAACATTACAGAACATTACAGAACATTACAGAGCATTACAGCGCATTACAGAGCATTACAGAGCATTACAGAACATTACGGAGCATTACAGAACATTACAGAACATTACAGAACATTACAGAACATTACAGAGCATTACAGAACATTACAGGACATTACAGAACATTACAGAACATTACAGAACATTACGGAGCATTACAGAACATTACAGAGCATTACAGAGCATTAAAGAGCATTACAGAACATTACAGAACATTACAGAGCATTACAGAGCATGACAGAACATTACAGAACATTACAGCGCATTACAGAGCGTTACAGAGCATTACAGAACATTACAGAACATTATAGAACATTACAGAGCATTACAGAGCATTACAGAGCATTACAGAACATTACAGAACATTACAGCGCATTACAGAACATTACAGAGCATTACAGAACATTACAGAACATTACAGGACATTACAGAGCATTACAGAGCATTACAGAACATTACAGAACATTACAGAGCATTACAGAGCATTACAGAACATTACAGAACATTACAGAACATTACAGAACATTACAGAACATTACAGGACATTACAGAACATTACAGAGCATTACAGAGCATGACAGAACATTACAGAGCATTACAGCGCATTACAGAGCGTTACAGAGCATTACAGAACATTACAGAACATTATAGAACATTACAGAGCATTACAGAGCATTACAGAACATTACAGAACATTACAGGACATTACAGAGCATTACAGAGCATTACAGAACATTACAGAGCATTACAGAGCATGACAGAACATTACAGAACATTACAGCGCATTACAGAGCGTTACAGAGCATTACAGAACATAACAGAACATTACAGAACATTACAGAACATTACAGAACATTACAGAGCATTACAGAACATTACAGAACATTACAGAACATTACAGAACATTACAGAGCATTACAGAACATAACAGAACATTACAGAACATTACAGAACATTACAGAGCATTACAGAACATTACAGAACATTACAGAACATAACAGAACATTACAGAACATTACAGAACATTACAGAACATTACAGAGCATTACAGAACATTACAGAACATTACAGAACATTACAGAGCATTACAGAGCATTATAGAACATTACAGAGCATTACAGAACATTACAGAACATTACAGAACATTACAGAACATTACAGAGCATTACAGAACATTACAGAACATTACAGAGCATTACAGAGCATTACAGAACATTACAGAGCATTACAGAACATTACAGAACATTACAGAACATTACAGAGCATTACAGAACATAACAGAACATTACAGAACATTACAGAACATTACAGAGCATTACAGAACATTACAGAGCATTACAGAGCATTACAGAGCATTACAGAGCATTACAGAACATTACAGAACATTACAGAACATTACAGAACATTACAGAACATTACAGAACATTACAGAACATTACAGAGCATTACAGAACATTACAGAACATTACAGAACATTACAGAGCATTACAGAGCATTATAGAACATTACAGAGCATTACAGAACATTACAGAACATTACAGGACATTACAGAGCATTACAGAGCATTACAGAACATTACAGAGCATTACAGAGCATGACAGAACATTACAGAACATTACAGCGCATTACAGAGCGTTACAGAGCATTACAGAACATTACAGAGCATTACAGAGCATGACAGAACATTACAGAACATTACAGCGCATTACAGAGCGTTACAGAGCATTACAGAACATAACAGAACATTACAGAACATTACAGAACATTACAGAACATTACAGAGCATTACAGAACATTACAGAACATTACAGAACATTACAGAACATTACAGAGCATTACAGAACATTACAGAGCATTACAGAGCATTACAGAGCATTACAGAGCATTACAGAACATTACAGAACATTACAGAACATTACAGAACATTACAGAACATTACAGAACATTACAGAACATTACAGAGCATTACAGAACATTACAGAACATTACAGAACATTACAGAGCATTACAGAGCATTATAGAACATTACAGAGCATTACAGAACATTACAGAACATTACAGGACATTACAGAGCATTACAGAGCATTACAGAACATTACAGAGCATTACAGAGCATGACAGAACATTACAGAACATTACAGCGCATTACAGAGCGTTACAGAGCATTACAGAACATAACAGAACATTACAGAACATTACAGAACATTACAGAACATTACAGAGCATTACAGAACATTACAGAACATTACAGAACATTACAGAACATTACAGAGCATTACAGAACATAACAGAACATTACAGAACATTACAGAACATTACAGAGCATTACAGAACATTACAGAACATTACAGAACATTACAGAACATTACAGAACATTACAGAACATTACAGAACATTACAGAGCATTACAGAACATTACAGAACATTACAGAACATTACAGAGCATTACAGAGCATTATAGAACATTACAGAGCATTACAGAACATTACAGAACATTACAGAACATTACAGAACATTACAGAGCATTACAGAACATTACAGAACATTACAGAGCATTACAGAGCATTACAGAACATTACAGAGCATTACAGAACATTACAGAACATTACAGAACATTACAGAGCATTACAGAACATAACAGAACATTACAGAACATTACAGAGCATTACAGAGCATTACAGAACATTACAGAGCATTACAGAGCATTACAGAGCATTACAGAGCATTACAGAACATTACAGAACATTACAGAACATTACAGAACATTACAGAACATTACAGAACATTACAGAACATTACAGAGCATTACAGAACATTACAGAACATTACAGAACATTACAGAGCATTACAGAGCATTATAGAACATTACAGAGCATTACAGAACATTACAGAACATTACAGAACATTACAGAACATTACAGAACATTACAGAGCATTACAGAGCATTATAGAACATTACAGAACATTACAGAACATTACAGAACATTACAGAACATTACAGAGCATTATAGAACATTACAGAGCATTACAGAACATTACAGAACATTACAGAACATTACAGAACATTACAGAACATTACAGAGCATTACAGAGCATTATAGAACATTACAGAGCATTACGGAGCATAACGGAGCATTACAGAACATTACAGAACATTACAGGACATTACAGAGCATTACAGAACATTACAGAACATTACAGAACATTACAGAACATTACAGAACATTACATAACATCAAAGAATAGTATAGAATATTCTGGAATATTCTAGAATTGTTGTCGGAATCACTATCGGGATATTTGTCGGAATTAAAAGAACGTCCCGATTCTTATTAATTGTACTGTGTCTGGAGACTTATAATTGTAGATCATAAATTCTTTGAAATCACGTGTTGATTGCAAAATTGTCTCCCAGACTACAGATCAGTCCATTATTATACATTATACCGTGTTTTAACTTGGCACTGTTCCAACTTGGCACTGTTCCAACTTGGTACTGTTCCAACCTGGCACTGTTCCAACCTGGCACTGTTCCAACTTGGCACTGTTCCAACTTGGCACTGTTCCAACTTGGCACTGTTCCAACTTGGTACTGTTCCAACCTGGCACTGTTCCAACTTGGCACTGTTCCAACTTGGTACTGTTCCAACCTGGCACTGTTCCAACTTGGTACTGTTCCAACCTGGCACTGTTCCAACTTGGCACTGTTCCAACTTGGCACTGTTCCAACTTGGCACTGTTCCAACTTGGTACTGTTCCAACTTGGCACTGTTCCAACTTGGTATTGTTCCAACTTGGCACTGTTCCAACTTGGCACTGTTCCAACTTGGCACTGCTCCAACCTGGCACTGTTCCAACTTGGCACTGTTCCAACTTGGCACTGCTCCAACTTGGCACTGTTCCAGAAATAGAATGGACACACAGAGACTTAAAACACGACACGTTTAGTCCACCCCCTACCGGACCCTGTCCATTGTCCAAGGTAAAGGGCTTGGTTGCTTGTCATTGCAAGCATGATTACAGGGTAAAGTGGTTGCTTGATTAAGCTGGCGAAGATAAGTTCACTCAGGCTAGTTTTTTTTTTTTTTTTTTTAAAATGCTCACAAACTGGCTAACGCTTAATCAGCAAATCAAGATCAAGTTATCTAATAACTATTCTAAACCTTGTAAAGCTCGAGGACGACCAGTCCTTGCAGCAAGCGAAGACTCCATGTGAAGTTTCCACAAACAGTGCCTCTTAATTGAAACCCTCCATTATTTAAGTATGGAGCCCCTGTCGTAGCAGGTAGCAAACCACTTGAATTATCTGAAACGTTAAAAGGATTTGTTTAGGTGTTAATTAGATCGGGGGAGCCAATGACTTAAATGGCATACATTTTTATTGAGAAAATGGAAAAACTTTTGAGTAAATAATAGACATTTATTGCCATTTCCAGGTTATTGGCTCCCCCCATTTGACCGCTTTACCAACTGTTTGGTGGTGGTTTAAACATGTGAGATGCATATCATATAAACGTGTAAAATGTGACAACATCTTGAATAATAGTGTTTCATATTGCAATCAAACACAATAAGTATAAATCTAAAAATTCAAAAATTCTTGTAGTTTAGCGCACTGGCTTGCTTGGCGTCAACACAGTCTAACTTTGTTTATACTTTCTTACTTTATATTTATTTTAGAGTGGAATAATGTATAATAAAAACTTGAAATCTGTAAAATCGTATATAATATTTGCACGCTATTTCCCGGCGGTCGTCAAAGGAGGCCTATATTTATGACCCCAAGATCCCACACGTTGACATAATAAAGCTATTCTACAGGTTTAAATCTAAAACTAGTATGAAGCCGGAAGAACTAATACAGTTATAATATCAAGAGATCTTTCAGTAACATAACGTAATCGAAACGTGGACTGCAATAAAATTAACAACGCCAATACAAATTGTTCAACCTGACCCGCGCCATTCATGATCAATTAAGCGAGCGTGTTTTTATTATTGGTAAACAAATTGAAAGGATCAAATGAAGTCCCTGTAAAGTTGTTAAATGGATAACGATAATTTTTTGATGTTCAGGGCAAAAAATCGATCCCTTAATATACAACTTAAAATGGTAAAGTACAAAGTGTCTGTAATTAAGAATCTCTGTGAAAACGTCATGTGTACTCCCAGGGGGACACCTTGTCTCAGAACACACCTCGCAATTGCGTTTATCAATGTATTAAGTTGCTCATAGTACGGTATCTCATATTCTTTTGACTTTCGATGTGAGCAAAGCATTGAGTTTATTATCTGTTTATTAACGCCGATGGGTGAATCATCCACAAATCTCTTTCGGAACACTGACGTCTAACGCGACGATCGTTTCGAGTAGGATTGGTTCCTGAGCCGATTTCTTAACAATTGAAGCTCACGAAATGCGAGACAAACCCCTACTGCCTCCTTACCTTTACTGTGACAACAGTCCGTTAATCGATTTACATTTTGTTGCACTCTTATCAGCTGTAACAAACTTATTGCGATAAAGAAATAGAAGTCTCCATTGATCGTTGGTAGCCGATGTTATTATATACAACTGTAAAATGGACTAAGCCACAGTTGCACAACCATACTCACTGTTCCACTCATGACCCTGATTACTATGTATCCATTCAAGTCTAATGCATGCAGAATAGGTAGCGGGGCTGAATCAGTGTTTTTCAATGAAATTTGCCTAAAAACTAAGAAATTTACTGCTGAGAGGAGAGAGTCTAAGAAGCCTCTGGAAGGAGTTGGGAACAGTGAACACAGAGCCTCATTCCCCAGTATTCCGAACTTTTTAAAGTTGTATTTAGCTCCTGACAGTGTGTCAAAGATACCAAGACTAGACCACGTGATATCGGCGTGTTCAATCCTATACAGTGTACAGTCCCGCCTGATAAAACTAAACATTCTCCCCACATATTCGCCTAACATTTTACATTTGCCTTTACGCGGTTTTTGGTTAGTGCGGGCGGGCAAGTTCACTTGGCATTACTCATTTACTCGCAATATTTTACAGACGGGACCAACAATTCATCCGATTTTAAAGTATCCCGTCAATGATTTTGTAACTCCAGTACTTCTGTAAAATCAAAAATAGGTTTTTGCCGAACAAACAACAAAAAACCTAGACCCCCTTAAAAAAACAAAATCCCTAACCTGTTAGCTTACCATACCTCTACGTACCATATATATTCTATAATTCCGGACTATACAATAATCAGTAGGAAGAATTAGAAGAATCCACCCCGTGCATGTTGACCTTAATACCACCCATTCATCAAAACACTTTCCAAAACAGCTACAGCTGTAATTTTCCCACACTGAAGCCAACACTAAGTACAGATGACAACTCTGGTTATAATCCCGAACTGACGGTAACTGGCTCGTGCAGCTTAAAATCGTTTGTTAAACTCAGAACCTGTTTAAAGGTAAACCAACGTGTACTCAACGTGGTCGTGTGTGTATGGAATTGTGGAAACAAGGTGGATTTGTAAAATGTAACGGGTGTGTAGATCTCTAATACAAACATGACCACGAATAACGCGGTGTAGAATCTCTAGATAACAAGACAATATCAGTACACTTGCCTGTTGTTAAACCAGTTTTCCAAACTTTGAAACTGCTTTAAATATCAAATTGTAACGATATTTTAACATTCTAGTCGTCAGCGACTGTTTGTTTACAGCTATAGACTATATGCATAAATATAATGGGATAATTGTAGCCTTGATAGACCTTTAATAATTTAGACCGAACGTCAAACATCGAAATAAGGTGCTGAAATGATGAGTGTATAATAGTACTGCTATACCCTAAAGTAACACTCTACATGCGTAAAAAGAATGATAACACATAATGATGATAACACATGAAAGAACACAATATTATATCAAGAGCTGATAGATAAGACCATAATGTCTTTGCAGATACGATCTATATTTATAAGTAAAAAGGTAGGGCGTCTTTACTTATAAGGACAGTAATGAGATTACACTTTGATACAGATATGTTAAACACAATGTGTGTTTACTGTACTCTTGCTCAACTGTTTCATAGAAGTATCCAATCAATTTTAATCTTTACAATTCATTGACTGTGCACTGGCACGTGCATTCCGCCTTTCAGTATCAGTCGACTTTTAATAAACTCGGAGATTTGATCAAGGTGTCGGGTATACATTTCTCCTGTAACAAGGCCGATAAGTCTGGATACAAACACATGTAGCATTGCAGAATGTTGGCGACCTACTAGAGTTGCGATCAATTTGTAAAGTTCTGGTCTTAATCTAAGGTGGAACATAAGGAAAGTAGTAATTCGCAAACAAACCTAATAGGGCAACAGGTACTTGATATTTCAGTGACCACCGTCTTTGTACAAGAGAATCCACCTTTACAAATTGTGGATTTCAAATTTAAATTGTACAGCAATTATAAATCTAAACAAAATCTATTTCTGCCTAAATTTTCTTGAAGATAGCTTGTACTTGAATACACTACTTTGCCAATAAACATTAATAGCCAATCAACATTATAATTAACGACCACGGCTGCTTTTTTATCCTAGGTTAACTATGAAGTTGGAACCTATTTTGTAAACTAGGATGGCTTTACCCATATTTAGCAATCAGCCACACAAAATTCAGCTTTCTCTACCAACATCTTGAGCCTTTTTAACGTGTCAAACACGTCCAATAAATGGTGCGAGATGGTGCACATCAGCTGTTCATAGTGCAGACTAATGTTGATTAACACGTAATTGTACGCTCTCAGACTAATTCTAAGTGATCACACACCGTGACATACCCATCTTAAAACCAGTATCAAGTGATCAACAATTTAAAATCCAACATTACACAGAATATCGAGCACGTGATACGAGGGTTTCCTCAAATTGGTGGAGTTTTCCGTGTAATTGACAACACCTAATTATCACGGCATAAACTATATTGCACCCCTCACAACTTAATCTCTTAATTACTCTATTGTGGCACAAAGTGGTGTACATTGTTTTTATACTGTTATAATGGATTAAGCACGAAATGTGGGGCGGGGAAGACTCTTCATAAACTCAGGATTACATTGTAGTGTTGTTACCAAGGGACAAACTATCATTACACTTGACTGTACAACACTGAACATAATATATTGATATTTTTGAGACTAGAATCGAGGGCAAACGAATCGTTACATGGTATGGTTAAAAGAAAGAACAATCCTCGGTGCCAAATACGAATAATGAATTACCAACATTCAATATTCTAATTGCCCGCTCTTGATTCGAGTGTTTACTCCGTTGAAATATCATGCTCCTGCTTGTCTGCATTGAGACCAACTACAACTAATTATTAATACATTATCAAAACTAAGTATTCTGGCAGGATTTGTTAAAACGTGTGGTATGGTCATACCACTTACCAGTTACCATAGTCCGTTACCCGTGCGGGATCAATCAATTTGGAAACGTGTTTATAGACCGTCCTTACAACTTTATGTCTGTATTGTAACTTGACATTCAAAACCACATACATGACCTTTTGAAGACACTCGACATCCAAATATGCTTTACTGATTAAAGGGGCAAGTGATGAACGATACAGAAAAAATATAACATATTCAAAAAGTTCACTGATAGGCTGATCCATTAGTGCGGTTAACCGGATATTGGCTGATAGGACATTGATCACTGTGACACATTGATCACTGACAGGTTTCGTTCCACTGGAAATTAACCAGCTAACCTTTGAAGTGGGAATATTTGACAGAAGGGTGTCGACTACATAAAATCTGACACGGAAACATGTACCTACGATATATACTGTCTCGCCCTATAATTATCATAAATTGTATACCCTTAATCAAATTTTGAACCCAAATAAAACACACAGTTTTGATAATAATCTCCAGCAGTGACTGAGATACAGGCCGACATATTCAAAATCATGCACAATCCGATAGCAGACTAGTCCCTAAATTAAACAGTCACGCGAGACAAATATAATGAACTTTGTGAGCTTTAAATAGATGTATGACACAAAGTGACGAGTTGGTTGGGGAGTTTAAACATTAACAACTATATAAAGCATGCGACAAGGATAGCAGTCAACAGAGCAGAACAGAGTTCAAAATTTTGGAAAATTTCTTGAGAAAGAATAACATCGTTCAATTACGTGCCTAATTCGTTTGATAAACAACTAAACGTGCCAAGTTCCATTTGATACCAACTAAATGTTTCAGTTATTCACATATCGCTAATCACATATCGCTACTACGTATACAAAACATTGTCGCGAAGGGTTTTAGTTTTGTTGAAGGAATTAATTTTTCGAGACCTATCTTCATCTATACCGAAATTGAGAGGTACGTCGTAGATAAATAGTTCGAGAGACAATGATAAAAGTTTGATATATAAGGCGATTTTGAATGAACGACCCAAAGCGAAACGAAATATAAAGCGAGACGATATTTATAAATATGGTATGAATTAATATATATCCGTACCATTTTACTGGCACCAACGCCTGCAACTTTAACACGATTCCGCAAAAACCGTAAAATATAATACAACATAAAACCTTTTTGAATGGCTCAAAATAGCTTTAATGGCCTACACTCAAATTGGCAGAAAAAAATAAAAAATGGCCCAAGGAAAAAGCATTTTAATGCCAAAAATTGACCATAAAAATCCAGGAACAACATTATATCCGATATATGGTCCGATAGTTTTCATTGCGTCTTAATATTAAACGTGGAAAGAAAAAGGTTACCTTTGTGAAGTGTTGATGATTCTTGCCACTTAACAAAGAGAGACAAGCGATATTCTGCAGCCCAGGGTCTCAAAGTTACAAGCTTGGATACTGTTAAGAAAAAATTTTCTTGTATATATGGATAACGGTAGTTTTTAAGAGGTTTTGTAGTAGTTTTGTAGTCTGGTTTCTAGAGCTCTTTAGAGTTTCTCTTTAAGTTATCCAAACTAAATAAGGATCAATACACCACCCATAAGTGACAGGGTGCAACATATATCAACATTTAACAAAATTTATTGTGATCCCAACAACATAGATTGAAAATGTACTTATTAATGTTTTTTGATACACACACTCCACATCTCACTTATTATAATATGGGTGTCCTACATTAATGCACATACTAGCAGTCTAATATATTATTAATCTTTTACTTCCTACAATACTTTTGGTCCATTCTATGACACGCTTGTCTTTTACTAAACTACCATCTATTTTGAACGAGGCCTTTATTCCAGTTTTTGTTTTTCCCCTCAGTTCATTGATCAGTGCCCATGTTTGCTTCATATTACCTGAGACTTTTGAGAATTTTCTGCAATAGTACAATTTCTTGGCAGATCTGATAATGTATTTTAACTGTCGACGGAATTTACTATAGGTTAAGTATAGATCAGAGTCTCCAAGAAAATTTGATTCTAATTCTAATTCTAATTCTAATTCTAATTCCAAGAGGGTTGGGTTCCTTAATTGTACTCTTCCACTGCTTGTAAAGATATTCTTTCTTTTTCACTGATGCAATGATCCCTGGTGTGATCAAGGGTTTGCAATCATATTTCTTTTTGACTTTTTGAACGATTCAGATTCAATTAAAAAGTTTTCTTTGATCAAAAGTTGTATCTTATTTGCAAAAATTTCAAAGTTTTCTACGTTGTAGCACACCTGCCCACAAAAATTTGTTTGGTCATATTAGATTCACAGTAGTCGTATTTTGGTTTACAAGGGTCAAGTTCTGGTTCTTCAGGCATGCTACATTCGAGAATACAGAAAATTGGAGAGTGATGCGAAACCCTGGTATCCAGTAGTCCAGCTGACACAATATTGTCAGTGGAGTTTGTCAGAATATTGTCAATAAGCGATGGGACACAGCCTGGTTTATGGTGCGTTGCCAGTGATATAAGTGGGATGAAGTTATTTCCATATAAGATGTTTTCAAAGCTGGCAGAGCCTTTATTAAATAGATTAAAGTTGAAATCTCCAAGCAGGATAACGTTCCTATCAGGAACCTGATTAAGAAGGCTCTCAACTTCGTGTAGGGCATCTTTGTCAGATCCACCAGGTGGTCTGTATAGGACACCAACTGTTTGGGGCCTGCCAACATTTGTTATGGAGACAAACACTGATTCAAGGTTAGGGTCAAAAACCACATCAGAACACGATTCAGGTTTGATCTGCTACGAAGCACACTCATAGCACTCAGGGGAATCAGAGGAAGACAAAAAGCCCAGCACCTTGGACTGGATGACGTATCCTTCAATCTCATTCCTCAGAAGACGAGCTTTGAGGTCTCTTAAGTTTGTTTATATAAATTTTATAGATAAATTATTGTAGCTTCTATATTGTGTAAAATTTTACGGACGAAATGATCCCAGTTTTTAATACTTTCAACACTACTATATAACAAATAATTTGAGGTATGACACCCGGAGATATGACACGATCAAGAGATGTCAAGAAAAGTCCAGTGAAGGTCGATATGACAGCGGATAATGGAGAAATTGAAGAAGAAGAAGATCGTAGCTGTGAATGTAGAAGATATATTGCGGAGGAGTTTTCTTTGGCATGTGCAACTTGCGACATGTACTGGCACTACTGCTGTGTTGGGCTTACTGGATTAACGCAGGAAGAAGGTAACCACTTGACTAACTGGCGCTGCCAAAATTGCTTTATCTCTCCCCACATCAAGGGCACAAGAAGCCAGTCCACAAATCCAGACAGTGAAGAAACCAAGACCCTACGGAATGTTATTAGAGAAGAACTTGGTGCCCTTACTCCGTGTATTAGAGGAATTGTCGAAGATTCTGTGAGTCATACCAGTTCTTCTAATGATTCATCTGAAAAACCAAAAGAAATCACAAAAATTGTGAACCAGGCTTTCCAAACCTGGGCAGATGTTACTGCAAATAGTCAGAAGAAAGTTATTGAAGAAATGAGCCTACAGCAAGCTTCTCAAAGTGTTGTCAGTAAAGTTCAGTCAAAGATGCACACTGATGCATATGAGCGAAATTTAAGAAAGCTCAATCTGTGTGTTTTGAATGTACCAGAGAGCAAGAAAACTAACTCCAAGCTACGCCAGGAAGAGGACTCGAAGTTCTGCAAGGAGACACTAAAGATTGAAAAAAGTGACTTTATCAGTTGCCATCGTGCAGGTAAAGTGGATCCAGGTAAGCCAGACTCCTGTCGGCCATTGATCATCCAGACAGCTGACGAGGAGTCAGTTAACTATTATTCCAACCATGGCAAGGGCTGGAAAGAGTCATCATACTGGATAAATCTGGATCTCTGCAGAGCAGACCGAGAGATCCGTTTTTTAGCCAGAGAAGAGAGGAAGAAGAGGCGGGAAGAAGCAGAGAAGGAAAAGACAGAGAAGAAGGTGGAGAAGAAGTAAATAGCAGTAACAAAGAATGTAGTCAGCCCATGAATATATTTTATACTAATGCTAATGGACTATTTAATAAAATTGATGAACTAAAATGTATTCTATCAGTTTATAAATCCATTCATGTAATCTGCATTACAGAAACTCATTTTAATAGTGATATTTTAGATGCTGAAATTTTTATTGAAGGTTTTAGTATGTTTAGAAAAGACAGAGATTTTAAAATCGATAATTCCACTAGCAACATAAGTGGAGGTGGAGGTTCTATTATTTATATTAAAAACAGTTGTAATGCTTCATTAGTGAGCTCATTTTTAAAAGCACCAGACTCTTTAGCTATTAATGTCAATACCTCTGGTGGATTGATTAGTATTTGTTGTATTTATAGGTCTACTTCTTTGAATTTAAAACAGAATAATATGTTATTATCTTGCATCAAGAACATATCTAGTGAAAAGAATGTTTTTGAAACCATTATCATAGGAGATTTTAACCTACCTAATGTATCTTGGGAAACTGGTAGTGTAAATAGTGGTATTTCTAGTAAGAATCAGGTTTTAATGATTCAACAAAAGTATATTGATTTATTTAATGACAGTGGTTTGACGTGGTACTTTACTAACGAAACAACCAGAAGACGGCTTGTGAAAGATACTCTCCAGGAGAGTCTTCTTGATCAGGTTTTGTATACAAATGATGCTCTTGTCAACGGTTGTAAGATCGTTTCTCCGCTTGGCAAAAGTGATCATGTTGGGATACTTGTTGAACTGGTTGTTTCGCCCAATACTAACAAAAGTCCCAAACAAAAGATTTTAAAGCCTATTTGGGGTAAGATTTCCTCAGAAGAGTTATTTAACTTTAGTAAGAATAATATTGAATGGGATTATAGTTGTACAAATAATGTTCAAGATATGTGGGTTGAATTACATGGTAAATTGGAGTCTGTTGCTGCAGCTGTCCCAGCTGCTTCGGTTTATCTCGACAACAGACCTGTCAAGTTGCCATGGAGTACAACTTCACTTAAAAGAATGAGGAAGAACAAAGATAAAGCATGGGCTGAATTTGATATTAATCCTTCGGATATTAACTTTAGCTGTGCAAATAGCAAGCAGCATATTTTTGAGGTGGCAGAAATTAAAGCTAAAGTAAATTATGAAAAGAAGATTACATCTAATTTAAAACAGAATTGCAAATCTTTTTACTCGTATTTGCGTAATAAACGTCAAGTCAAATCAAGTGTTGTTTCTTTAGATAGAGGAGATGGTACACGCACAGATAGTTCATCTGAGTCTGCTGAGGTACTTGCTAGTGCCTTTAGTTCTGTGTTTGTGTGTGAACCACCTGGCCCTCTTCCCCAAAATGAGAGTTATAACAGAGAGGTTATTGATGATATGGAAATTAGTAGTTCTGATATCAAGAAGCAGCTTTTAAAGCTTAATGTTTTTAAGAGTTCTGGTCCGGATGGCGTTCATCCAAAGTTGTTGAAATCCTTAGCATACGATGAAAAGTTTGTTGAAGCTGTAACTGAATTATTTGTTAAGTGTTCAGAAACAGGAGTCCTGCCTGACATTTGGAAGACAGCATCTGTTGTAGCATTGTTCAAAAAGGGTGTTAAATCTGATCCCTTAAATTATAGACCTGTCTCTTTAACTTGTATTTTGTGCAAAGTGTATGAAAAGTTGGTGAGGGCACATTTATTAACATTTTTAGAAGAACGAATTTCAAAGCATCAGCATGGATTTGTGAAGGGTAAATCTTGTCTTTCTAATCTCTTAGAGACATTTGATAATATTCTTGATATTTTAGACGAAGGTGCTCCTGTCGATCTTTTGTATTTTGATTTTAGTAAAGCTTTTGACACAGTCCCCCACTTTAGACTTCTATCTAAATTGGAGGGGTTTGGGGTCAAGGGAAAAGTTTTAGATGTTATAAAAGACTTTCTGACAGACAGAACCATGAGGGTTTGTGTAGAAGGACAATGGTCTGAGGTGAAACACGTGTTATCTGGTGTTCCCCAGGGGTCAGTATTGGGTCCTTTGCTATTTATTCTTTATATAAACGATTTACCTGACAATGTTAAAAATAAGATTAAATTATTTGCAGATGATCTCAAGCTAGTTTTAATACTTTCAACACTACTATATAACAAATAATTTTAGGCATGGCTACCGATGAGTAATCCGTTGGAGTAAAGTCTGCCGGTGTCCTGGGTGTGATGGATCTGAGTTAGATGGCAGGTTGTGGAGGTGGTAATCGTTTCTTCCTATTGCCCTGGTAGTCTTGTACTACCAGGGCTCCTGCGGTCTGGTACGAGGTTAGTTTTATTGTTAGAGATCTAGTGATGTTTGAAATTTATTAACTCCTTTTAGCTACTTCTCCTTTAGATAAGTATTGCATTCTTTTTTCTGCTATACAGTTCTTTACAACACCTCTGTTCATTATAATTCAAATTTTTTTTTTCACTCTGAACTATAAATCTCTGGCCTATTAACTGTTTCAGATCCAGATTGCTAGGGTTTACAACGGTGCCACTGAAACATCCTGCTGTTGATCTCTTATCCGGATCACCCAGTCTCCTCCCGATCCTCCCACACTTCACAACAAGATGCCAACACTGCCCGCCAACTTCCTCGCCTTACTGCAAAACTTATCCCTTGAAGTAAAGCAACACATGCATACCCTCCTTACTCAGAGTATCCTGGACAGTCTGAAAGAGGAAAAGCTTGCTTCTAAAATAGAACGGTTAGATGAAAAGAAGAAGGAAAAGAAAACGAAGAAGGAAACTACTGTTCAAAATGTCTCGTATAGCCCACATGCGCTCGTAGAGCACGTTCCAGTCCTCCCTGGAATGGATGAAAATCTATTCAAGAAAATCACAGAAGAATTAGATTCAATGAATCTTGAAGGCAAATCTAATAAAGTCCACACCCTATGGCTAAGCCCTTCATCAGAAGACTACTGCTTTGGTAACATAGTTAACAAGCCACATCCCATCAACAACTTCCCTAGCATCTTTAAGTTGATGGGACTTATTAATGACCTCCCCTCCACCACCAACAACATGGATGCTTGCCTTGTTACTAGGTACGACACTCAGCAAGCTAAGTTAAGCCTCCATAAAGACGATGAAGACCTAATAATATCACAGTCCAGCTCCATTTGCACTTACTCAATAGGGGCTCCGCGGACACTTGAGTTTGTGCTCGATACAACCCAAGTAGAACAACGCACAACTAGGGCCTCTAGGTCAAGGCCAGCCCAAGAGTTGATTAACGCAGACTTCACCCTTCCTGCCACCAATGGCACACTGAACATCATGAAGCCTGGTGCACAGCAAGTCATGAGGCACAGGATTGCCCCAGGAGTTGCACCTTCTGACAATGAAATCTGTTGGAGGTATAGTCTCTCCTTCAGAAAGTTAACCACACCTTCCTCTTCCCCTTCATCTCCTATTCTTCCCTCTCCTACATCCGACAGTCCTAATAAAGTATCCCCAAAAGCTCCCATCACAGACTCTCAAAAACACCAGAAGTCTATCATTCTCATTGCTGGTGACTCCTTTGCTGCCCGATTGGACGCTGATCGCCTCAGTAGAGGTAAAGAAACTGTCACCAACATAGCTAAGGGTGGGCTTAAGATCTCAGCTATACAGAAATCTATTGAGGCCTTTCATTCAAAGAACCCTCTTGTGCAGGTAAAGAAACTGTTCTTAAGCTTCGGTGCCAACGACATCCGGTACTGTACCCAGGGTGTCAATCATCTCAAGACCCCTGTGAGTGACCTTATGAAGACAGCAAAAAAACTTTATCCAAATGCACGTGTTTTTGTACAAGCTATTCCACCAGTCCACCCCAACGGACAAGATAAAATCCCTGGTAATGTTTGTGCTATGAATAATTTGATCTTTGATCGCTGCTCTAGGCATAAACTGTTTTACCTTGATGTTTTTTGGGCTTTCTTAGACCGCTATGGAAACAGAAACGAGAGATTATTTCCTAAATGTGACAATAGGGGCTTTTATGATATTCATCCCAGCCCCAAGGCTGGGATGCCAGTGTTGGCAAAGTTCTATCTCAGAATCATACACTCAAAGAGGTTTAATCCATTGGGATACTGATGTGGTAATTCAATTCAATATTTAAATTTTTCATTGTCTGCATCAGTATCCTATTGGATCTGATCATTTGGATGTTATTTATATGTATTCAAACGAAGTGATAGCATAAGGTATGTTACTTCATATTATAGCACAATACCTGACAAAACACAACGGCGAGACACAATTCTGTTAATAATATACTTTAAAAGTTTAAAGTTCTATGGGAATATCGGCTCAACAACACCGTGTTGCAACTGGTATGTTTTCTAGGTATGTTATCATCAGTAAAAGTAATAGAGGTAACGGGGAAAATTTGTTGTCCTGTCTTCTGTCTCGTCATATGTTATGTGCTCTATTGGGTATATTTTATTTTTATGTTATTTTGTATATATTTTCTTTGACTATCGATGCTAATATACTCCCTGGTGCTCCCCTACAACCTAAAATACACTCTGTACCATGTTTGAGGT
The DNA here is from genome assembly GCF_026151205.1 of Bolinopsis microptera. Lineage (NCBI taxonomy): Eukaryota > Metazoa > Ctenophora > Tentaculata > Lobata > Bolinopsidae > Bolinopsis > Bolinopsis microptera. The sequence goes on from NC_087073.1 coordinate 1,210,654, forward strand.
CATCCATAAATCTTTACTTTATGGTAATATTTTGTACCATTTTTCTCAGACACTTTAAACTTGTGTATAGGGGGGAGGGGGGCATTGGGACAGCCTTAGCTGCAATTTCTGTAAAATTGCTATCTACCACAAAAACCAAACTGTCACCTACCATGTCACCGAAACAGACTGTTAAGTTACTTTTCAGTATAACCAGCAGCTGGCTTGGGGTCATGTCTAGGTGTGGTCTGGTTTTTCTATCTCTCCTTAATATTTCCCTGATAGTAATTTGTAATTGTTCCTTACTGAACCCTGGACCAAATTTATCCGTTGTTTACAATAATGTCCATGGTTTCCTAAATACACGCGATTTAGCATCAGGAACACCACCACTAAATATGACCAAGATACATGAATTCCATGGATATATCTACAAACATAAGCCTCACATCATTATTCTAAACGAGACATGGCTGAAAAATTCCATTCTCAGTAATGAGGTGCTCCCTGACAAATACAAAGTATTTAGGCTTGACCGATCCTTAAGATCGCATCCAGTGGATGCAACCCAGCCCAAGAAATTCAGAAAAAACGGTGGTGGTGTTCTGATTGCCCATAGAACAGACATTGATATCTCGAGTCTAAAGTTCTCTAAAGTTAGTGTTCAAGCTGAATTATTATCCATCATAATTAAGACTCAGTGTGGAAGAAACTTTTGTATATCAACATTTTATAGAGTAGGAACGCTTGGCTTAGATAATTTTGAATCTTTCAAGAAACATTTTGTTACTTTAGCATCTGCCAGAAAATTGCAAAGGCACATTCTGGTAGGTGACTTTAATTTGGCTTCGATTTCCTGGCCAGATGGTCAGTCATCTTGCCAGCTACATTCTAGCTTTGTAAATTTTCTCACTGATGACCTCGGACATACACAACTTATTAGCTCCCCTACTCACAAGTCAGGCAACACCTTAGATCTTGTGTTCACTAACATTCAAAACCTTATTAAGAATGTTAAAGTTTTAGATCAAAACGAAATGTGTATGTCCGACCACTTTTGTATCACATTTGACATTGATATTAAGACCAAGTATATTAAGCAGCCTAAAAGAAAGATCTTTAATTATAGTAAAGGTAATTTTAGGGGCCTGAATTCTGAGTTATTTAGCATCGATTGGGATAGTATATTTGAGTGTAATGATCCTTATCTTGCCTGGAGTCGATTCAGAGGAGTTCTCGGTGCAGCCTGTGACCGATGGATCCCTAAAAAGACCATTAAGTCTCAGTTCCAGCCCCCATGGTATGACTCCGAATGTGATCGTATCCTACGAAATAAGGAGAAATGGAGAATAAGGCATAAGGGGAGCAACTCTGAGTCTCATAAACAAAAGTTTCGTGCATTTCGCACAAAATTTAAAAATTTGATGGACGAAAGAATGAGACTCAGTGTTGAGGATGACTCCGATGATGCTCTTATCTCCAAGAAATTCTGGACCTACGTTAAATCTAAATCAAAGTCAACCAGGATCCCTGAAACTGTCAAATATCATAATCGCTTTCGAAACAATCCATCTGATCAAGCTGCCCTTTTTAACGAATATTTTTATGAGCAGTTTTCTCAAGAGAGCGATTATGGCATTGACATAGATTTTCGTGATGATTGTTTTTCAAGTCTTGTGTTTAGTAGAGAAGATGTTCTGTTGATTCTTAAAAAGTTAAATCCTAACAAGGCCCCTGGCCCTGATGGGATTCATGGGAGAGTCCTCAAAAACTGTGCCCAAAGCCTTGCATACCCACTTAGTGTTTTATTTAACCTGTCTTTCTCGAGCGGATGCATACCCCCTGATTGGAAGCTGGCACTTGTAGTACCAGTGCACAAAAAGGGCGATAAGTCTTCGGTTGAGAACTACAGGCCTATCTCGTTAACATCTCTTGTAATGAAAGTCTTTGAAAGGTGCATAAAGACTGCATTATACGCTGCGTGTTCTGATCTGTTGGATGACCGACAACACGGTTTTGTTAATGAACGTTCATGCACAACCCAAATGATACCTTTCACGGACAATCTTGCACTTGCATTGAATAACAGGTCCAGGACTGATATAATATATTTTGATTTTGCGAAAGCCTTTGATAGCGTTTCGCATGACCTCATTTTAAGTAAATTAAAGAATATTTTTAATGTCGATGGACTAATGCTTAAATTTATTAAGTCCTATCTTGAGGGGCGACAACAACAAGTAGTGATAGGAGGCCAAACGTCTTCTTCTCTACCAGTTCGGTCTGGTGTCCCTCAAGGTTCTATACTTGGCCCTTTATTGTTTGTAATATTTATAAATGACATGTTCTCCTGTGTCTCTGAAGGCACCAATATCGCCCTTTATGCAGATGACACTAAAATTTGGAGGGAGATTCTTGGTTACCCTGACCATCACATAATCCAAAATGACATCAATAGATTATATGATTGGTCAGTGAGAAATCGAATGAAGTTCCACCCACAAAAGTGCAAAGCCCTCTCTGTGTCCCTGCAAAGGAACGTGCTGGATAACTTGCCATTCAATACCTTCTTTTATAAACTTTCTGGAAGTGATATTGACTTTGTGCCCTCTCAGTCAGATTTAGGAGTCGCAATAAACTCCAGGTTTAATTGGGGTGCACAATGTAAAGCGCTTGTTTCCAAAGCTACATCTAGACTTGGACTACTTAAGAGAACATGTCATTTCACTACTGATAAAAGGCAGAAAAGATCGTTCTATTTAGCGTTAATTAGGTCTATATTTGAACATTGTTCTGTCATATGGTCCCCTCAATCTGCAACTCATCTTCAACAGTTTGTTGCTATCCAAAAGAGGGCTATTAAATGGATCAATGGTGAACCTTACTCCAGTTATAATGACGATAAACTTGCTACAGAGCAAAAGAAACTAAATATTCTCCCTGTTAAACAGAAGTTTATTTATAACGATCTTATGACCTTCTATAGAATAGTGAATAGCATAATTCCAGTTTCGCTCCCTACATATATAGTCCTATGCCGTCCAGAGGGCACCCGATACACTAGGCACAATGCTCAAATAATTGATATGTCGGATACTTCAACTTACATGAGTACCACTGTGCCCTGCTCGGATGCCTTCCGAAATAGCTTTTTTCATAGATCTATGCTGAAATGGAATAGTCTACCAGTATGTATCCGGCAGTCAGAGCGGATTTCTACTTTTAAGGCCAAACTGATCAAGTACCTCTGGGCTGCCGATACAGTCTGGCCAGATTAGCTCATCAGTCTTATGAGTCTCAGAAATTTGTTTTTGTTGGTTACAATTCTGTCCGTCCAATTTCCTATCTGCTTTTCCTTTTCTTTTTTCTTTATCAGTTGTGACGGAATTGTAATGAACAAAATCCTTATAATTATTTATGATATGTTTGATTTCTTGTTAATGTTTGTCATTCAAATTTGGTAGACGGCCCCAACGTTAATGTGGCTCTTGCTATGTGTTGGTTCAGCCGAATTAATTATTATATAATCAAGTTTATTTTTCTCGTTAGTTGTCATCCGGCCAAACATTAAGCAACTTATATTGCAGTACCATTTATCATTTAGTAATCAAAATATGTCATTGTAATTTTGCATGGCTGAAATGTAACGCTTGATTTATATATATAATGATTAATTGAATTTTCAAATAAAATGCAGCTAACCATAGAAGTGTATCTGATGATATTTTAGAACTCGAAATTTGGGAGAGTATTTGGCACTTAAACTTCAATCCTGCCAAGTGTAAAGTAGTCCATATTAATCTAAATAATAATCCTAACTCGAATTATATTGTAAATGGAGTAGAACTAGAAGTATCTGCACAGGAAAAAGATTTGGGGGTTATTACCCATAGCTCCTTGCTTTGGAATGAACAGATAAAAGCATGTATTTCTAAAGCAAATCGTATGATCTGCTGGATTGTAAGAAATTTAGTTATTAGAGAAAAGGTTGTAATGATAGCTATTTATAAAGCTTTGATAAGACCTCATCTTGAGTATTGTGTCCAATTGTGGAATCCAGTTGCGGCTCATGGAAGTTGGGGGACTGTTTTGGAGCTGGAGAGCGTCCAGAGGCGGTTTACCCGTCTTATTGATGAGGTGGGTACTCTTCCATACAGCCGCAGACTGGATATCCTCAATTTGACAACGCTGGCAGAGCGGCGAATACGTGGGGACCTTATCGAAGCTTTTAAAGTAACTAGTGGTTTGACTGAATATGGATCGGGTTTGTTCAGAATGAGCAGATCTGGTCTTAATCTAGTTTCAACTAATAGGTGTAATAAGAGTGTAACTAAAGTTAAGAATCTCCAGTCTTCTTTTCTTCCGGAGCGAGTCATTCCTTACTGGAACAAACTCCCTTCGGATGTCAAGAACTGCTCGACAGTTTTAAGCTTTAAAGTAAGATTGGAAGGATTTAAGAAAGAAATGATTTCTAAAAACAGTGTAAATGATTTTTATTTTTGGAATATTTCGAGTGAAGTTTTAGGGAAAATTGAAGGACCCAGTTATTTAAGCAATAAGGAGACACATAATGAATATCTTTGGTTTCATCCTTTTGTGGCAAAGAAGCGTTTTATAAATCTTAATTCCACTGGGAAGTATTAATGAATTATTTATAGATAATGTATTAGATTTTATTAATTAATAAAATTGAATTTGATAAATTATTAATGTTGATGGAAAAATATATTTATTTAAATTATTTTTTTATTTAGTGCAATGATATTTTGTAGATCACTTGTGATGATGTTATGTCATAATCTTTACTTACTTACTTACTTACTAGGGGGGACTCCCAACCCACCGCCTCGGCGGGTAGTTGATACACCTTTCACAAGCAAGAGCCACTTTGGTCAACTTGCTGTGAGGTGTCTCAGCTACATGGGTTGGGGGTCCCCCCTTTTTTTTTTTTTTTTTTTTTCAAGGTTAGGGGTACACATACATAGTTTATCAATACGGGTGTAAGTAAGTGACTCATTGATGTAAATTCCCACTCCACTACCTTTAGATTTGTCACGTAATTTATTGGTGTATTCAGAGAGATAACCGGGTATCCTATACAGGTCTTTGAGGTTTGCATCAATATTTGTCTCAGCCAAGCCAATAAACGAGAGTGGATGACTGTACTGTGAGATTTCTGTGACAAATGTATCAAAATTTGCAGCATTTCCATCAATATTGTTAAAAATACCAGTAAGGTTCTGCCCATTTCTATGATACAGCTTTATGAGGTTCTTAAAGCTTTTATGATCATAATTTTTACAGCTTTTATGGATTTCATTGATTTCAATATTATAGCGCATCTTGCCGAAATTTTAACAAATGTAGCCTGGTTCATTGTTAATGGTGAACGCATTGCACGACAACTAATTTCACTAATATTACTGAATATTACTACGAATATTACTTAATATTCAATATTACTAACAGTAATATTATAAACCCCTCCGGGTCAGAATAAGATGCTGATAATCCCGGCTCCCGCTAAATAGATTCTGATAATCCCGGCTCCCGCTGTTAGTTTTTTCCCGCTGAATAAATAACCCCGACACAGCTTCTATAATCCCGCCCCGGTAATTTAGCTCAACTAGATTTGTTTTGTTTTGATATTACATGATAATTTCAACCGCGCACTGTCACGTGACCTATGGCTTAACGTAAGAACTATTTAATACACTTGATCTACGTATCGGTCTAATTGCAGGCGATGGCAAAACTCCAGCACACTGCTTACATTACTTAAACTCTTACATTAATTGGACCAGTTCCAGAACTTGTCTCGACGGTTACATTTGAGTTTTACCTGGGGACCTCAGGCTATCATGTTTACAAACATAGAATAGAGATTAGGCGGAATGACAGGCTGAGCGCGGCCCAGTAAATCATTCGCTACTCGGCAAGGTTTGTCATACGTTGTATGACCCGCCGCGCACGAGTGCAGAGTGTGCGACTCCCCCTGTATCGTAGAAACTATTCTGTATCGTAGATACTCCCCTGAATCGTAGAAACTCTACAGGGCCGGGGTAGTCGTTTCAACTATAGTGAAATTAATATAAAACAACAATGGGGTCACGACGTGATACAAGGCAAAACCCAGTGGTGCATTTTGCCGATCTACCGATTGCCGATGTCGATCAATGATCATGGTTGCGAGAAAAATTATTTGATGCGCTGCACGGCCCAATAGACAATAGTGCATCGCGCTACAAATATTATTAATACTCTACCAGGGGTTTTTATATTATTTTGCGGTTAATATTCTGTTTGTAGTTTGTTACTATTAGGTTGGAGTTTATTTTATTACTTAGTACGGCGTAAGACTCTTAACCCTTATTACCCTATTACCCTAACCCTTGACGGATGTTACTCTTCTAAATTTCTTCGAAGTAGCGCGCGCCGCTTTCTTCTGGAAATGTTGGCCCGATGGTAAGTACCACGCGCGAAGTAGCGCGCGCCGGGCCAGATCATTAACAATGGTCAACCCTAATCCCCTCACCCGCCACCGTAGAGTCCGGCGCGGACCCCGTTCGAGTTAATACATTGAGTTATTATATCAACACCCAAAAAACCTTATTGCCTGCCGGGCTCGCTAGAGGTGATCGATTTTCATCAAAACGTTTGTCCTCGCGCGTCACATCAAGTTTACAAGCTTTCGCACGCTGCATTGAGCAAAGTAGTCATGACAACGCGACGACATTACTTTGCAAAATTTAAAAGCTGCGATCTTTTATTTAGCTCAAAATCAAACTTTTCGGTTTAATTCAAAATCTAAGTTGTCCCAAATTTTGCTCCCGGGGAGCTAACTTTAAATTTACGAGACGTAAATTTTGTTGAAAACCGGAAGGTTCTATTTATTTTACTTTTGGAGGTATACCCAAGCCGGTAGGGTTTGCTGGGCCTAACCTACGCGCGTTTGCACTTTCATTTTAAAACGTTCACTTTGACAAACCATTACTCTCCACCAATCAAGTCAATTTTCAATTTTAAAATATCAAAAGAAAATAGAGAATTTTGCCAACACGAAAGGGGCTCCCTGGATGGGGTAGTAAAAACGCGATCTGCACTCTCAAAATCGACTTTTAAAACTTCATACATTTTCCCCCGAAATTATAAGTCTTATTATACTGCAAAACATCCCCCTACCTCCTTGATTCACGATGTCAATCCTTCGCAGCTCGGTGAGGCACAGTGGTGCATCTCGCCGATCTACCGAAGGATTGATGCATAACAACAAGACACGCGCTAAAGACGCGCATTTTCTGAGTGATGTTAACGATAGCTTTAAATTCACTGATGTCATTATTATTCAGCGTGACCGGTAATAGTTTAAAAATCAGAAGGAGAAAACACATGTTTAAATTACTAAAAAAGGAGTATCACTTTACAGGATTGAATTTAAATATAGTCATAATAGATAAGAGAGGAATTTGTTTCCCTTTGAATCAATCAAACTAGATGAATTGTTGTAAATACTAAGATCAAACTATCAATCTACAGGCTATCGTCAAACATGTTGCAAGGCGTCATCTTCAGTGACATAATAGATAAGAGTTTATTAACTATCATGCCAGTCTTTAGAGACGGTAACCACATTAAACTAAAGTTTTCCCAATCAAAATAAAGGGTTTATACAAAATAAAAGGTTTATGCACTAGACTGCGAGACAATTAACCTTATGCAATGCAGGTTAGTATAACTATAATATCGGACTGAGTTGAAATTTCTGAGAGCATGATACCCCAAAATAAATATATGCCTGTGTCTGGCAATAGCGTTCAGATGGCTTCCGAACTTGTGCGGATAAGATAATATAAAAAATACAAATAAACTATAATAACAATCTGAAAATTAATGTATCAGTACAGATCTTATACTCGAAATCAGGCACTTTCAAAACATTTCTCTTAAATTATCTTTCTTAACACCGTTCAATTGTAACTTTAAATTAAAATATTATGATGATCCGGACGATGATAAATATTAAATTACAACTGATTATATTTATGGATTTCGGCCTGTCGATGCTGGAAGCTGATCAGCTAATCGTTAATCGTTACCATGTGACAAGAATAGTATGATGAACCTCCCAATCAGTATCTATGTATCAAAAGAAAATATTGATCTAATTCAACTCGTCGGGAGCCCTTTTGAAACATCTCGAAGTTAGAGTGCAGAGTGCATGATTACTGATTATCAGCACGATTGGGTGAAACAAAGACGAAACCGTGTGTTGATTAGAATTAAAAGAGGAAGATATTTAGTGATAAATTGTGCACTCTTGCATTTAAGTTTTAATTGTTAGACTTGTTCGATGTAGGGCCTTTAATTTAACCTAATACTAATGCAGTTACTTAATACTTGGTAAGTCTAGGGAAAACAGGTGCTGAGGTGCTAGTTGTCGGAAATGAAATGGAGTCTGTTCCTGATCGAAGTTACATGATGCTGATAGATTTGATGCAGCTCAGCACTCAGCAGCCACTGTCTTCAAATAGAGTGTTCCAGTTCTGCAATCTGCAGTCTCAAATGTTTTCGCCCAGCTTTTCTTTTCATCGTGGTTATAGAAGACAGACCTGAAGAAATACTAGTATAATGATAATATAGGTAACATGTCCAGAATGAGTAAAATTGTATTATCGGCAAATTTACTTATGTGAAAACTCCCAACAGGGTGGCGCTGGCCCAGAAGTAACTGCACACAAGCAACCCTTTAATGATCACGCACGTAATTTGTGTGAAAATATGTAACTCATTTAACGAAGTCAGTGAAAAGAACCTACCTTTATTTACCAATGTCGATTTTTTGCTTGTGATGAAGTAGTCCTCGCAAATGTGAGATATGTATGTAGTTTGTTTTTAAAAGTAAGATTGTAGTCATAGTCGATGTATAGCGACGGTAGTTTACCAGCAGCTCCCTGTACAAATAGAAATGTGGTTTTTATATAATATTACTAGTTAAATTAATGAGTACAATGCAGGAATAAAAAAATGTGTCTTAAATGTTTTATATTAAATGTGTTATAATTATATTAACCACCTTATATTCGTATAATATGTACTCACAAACAATGATAGTCCCAACTGTTTTTAATTGCTTATAATTTAAACCTTCTTATTAAATAATTTAGATGACTGTGTCTGATCTAAAATTGCACGAGAAATAGAGAAAATTAGGTCTCAGACAGAACTCGACCGGGATATAACCGGCGCAGCCGGAATACCGGCTGGTATTTGGCGATTTTGTACCGGTACCGGCCGGGATTTTGGTTTTAGCCGGGATTTTTCCAAAATAAATTCAGTTTTTCTCAACGTTAATTTGAGTCCAAAATTAACAAATCTGTGAACATTTTCCTAAAACATTTTGACGAAGTCATTGAACAATGGAGACTGGAGTCAATCTATATTTAACATAATCATGGGTGTACGAATTATGGACTTCTTTCTGACTTATGACTTAATTATTGTGACTAAGTGTCACGGCTCACGGTCTTGTGTTACCGAGGGACAAGTAAAACAGAGTTCTCCGGGTAAAGAAAGCATTAATAAATGCTATTCAGTATTCATCCTATTCAATTATTCAGGTAAGGTGATGTAAACTGTAAAGTGATAAGCTCCAACGTCAAACACCATGTTCAATTAAATAAGTTTAAGTAACCAATACCAGATCACAGGATTGTTATAGTTACGGAGACTGTTGGAAACGATGCAAACCAGGATCGGACTCCTATCAGAAATAGTCGACCACCGGTCCAGCCTCCCTCAAACTCAAATGCCCTACCACTACCCCAGACCACATCCACCTCTTCAGCCAGGAACAGCGCTCCCACTATACCACTACCAGCAGTTCCTACCGCCTCAGAGGATACACTGCACGTGCCCGTTATTCCTCATGCCTCGTCTTAAATGTCCAGTCCATGAATCCTAGTGCATCAAGTGCGAGTATATGGGAAGTGCCAAAAATCTCAGCTCTTATTCAGGAGAAATCCAAAAACCACTCGTTACCGTTTATTGCACTTACGGAAACGTGGCTCAAGTCCTACATGTCAGACAAATACAAAATGTGCATCACCTCTTTCTCCTGCTGAGCAGAACCTCCCCCTTAAAAGTAAACAAATCTGCATCGCCTCCCAACGACAATCCAGATATATTAAGCAGCAGAGACAATCATTTAAGGAGACTTCGATATCTATCAGGATCATGATTATACTGCCTGAGAACTCAGCACTTCAGGATGAAACATATAATATTTGGTTTTCTCGATTTCATTCATATTTAGACAGAAGTCCGTGTAGATAATTGGTTATAGAATAATTGGATATAATTTTATGCGAAGTTGTGTCTGCGAAAATATACGTGTGAACTGGTCATCCCGCAAATGCTGAAAAAGTAGATGTTACCTATCATAAAATAACCGCTCGCACCGTACAGTGTACACGACAGAGTTGTGACTGCGTTTACAAATTCTTTATCATATTGATGTGTTGCCATGGCAACCGAAACTCCATCGGAAGATCGGCCTGTAAGGCATAATCATGATAATACACAGTATCAAAACATTGCCATTGATATCATAGCAACATTCCAGAGATTAGATTATGTGTGTGTAAGAAAATGTATGTTATAGTATTATACAGTCTGCTAGAACATTCCGTTTACACATGGTGGCCGATAACAACTTGTTTAATTTATCTCCGAATTACACTCAAATTTCTGAAAGTTTCGTAGACTTAAATCAATTACAGAGGGTGTGGCTATTGGCCAGCCCCTCTATTTCACTATTATGGTTGAAACTATAAGAATACAGATTATATTGTTACAGTGATTTTACAAAAGTCGAAACAGTAAACACCAATTTGTAGGATACTTTAAATCACACCAAAATTGGTCCCAGAATGCAATGAAATCTGATGGCGTCTTTTCAGTGAAAAAGAGGCCACACCCTCTGTAATTGATTAAAGTTTACGAGACCTTTAGAAAATGAGTTATATAACTTGGAACTTAAACTAAGATAAATTGAGTATTTATACTCAATTTATCTTAGTTGCATGAGTAATATATATATACTACCCACTATACCACTACCAGCAGTTCCTACCGCCTCAGAGGATACTCTGCACGTGCCCGTTATTCCTCATGCCTCGTCTTAAATGTCCAGTCCATGAATCCTGTGCATCAAGTGCGAGTATATGGGAAGTGCCAAAAATCTCAGCTCTTATTCAGGAGAAATCCAAAAACCACTCGTTACCGTTTATTGCACTTACGGAAACGTGGCTCAAGTCCTACATGTCAGACAAATACAAAATGTGCATCACCTCTTTCTCCTGCTGAGCAGAACCTCCCCCTTAAAAGTAAACAAATCTGCATCGCCTCCCAACGACAATCCAGATATATTAAGCAGCAGAGACAATCATTTAAGGAGACTTCGATATCTATCAGGATCATGATTTTACTGCCTGAGAACTCAGCACTTCAGGATGAAACATATAATATTTGGTTTTCTCGATTTCATTCATATTTAGACAGAAGTCCGTGTAGATAATTGGTTATAGAATAATTGGATATAATTTTATGCGAAGTTGTGTCTGCGAAAATATACGTGTGAACTGGTCATCCCGCAAATGCTGAAAAAGTAGATGTTACCTATCATAAAATAACCGCTCGCACCGTACAGTGTACACGACAGAGTTGTGACTGCGTTTACAAATTCTTTATCATATTGATGTGTTGCCATGGCAACCGAAACTCCATCGGAAGATCGGCCTGTAAGGCATAATCATGATAATACACAGTATCAAAACATTGCCATTGATATCATAGCAACATTCCAGAGATTAGATTATGTGTGTGTAAGAAAATGTATGTTATAGTATTATACAGTCTGCTAGAACATTCCGTTTACACATGGTGGCCGATAACAACTTGTTTAATTTATCTCCGAATTACACACAAATTTCTGAAAGTTTCGTAGACTTAAATCAATTACAGAGGGTGTGGCTATTGGCCAGCCCCTCTATTTCACTATTATGGTTGAAACTATAAGAATACAGATTATATTGTTACAGTGATTTTACAAAAGTCGAAACAGTAAACACCAATTTGTAGGATACTTTAAATCACACCAAAATTGGTCCCAGAATGCAATGAAATCTGATGGCGTCTTTTCAGTGAAAAAGAGGCCACACCCTCTGTAATTGATTAAAGTTTACGAGACCTTTAGAAAATGAGTTATATAACTTGGAACTTAAACTAAGATAAATTGAGTATTTATACTCAATTTATCTTAGTTGCATGAGTAATATATATATACTCTCATTTTTTTAGAGCAAACGTAATTTAAATGGCTAAACACAATTCAATAAAATTTGGCTCGATCCGATTATCCAAACTATCAAATAAATGCGAAAATGAACCTTCTTTTTGCTTTTGAAAACAATGAACACAAATATGTTTCGATTTGACAAATTTCTCGAACCAGTGGTGGTAGTAAGTCATACCAGAACCAATTATTTCAATTGGGCACTCAGTGACTGAGCTATTAATGCCAACGTTTGCACACTGACTTTTGGCCCACCCTGTATATTTATAATATACGGCTGGAAAAAATGTAACTGGATATCTGCCACAATGCTGCTATTATTAAGGTTAAAGTAACATTTAGCACATAAAGAAGTCTGGTTTGCTAGGTTTTAATTGGTCGTATAATAACAAATAAAAATGAGTTAAGACTACAAAAACGGTCGATAGAACCTAATTATAATACCTGTATCGAGAACTCGACTTCAATGCACTGATAGCGTTGGTACTAACATTCTATCAAATTATGTCATATCTTGAGACTTGATAGCTGCCTGAAACAGTTTTGAGTCAACATTATCGTGATATTCTAGAAATTGAAACCAATTCTCAACTTTAAAAAAGCAGGTTTCAATAAATGCCATAGAATTAAATTCTACCTTTTTAAATTTTAAGAATTTGTTGATTTATTAAAATTCTGTCTCAATTAATATATAAGGGTACATGCAATGTATTTCGACACGCACTGTAGACTCACTTATTGGATTCGTGCTAGATGCTGTGTACGTCACCCTCTTAACCACCTCTATGGCGAAGATGAGGATGGTAAGTGCAAGTACAGTAATGTGAGGAGAGGATGGGTATCATTTAGCACATTTTTGCTGTAGGTGTAAAGTAGCTCTTAGTCAAGGAGTATATAAATGACGGCACGACAAGGTTCTGCAACAGATCTCTGAACATGTTATCTTGTGAGCGCCGAGTGAACACTTATAAGAACAAGGCCAGCGATGTAAGACAGTATCATTGACTTAGTCCATGCTGGGAGGAAAAAAGCAAGTACAGACGACCGAAAGGAGTCGTGGTTTGGGATCCTGAGTGGGTCTCGATATTGGATAGTGCTTTTATATATCGGACCTTATGATATTCTCAAGGTCACCAAGACGGCACAGTCTTATGGCGGGAGGTAACGGTACCATCTAAAGAGCAGATTGCTGAATCATACAAGTAAAAACTCTACCGGTACAGCAGTCTTACAGCAGACTGAGATTCAAGCGAAAGAATTGTGCTGTTATAATTATGCGGTTAAAGTTCTAGCACCGGGAGTAGTTGTTCACGGTTTGGAGAGAGCTGAGTAGGCTAGTACGGGATAGAAGGGAAGAAGCAGCTCACTGTTCCAGATGGATCTACTTCTTATCAAGGAAGAAGGAGTGGTAGGTATAGTAAGGAAGATTGGAGCCTAAGAGTTAACTTAACATCTAGAGGTACCACAAACTTTATCTCGTCGCCAATTGCGAGCTTTAACGGGTTTCCTCAAGTGACTCGATGGTTTAATTGTGACAAATCATGATACGAACTTTGATGAACCCATAATAGTATAGTGCAATAATACTATGATAGTATTCTCATAAGTTCTACCCTTGCAACCGAGTACAATGTACATACTAAGTGATATCAAGCTGCAATCTAAAATTTATTAATTGAATCTCAAAATAACTTCAAATTTTACCTAATAATTGCGACATCGTTGGAAGTGAGAAATAAAATACATTAAATTTTAATCCAATTCTGCGAGAGAAGATTTGCCCAGACAGCTGACAAGAATGTATTACCATACTTCCTGTAAATGTGGTAGTTATTAGGTCATATCAAACTTGAAAATTATGTCAAAGTTTTTCTCAGTCTCTGGTGTCAATCACCAGTAGAGTGCCCAGCCGCACCAAAACAACCTGCGATTTTTACGTGGGAAACATCGTATAATACACATGCTATACACTCTAGTTTTATAGCAGCTACTGATATCATGCGGCAGTATTAATAAGCATACAAATTCAGCGCAAAAAATTGTAAAGACGACACAAATTCATGCGGGATGTTAATAAATGTGTCCATGTTGAACTCAAACTCCGACAGAATAATATTTCAAATCGGATATATTATAATTAATCAAATGGTATCTGCTCATGTTCCGTCTATATAAACTACAAAACTAAAAAATTAGTGAAGTTCTGAAACAAAGATCACGACTAGGTTTTATCAAAATTGAAAAGAAAACCGATCGAAGTGCACTAGAGATATAGTTTAAGTTTAAAGGGTCATCATTACTAAAATCTCTTCCTAGCTCCTAGCAATCAAGTTGTTAATCCTAGTTCTACACCTAAACAAGTACAAAATTACAGCCTTACATTTTGAAATTTTTCGATATCCAGCTCAACATAAGACTTGCATAATGGGTACATACCGATGATCGGTGTTCGTAAATATTTGATTATTTATAGTATTGAAGTTTAAAATCTTCCTAATTATGTAAGAATAACAAAAGGAATCACGTACTAGTGTGCTGTTACGAAAAACAACTATTTAATAAAAATAAATTAACAGTATTCGAGTACAAAATTAAAAATACAAACTCCAACATAATCGACAGACAAACTCAATAAATGAAGATTTCGTCGTGAAACGAGCTATATATACAGCTATAACGTAGCGCTCGACTCCAGTCTGAACCAAAATTAAGTCGCGTTCGTAGGAAATTGACCACCAGCTGCTGGTGGTTCGAATGTTGGTTTGCACACTACTGTGGTTGCGAGAAGCATTATTTGATGCGCGCGCGACCCAGTAGTGCATCGCGCTACAACCTACCTCCCTGCACCTCCCCCCCTTTCCCCCTTCATTCTGCTTTCTTCTGCAGCTGAACTATGAACTCTCAGCTCTTTCGCCGTACAGGCTGCAGGCTGAGCGCCGCCCAGTAATGCTTGCATCAACCCAAGAAACCTTACTGGATGGGGCCTATTATTGATTATTACTTTCAAAGTAAAAGAGTTAGAGACTTCCGGTTTTTTGCAAAATGTTCGTTTTATAAAAATAACGTTTCCCCCCAGGGGAATTTTGTATAAACGTAGTTGTTGAGTTATCTCAAAATATCCAGAAAAGTCTCATTTTGCAGGCCGATTAGAAGTTTGTTGGAGGACTTCGCCGTGCCGCGCGAACCAGCATTCTTGCTTCGATCGTTGCTCTGCTTTGCAAAGCAACGATCTCGATGGGTTGACATCGTCAATTAAAGAAGTTTGCAACTTTAACTTTGCGGATTCTTGTCCTCTGATTGGCTGAATTGTGTTACGTGCTGGCTGCTTGAAAGTTGGAATGTGGCACGCGTGCAAATCACTTAATTGTTAATGTCACGCGCGCGAGGACAAGCCTACGGTGTACGAGAAGGGGCCTTACGAAGAAAATATATGCTTAAAACATATATTTTTCGTAAGGCCCCTTCTCGAACATGGCGTGTGTACGAGAAGGTGCCTTGCGCGCACGCATGTGCGTGCTTGTCACGTTTAATTAAGTTTTCGCGCGTTACTAATTAGTGGATAAGCGCATGTTGCAGACGTATTTAAAAAATGGAACAAGATAGACCGACACGAGAGCATGAATTTGGGTGCCCTCTGGGGATGTATTTTAGTAAAATCAACTCGACACTGTTCATGCAATGAAACTTCACCTAACCATCCTGACTGATTACTGAAACACTGACAGAATCTGATGACGCGTCATGATGACAAGAACAAAGAAAATGAATTTTTATTCTGCATATGATAGCATCAAATAAAAAGGCAAATGCAATGATGTCCGAGTTACCTTGCCATCTTTCAAAACGATTGGATCCGGTCGAGAGCATTTGCGGTGAACAAATTTTGCCCATCATAACACTATCAAGAGTCATCAGATCATCCCAAAAATCATTTGATGTGGTCTGATATCATCATATGTAACACCCTTAATCGATATTTCTGCGTCATGGTCATGAGAAAGTTTCAAAAACCAGGTTTTAGTGGTTGCCCAATGCCCTATTTGGGCCCTTATCTATGTTCTCGTGTCGGTCTCGGTCGCGCTAAATCACTTTACAGTCGATTCTCTAGTCGTTTCAGAACCTATAGAAATAGTGCTCAGAGCTGGTTTTGTAGTTGGAAAGTGTTTTTAATGTAGAGTGGGAGTTCTGAGGATTTATAATTCGCATCATTTAGTCGTTTCAGAACCTAGAAATAGTGCTCAGAGCTGGTTTTGTGGTTAGGTTTTGTAGTAGCCATGATGTTGATAGTTGCCAAATTTCGGTAACGAATTAGGACTTAATTTGAGTTTACTGCACGCGCGATGAATAATTTGTGTTTATAGATGATAGAGATCTGCGGCGCGTTATCAGGTTAACCAATGAAATCACGGCAATTTCGTCACGTGACAGTCGAGTGTAGAGTGATTAATTATCATCCGTGGAATCGAGTTGAATTTGAATTGCAAAATAGCCGAATTGATCTTTGCCTTTAGTGGCCTGGTATGAGTCTCATGTAACCTGGTATGAGCTTTAGTAGCTTGGTATGAGCAATTTGAGTAGCCTGGTATGCGAAAATAGACATGTTCTAGTATGGAGTGTCCAAGTAAGCTACTGCTACCACATACGTAATTCGATGATCAAAATTCGTGGCATAAAATGGCATAAATGGAGAATTACTCAAGGGTTTTTCAATTTTCCCCATAGAAAAAGTCTCCATTTTACGCCATTTTATGTCATTTCATGCCATTTGGTACCAGCCACCAACAATTGTTCCCGGAAGTGATCTTGCCAAGGTACAGAGGGCTGTGTGCATGTTGTCCAACACCACCGCCATCGCTGAGGCTTGAGCTCGTCTTGACCACAAGTTCGATCTTATGTATGCCAAGAGAGCCTTCGTCCATTGGTACGTAGGAGAAGGTATGGAAGAGCGGGAGTTCTCTGAGGTTAGGGAGGATCTGGTTACCTGGGGACCTCAGGCTATTATATTTATGTTCATAATCATACTCATAGAGATTCGGCGGAATGACAGGCTGAGCGCGGCCCAGTAAGGATCTGGCTGCTCTGGAGAAAGACTACGAAGAGGTTGGAGTCGGCTCTGTTGACGGTGAAGGTGAAGAAGAAGGTGGAGAGTACTAAAAACCCTGAAGAACTTTTGAACCACTGTTTCTAAAAAGAAATCTGTAAAAATTTCTGTAAAATTGTTATGAATTGATACTAATACTAATATGGTTGATTCAAATCAATTAATATCATTCTTAATCAATAATCATGATACCAGTGTTTTACTTTGCTTCAAATCAATTAATCATCATTCGATATTTTTTCCTCGAGTTGGAAACTTTAATCTTTTGTGTCGGTTAATTTAGTGACGGTTCAGATTGGTCCATGGCTCAGTGGTTGATGATTTGTTGTAGGTTTATAACCTACCAGGACGCGCGCCGAGTTGGACTCGTCGACGGTCCCTATTATTTGAAACAAATATTTTACGAGCATCACCCGTTAAATGATTTGGTGTAACTGTAAGCTACAGTCAGATTTGTAGTTATTCACGTATGATATTTAAAGTTACGGGTATTAAACGTAATTGGATTATCAATAATAATGAGCCTATACTAGAATTTTTTAATGATTATCTAGAGTCTGATAGGGCTCGTAATATTCAGACTTATGATTTTTCTACTCTCTACACTAATCTTAAACATGATGAAATTAAGACTGCTCTTAAAGATGTTGTTAAATTAGCGTATAAACATAGCAAATGTAACTATATTTCTATATATAACAGTGGCTTTGCGTGGGTTAAGAATCCTCGTGAAAGTACCTTTCGATTTAATGTTGATTCATTGATTGAAAGTATTGATTTTATTTTAGATAATGCTTACTTTAGTATGGGGAATAAGATATTCAAACAGATCATTGGAGTACCTATCGGGGTGAACCCTGGGCCCTTCATTGCTAACTTAACACTATTTTATTATGAGTATAAATATTTAGATAAGCTGTATAAGACGGATTATTTTAGAGCTAAGCGACTTAATAATACGTTTAGATTAATAGATGATATCACTACTGTTAATTCTGACGGCGTTTTCCAGGAACACGTTAATACGATTTATCCTGATAGTTTGAAATTAAATAAGGAAAATGAGGTTGATACCAAGGCTCATGTTTTAGATTTGGATATATCAGCAAAATGAAAACATCGAAGACGAATGGCCTAATTTTATGTTATTTTGTATAACAGGACTAAGAAAATCAAAGCGTAACATAAACCAAAATGCCGATAATAACCTTGTCTCTACATCTTATTATATGCACACACTTATGCATCACTCAATAAACGTCGCATATCTCATAAATTACACTGCCAACATTGGACATTTTTTATTATCGCCGCGTATTTCAAATCAAGTTACAAATTCTACAAATTTTGAAGTGCTCAGTCTTGTTTTACTTTTTTAATCTTTACCTATTAACCATTGGAAAATAAAACTTTAAGTTATAAACCTTCCTTGCATACTTTACCGGTAGAGTCTAAATTGAATAGTTTGTGCCCCACGGGGATGAATTTCTTATTACCATTGATATTATATATACTTTTCTGAGTAAACATTGGCTGGTACCACGGGCCAGTCCCCAACAAAAAAAATCTATAGAAGAGGGGCACTTTATAGTTAGAGTTTATGATAAACGGGACGATTTTCCGTTCAAAATCGTTCAGTATTCTCCTAATTGTAGTAACATGTCTAGAGATGTACTCATTGGAGTATTTGGTTCTCAACTCGTTCTTTCGTTAATTTAGGATTTAAAAAGAAATTATTAAGTAGTAAATACCGACATACCTTATCGGACCTTATTTGGACGGACATTACTTGAACGGACATAATTATGGACGGACATTAATATGAACGCTAGAAGGCAATCAAAACCATCAAAAATCCGAATTTTTTTCATCTTTTTTTGAAGTTTTTTTAATTTTAGCAAATGATTTTTAAATCCATTTTTCATACAGTAAGCTTATCTGCGCTGTGCAGATAAGGTACGAAGGTACCTAGAGGACTAGATTAGATACCGTCGGTCACATACCTTATAGGGAGATATCCCGGTTTGTCTTCTACTTTATCGAGATGGGTGGTATGGTAGAAGGTATCGTAGCTGACATAAGCCACCGAAGGTCGCCTATATACCAAGTGGGGGGGGGGGGGGCTAGAGATAAAGCTTAAGCTGTACTTTAGGCATTCAAGTATCTCTCTAGTAGAGCAGTTGGGATCGTTCATTGCCCGGTACGACTACGAGTTGGACAGACAACCAGTTGTAAAAGAAAATGTGGAGGTAGAAGAAGTAGGCAATCAAAACCAACAAAAATCCGAATTTTTTTCATCTTTTTTTGAAGTTTTTTTAATTTTAGCAAATGATTTTTAAATCCATTTTTCATACAGTAAGCTTATCTGCGCTGTGCAGATAAGGTACGAAGGTACCTAGAGGACTAGATTAGATACCGTCGGTCACATACCTTATAGGGAGATATCCCGGTTTGTCTTCTACTTTATCGAGATGGGTGGTATGGTAGAAGGTATCGTAGCTGACATAAGCCACCGAAGGTCGCCTATATACCAAGTGGGGGGGGGGGGGGGCTAGAGATAAAGCTTAAGCTGTACTTTAGGCATTCAAGTATCTCTCTAGTAGAGCAGTTGGGATCGTTCATTGCCCGGTACGACTACGAGTTGGACAGACAACCAGTTGTAAAAGAAAATGTGGAGGTAGAAGAAGACGATTAGATTACTGCTGGTACCTTCGTTTTGGCAAGTCCGGTGTAACGTTACACTGGTGTGGTATTACATCATGCTAGATGCTGGGGTGAAGAGCTTTATTGTTATTCTTATTTGGCCTGTTTCACTCTGTTATGTTTATGCCCTACATTTTGTACCTTGTATTAGTAGTGGGCATTGGTTTGGTTGTACGCTATTTCAGTTGTTTTAGTTTCTATAAAGTTATAGCTAACGTCTCATATTTTTACTTTTTACTTAACTTTAAATTATTTTTATTAGGAAAAAGCTTGAGGAAAGATGACAGTTGCATGCATAAAACTAGTTTAAGTCACCAATGCACAATCTGAAGTTTGTGCACCTCAACTAAGCCTTTCACTTGTTATAACTGTGATGGAGACACATCTCATAACAATGCATAACAATTTAACTTGGTCCAAATAAAAAAAAGCTTCGTTCACGTTCCTAGTCCTGACACAAAAGTCATGGATCGGGGAAAAAATGTATATTACAATAAATGTAAAAAGTATTCTGAAAAAACATACAATGAATATCAATAATTACTGAATCACAGTCTCTTTCTTTTATTTTTTATTAAAACATTGAAAGTTGTCTAGAACATTGAAATTTTAAATATCAAAAGTTTAATTATAGATTGTAAATTTATAGATTCGTCCGGGTTTTTGAGTTGTTATTTTTTCTATCACATCCCGATAAAACACCATGTTAAGATAGTGTTTTGTACCGTAGAACCATTCCAGTCCACAACAAGTTTAGATGCTCATATTAACAGCAAACAGGAGAACGACGAGGAAAATTAGGCTGACTTTCAGGGCTGCTGCATCAGAGTAGTTCTGGTTGTCTCCCTGTTCACTTTCATCATCTTCTTCACTTGTATCTTCTTCTGAAGGGGAAATTTAATTTAGTAAAAGATACCTTCATTCTGGAAAGATATCGGCATGATCTATTTATATGGCTTTGACTAATTATTGCAAGACCACGAACAGACACAAATCTTATATTTATTTTTAGGAACTATAAACAAGTAATTACAACTATTCGATTATCCTAGTTCGCTTGACTCCCGTACGTTAGACAGTTCATTTTTCTTTCAATGTTAAAAAATTTAATTAAATGGGTAAGATAAAATCGAATGCAACCGACAAAATACTGGCACTGAAAAATTATTCATCATCCTGATGGACGATTCTTCTATTCAAAGGTGGAGCCTGATATAATAAAGTTTTTAGGACACACGTAGAAAATAGGTATCATTATTCTGAGTCACTCAGAATCTGAGTGTGCGACAAAGTTTACCAAATCTCGCCTTATATTATAACCGTCGAATCCCTGCTCTTTAACCAATGATGTTTTATGATTGTTAGATTGATCTAATTAGTAATCTACTACATTTCAGAATAAGGAATACTATACTGTTAACTATAGGCAGCTATAGTTAACAGATTCACAAAAATGTAAACTTGTAGTTGTAACATTATAGCGCATAACAACAATAAAGTTTCTGTGTTGAGAACTTCTGAACATGCTTGGTTGATATTTTTGTATGTGTACAAATAATCTCCACTTCCAATGAACATGTCCATTAATATAAATAGAAAGTCCTGGCTACCCGACAGTTTTGCACGAAACTACCGACAATCCCCCCTCCATCCGTCGATGAACATCATAACTTATTTGGTATAATATCTACTCGACTGAAAAATTGTCTTTGGCGAGTATGATCCGTGTTTCCAGTGTCAGATGTAGCGATGTCATTATGTCATAGTATTATGTTGCAAACAGTAAATTAAATAATTAATAATAACAAAGAAACATGTTCTAGTATTGTACAGGAACTGAATGATTGAACTTTCTAAACTAAATTCACTGGATCCTATAATAAGTTTAATTTTGTTTTAACAGAAGGATGTAGCAAGTTATCTTAGATATAAAGTTAAAACAGCAGAGCATCATTTATGGGCAGTTATAGATACCCACCAAGTCCTAAGAAACCGCATCAGAACATCTAGATTAATCCATGATAACTGTCGTAGTAATTTAAGCAGTGTGTTTTACCCATTATAATTTTTGTTATTTTATTAACAGACCCGATCTCGTTAAAACAAATGAAAACTGATCGAATTACCTGGACAGCTTTGAGTGTTGCAACTCTGAGATTCTGAAGATTCTCCTGAACAACTAGCACCTCCGTGTGCAGGAGAAGGATTTGTACAAGTCCTGCTTCTTGTTTGTGTTCCTCCCTCGCAAGTCTTTGAGCAGGTAGACCATGAGCCGTCTGAACTCCAACCTCCGTTAATTGCTTCTAGTTCAAGAGAAATGTAATAACAAAATTATCCACAATCTCAATTATAACTTGGTATAAGGCACGTATTTTATTATTTATGCACTGTTTCTACGTTTAATCCCGGGTTACCACATATTTCGATTTGCGTGATTGATCATCATGATGCATCAAAACATCTAGATTAATCCATGATAACTGTCGTAGTAATATGAGCAGTGTGTTTTACTCATTATCATTTCTTTATTTATTGTTCTGAGATGAAATTGGACATTTGATTTTTACGATTCTATATAGTATAACAGATCAAGTCTGTTACGATCCTATTTACGACTAGCCAGGTGTGGCTAGGGTGGAGGCGATATAAATATCCTGGTCCACGAGATAATAATAGAACTATTTCACGGCCTACAAGCTACGGCACAGGTCACGTGGTGTGCTTTCATCATGACAAAAGGAGAGAAGGAACTCATAAAGCGGAAAATAGAGTGTACTGTGTAGAGACGATAAATATATAGGCCTTATCAGGAACATGGATGCTGAAAGTCCTTCTGGTAACAACTGTCGAGAAATAACCAGAGCAATCACAGGAATTACTATCTCATGTTCGAGAAAAGGAATATCAACCAGATGAAGGAGACAATTCACCGAGCTGAGGCAGAAAGGAACACATGATATCGATTGTCGAGGGAGGAGCTGATTGGAGAGAGAACAGGAGTGATAACTATGGGCCTAACCGAAAGACATGGATGATTTAAGACCTTCAGTCACCAGGGTTAACGCTAAAAATACGCCTTATCAACAAACTATGAAGCACAATGCACATGCTTTTATACTGTGTAAACTCTGCAAAATAAATCAGTAATTGATAAAATTATGACCACTTTATTAGGTTATAAATAACAATATGCCAACTAGCCTATATCCCATATCCTATATATGTTTTATGTTATGTTAAATAGCACACTTGAAATTTAGACAGAAAACACGTAATCAAGAGCTTACGAGAGAATATCAGCAAGTTGGCTTATTTATGAATTAAAGTTAGTGTTGCTTTGTTAAACCAATGCTTGTTGTTATTAGTCACCTGGTTGTGGTCCGTAGTAATCAGATGCTGTGTCATAGGAGGTGAACTCTATCTTTGCTACGTCTCTGTTCCAGTACGTGCTCCAGTAATTGGCGTTACCACACGTTGAATCAGAGAGCAGTATGTTGAGCACCTCTACCTCGTTACAGTGTATCACTACTCTGACATCTGCAGTTTTGGTTAGAGTGATACGCCACACCTTGTCAGCAGCTGCAGAGTGGGGATTAACAGAGAAGTAAGCGTAGGATGAGCTGCAGTAGTTGAGTAAGTATCGTGCAGCGTTGAAGTAGATCATGACTCCTCCTGCTCCCTCTCCCCCAGCAGAGTAGAAGTTAACCATCACGATATCTTGACTCCCACGCTCACTATCAGTCCTAATTTCTAAAGGTGTCGACTCAAGATCCCACTCTATTTCCACGTCACGTACGACTGGTAACTCACCTGTTAATTGTATGTTTAACTCATGACTATAAAGGAATTGTAAGAATGTCGCCCATAGTTTTTTCTCAGAATTTAAGGGCCCGACCATACTATGACTGTTTTCACCATGACTGTTGTCATGGTGCGGTCAGATGTAATGACCATAGGTACGTAGTGTGTTTATAGGGCGTGCCAAGGATACGTGACAACTCCTCAGGCACGTCACGCGTGGCTTTTCAAAAGCCGTGCCTAGCCAAAAATCCGTGCCTGACGTGACTGCAGGCACAGTCTATTCAGTACTCTTGCCAACTGTCATGGATAACGTGACGTCACGATTACCTAATAAGGTCTATATTTTGCGTGATATGGACATTGGCAGCGCAGAGTGCAAAGATAGTACTATAGTACAGCTACAGATCGTCTGAAAAATCGATCTACGGACACAAAAAGCTTCCAAAGGATTTATGACGTTATTAGGCTGACTAACTGTTCCAAAATTTTCCACATGTCTTAAAGCCACTTTTGCTACTTTTGCCACTTTTTACCACCTTTCTTGTTTGTCAAATATCTTCAGCTATGAACATCGTAGAAGGTTACAAATTAATCGAGGGTGTTTATCTTATCGACGAGAAGAACTTTTGTCCGAAAAATGTTCACGTCAGACAATCAGATAATTTGATAATTACTAATTAGCTAATTATCTAATTACCAAAAATTATATAAATGTTTACGTATTGGCTCGAGAATTTTTTGAGACTTGACAAAATTTTGAAAATTTGAAAATATAATTTTTTTATAAGTTTTTTTGAAGCTCAGACCATGGTTTGGTTGCCGAACCGCATCATACCGAATTGGTCCCCATTGGGAATCAAACCCCAGTCGTCCGCGTGAGAAGCAAATGTATTAAAACCACTAAACCACCCGGCCGACGTGACAGCACTCACTTTTAAGCTTTTTACTATTTTATCCCAATTGTCAAAGTATGTTTACTTGATAAACAGGAATTAACCATTAAACAGGAATTAAACAGGAATTAAACATGAAATGACCAAAGAGAACACTAACGAACTCGTCTTGAATATCTCAATCATTAGAGTATAATTTGACTTGATCCAATTATTTCGAATAAGTAATAACTAAAATATGCGATATTGAACGTTGATTCGAAAAAAATTGAAATAATTTAATTAAATTTGATGTACACGCCGATAAAGTTATGACAGTAAGTCGTTTTCATAAAAAGTGGGGAAATTTGGTTTTCATGAATACCAACTAGTAAT
Organism: Bolinopsis microptera; assembly: GCF_026151205.1. Classification (NCBI taxonomy): domain Eukaryota; kingdom Metazoa; phylum Ctenophora; class Tentaculata; order Lobata; family Bolinopsidae; genus Bolinopsis; species Bolinopsis microptera. The sequence goes on from NC_087073.1 coordinate 1,235,858, forward strand.
TACTAATTTTGATACATCTCCAGTTGTGAGTATGGTAGGAGGTTTCATTTTTATTATAATCGAAAAATTGGTTGCTACTTGGATAATAAGCAAATTAATCAATTAGCTTATTATTCAATCAGTACAGTGGTTGTACTTTTATAGCAATTGCTTAGTAATCGATTAGTAAGTCATATCAGAAAAAGTATTTAAATAATAAATCAATTGTTAACTGAAACGTTTGGGTGGTAACGTTTAGCCTCCCGTGTCCATAATTATAATATGACTAGTAAAGATTTTACCATATAAAATGTTACCTTTGACTGATGACCACAGTAGGATCGTCAAAATGATGATCGTTATCGTCATGACGTTTTACCACTCACTTACAACTTGATAAAAATGAAACAACTAATATTAGGAGGTGCACCATAAAAATAAACATGCTCGGATTTTAAAAATTTTTGTACCATTGTTTTCTAGAGACTGTGAGAATTTTCACAATACCAAATTTGTTATACCTTTTTGGAAAGATCAGTGAGTTTCGCCTAGGTGCCATATTTGATGGTGCGCGGCTTTTGGAGCAAAATTAGCTGTAAAAGTCGCGTAATTTGACCAAATTTGACCAAATTCGTTGATTTTTGTCGTATTATTTGGATATATCTTCAGTTCCTTGAATGAGATCATTCTGAAAATTGGCGACGACCTTCCAATAGGGCTTTCACAACTGTCCAAAAAATTTGGTGGATATCGGAGTTGATATAGTGATCAAAATGGGGCAAAATACACTGCTTTTAGCTGTAACATAATGTTTGATGGTTGGATATGCTTTAAACTTTTCGGACACTTTTCTTGTAAGTCTATGAGTAAGCATACCAATTTTTGTTGCAATCGGAGGTCGGGAAGGATACTTAATATCTATTTGTTTGAAGAAAATTGTGCTGGCCGAAATTAGCGCTAAAAAACCATCCTACAGTCGGCACGCGCGGCTCACTGTCGATGGCACACTACCTACTAATATTTTATCATTATTTATCATTTATAATGTACTTATTATTTTATACACTAGTATAAGAATAATAAAAAGTTATATCAGGGAAATCTTAACATATTTCTGGAAATTTTAGTATATTTTAAGTCGATTCTCCCGTTCAATTTCGGGTCTAAGATCGTCAAACTAGTGCAGAATCAAGCAAGTTAAGTAATTTTTTTATGTATTAAATTGAATGTGCTTTTTATAAAAAGTAAATATACTTAAAATGTGTGCCTATTTTGATATTTCATCCCTAGCTTAGCAGACGTAAATAAAACAACGTAAATAAAACAACGTAAATAAAACAACGTAAATAAAACAACGTAAATAAAACAACGTAAATAAAACAACGTAAATAAAACAACGTAAATAAAACAACGTAAATAAAACAACATAAATAAAACAGCCTAAATAAAACAATGTAAATAAAACAACATAAATAAAACAACGTATATAAAATAACGTAAATAAAACAACGTAAATAAAACAACGTAAATAAAACAACATAAATAAAACAACGTAAATAAAACAACGTAAATAAAACAACATAAATAAAACAACGTAAATAAAACAACGTAAATAAAACAACGTAAATAAATCAACATAAATAAAACAACGTAAATAAAAAAACGTAAATAAAACAACGTAAATAAAACAATGTAAATAAAACAACGTAAATAAAACAACGTAAATAAAACAACGCAAATAAAACAACGTAAATAAAATAACGTAAATAAAACAACGTAAATAAAAAAGCGTAAATAAAACAATGTAAATATAGGAGGCCCAGCTACAGAAAATCCTGTCTATGTCGTGTAAGATCATATTTTCAAGCCAAATGATCTATATGGTGGAATTTGCGAAAACGATTTTATGGTTAATGTCAGTCTGCGACCCAAGACATTTATACTGGACCTCCAGGGATCATTATTTCAATAAAGCACCGCCATCATTTAATTTGATAATTGGAGAAGCAAGAAATAGATAAACAAACTCGGTCTTAACCTCAATGATTAGTTTGTGCAAGGGCCGTCAATAATAATAATAGAGTGGAAAATGAACATATATGCAACGATAAAAATGCAAATTCGATAAATCTTGGAATTTTTATCTAAAAATAAAGTTGCGACGAATTACTCATTATAATTGTTAGGCTGCAGGCTTGGCTACCCTGTTCTCATAGAATAATCCAATATCCATAACCTTCTAGAATATTCTGAAATATTTATTTTACTTTTAGTTCAGGAACGGTCATCAAAATTAGTTTTTAACAAGGTCGATTATATTTTGTTAAATTTCTAGCTTACTCTCAGAAAATTAATCTGGCTTTCTATGGGAGGTAATTAGAATTACACTTACATTCACATTCTCAGATTCAAATAAAAAGCATGCGAGATCACCTGGTCAAATGAGCGGGAAACGGAGAACATGAAGCTCTGGTGACGTTATAGTCACGTGACCTCAGGCTCATAATCACGTGACCTCCGACCCGATGAATTGGGTTTTGTCTTGGTCAGCTCCCTCTTACTGATATCTGGATAATATCCGGTTGGAAGAGACAAGGACAAATGAAACAAGGAAGTTAGGAGTAAGGGCAGATTTTCGGCGTCAACGCCATCTTCAGGCTAAAATTGGTATAAATGTTAGTATATAATTATAAATGCTTCTATACTAGTTAAAATGCTAAATTGAAATTACATACACTGAATACAGGTTACATCAAATGGTATTATATAATACATTGAAAATGGTGATGTACACACGTTTTACACTCTGTCCAAGTACATAATATCTACTGAACATAAGGGTCGTGTGCTATTTGTTTAAATTTGTCTCTGAATATGTTGTAAAAGAAATCCCTTAAGCTTCTCGCACTCTTCTTTGTTATTGATACTAGGTTTAAATATATTAATGTAGTAAGCTTCTGTCACTTTTCGTTTAATGGTGCTATATAAGTTAATTTCTAAAATATCGAAAGAAATGTCTGGTTCTAAGTTATTGTGAAACTCTGAATAATGAGCAGCCAACGCATTATCAGGATAGGTTAAAGGCCTGTTGACTGCTCTTCGATGCTCTGAAAATCTATCGTGTGCTGTTCTACTCGTTTCCCCTATATATAGCTCTTGACATAATTTACACGTGACTTTGTATATGACACATTTTGGTTTGCAGTCGTGATTTGTTGTGATGAGTGGACATATGACACAGTTTGGTATGGTGCAGTGTGGTTTGTCGTGTGGTCGTGATGAACATAAGATATCTGAGAGTTTCTTACCAGGTGAGAGGGAAAATTGAGTGACTTCTTTGGAAAATGGCTCGTTGATGAATGGTAGAGTGCATGTTACGTGATCGGTATCTTGTATGTGCGATGATGAAGGGTTGTGTCGTGTTGAAGGTGAGAGAGGGTGAAGTCGTCCTGTTTGGTTTATACGTCGTGGGTCTTGGTAACCGTTGTTGACCAACAAGTTGTCTACTATCTTCATGGACTCTTCTTTATACTCTGGTGTTGATGAGCAATAAGCAGCCGTTTTGTAGAAGTTCTTGATGGTGGCTACTTTTGTTCCCTCATTGTGGTGGCTGTTTAATAAAACAAAAGTTAATAAAACAAAAGTTAAATTTATTACCAATTATTCAATCAATACATATCATAAATTCTAATATTGGAAACACAATGCAAAATGGATGTCTTAAACTATAATTTCGTTGTGACTAATAATCTATTGACTTTCAAAGTTGAATTTTAGTTAGGTATGAAATGCCACCACATCATAGTTAGGGTAAAATGTTATTTTTAAATTTTAAAATTGAGAAGATTGCTCTATGGCTTAAAATTTAAAATTCTAGCAAAAGATATCTTATTTTTAAATAGTTGGTTACATTTTATGACAGTACTGGCATGACTAGTTTTATTGTGGCTGGTAAAAGGACCCAGTTGCCTGTAAGGGCTTTACTGAACCCCAGGGGACCACAATGTGATAAGATCAGGCCAGATGTTTCTATGTAGAGCAATTTATTTATTTTGGAGCTATGGTTATATGATATTGCTGGTGGTCATGTTTAAAGGTCAGTTTATCCTTGTGTGCTAATTATCCATCCAGATGCTTAGTGATGTGGGTAAATCATGCCCTTCTACGATATATAATGTTTGACCATAAATTTGTTTTTACCACATAAACTGTGGCACTAATGTCAATTAACAATATTTACATTCATTGATATTTAAAGCGTGTTTTTCCCCAGCACTACTACACAACAAAAACCTGTCGGCCCACCGAGGAAACACGGTCGCAGAACAAAGAGCCCAATTGTGCTCTTCTATTCTGTGATCATGTGTATCTACTATAAACTAGCTAAATATACTAAGAAAATTTAATGGAATCATTACAGTCGTTTGATAAGTTCACGTGTCAAAGTAATGTTCATGGTGATCATATTTTTGGATCCCCGGTGGGCAAACACTCGTCCGAAAGGTCAAGGCAAACCTGTCGATGTTTCACCATACGAAGTAAGGCGATTTGAACATAAACTCAGCTTACAACTCAACCCATGGGACGAGACGTCGTGAGCCTCAAAATTCTTCAAAATATATAGCACATACCTAGTTAGCAAACACTAAACACAACATACATACATACGATACCAAATAATGTATAATGCCATTACTACATTCGAAAGAAAAATATCTGCTATCTAATTTAAAAAATTGAAGAATAAACCTGAAGAAAGTAGAAGGAGAGGGGTTTGGGAGAGGCAGAGTAGGAAAACAACAGGATCCTGTGCCGCAGGATTTTAAAATTTGTTGTATGATGATTCGTTTTGTTTTGTCTCTTAGATTAATATAGGTCTGATACCCTTGTCATGGTTCTTTGCAATAACACCGTGTTGGCGTGCAGTGTGATATTATTTTTCTGCTTCTTTCTGTAGAATTTGTGGTGTAGTGTTCCCTGCTCGTCTATCTTTATCTGGGTGTCGAGGAATGGGGTGAAATCCTGACGGCTTTCCGGATAGTCAATTTCCCACTTGAGCAACTGGTCTGGGTCCTCGTTTGAAATGGACTCCACTATCCTCAGAGATTCTTCTTTGGAGCTAGCTAGACTCCCGGCATCATCCACGTATCTCCGGTAGAATGAGATGTGTCAATCAGTGTAAATCGATCTTCTTTCGAACATATATACTCGCACTATCGCTCCAATTGGTGATGGTTGGCACCCCATGAAGAGACCAATTTTCTGGAGGTAGAGTCTTGAGTGATATGGATTTTTAAACAGGATTAAACATAAAATTACCAGAGAGAACACTAACGGACTCGTCTTGGCTATACAAGAATGAATAAATGAATAAATAAAATTATCAAAACTGAATCATTTAAAAATAGTAAAATTTAACCGTTTACAATTTCACGAAAATAAAAGAAGATCGTCTATAATAATTTAAGGTAATACAATAAATAAAGTTCGAGTACTACATCTGTTTGCGAGGGTTAAGGGACGTTTTAGGAGGATTACGTAGATTTGAGGAGTCTGTAAGGTACTTCCCGAACTCTTTTATATGGGGTGAGTTCATTATTGCTCCATATTCTTTTAGCATCAACAGGCTTTTGAGGTTGTCAGAGAGGTTGGACCTGAGTTGATGGTAGTAGGGGCACTCAGTTAAGATGTGGTCTTCGGTTTCTAGAATAGGAGTTTCAAAGAAAGGGAGCTTCATATTCACACCTGGTAAGAAACTCTCAGATATCTTATGTTCATCACGACCACACGACAAACCACACTGCACCATACCAAACTGTGTTATATGTCCACTCATCACAACAAATCACGACTGCAAACCAAAATGTGTCATATACAAAGTCACGTGTAAATTATGTCAAGAGCTATATATAGGGGAAACGAGTAGAACAGCACACGATAGATTTTCAGAGCATCGAAGAGCAGTCAACAGGCCTTTAACCTATCCTGATAATGCGTTGGCTGCTCATTATTCAGAGTTTCACAATAACTTAGAACCAGACATTTCTTTCGATATTTTAGAAATTAACTTATATAGCACCATTAAACGAAAAGTGACAGAAGCTTACTACATTAATTTATTTAAACCTAGTATCAATAACAAAGAAGAGTGCGAGAAGCTTAAGGGATTTCTTTTACAACATATTCAGAGACAAATTTAAACAAATAGCACACGACCCTTATGTTCAGTAGATATTATGTACTTGGACAGAGTGTAAAACGTGTGTACATCACCATTTTCAATGTATTATATAATACCATTTGATGTAACCTGTATTCAGTGTATGTAATTTCAATTTAGCATTTTAACTAGTATAGAAGCATTTATAATTATATACTAACATTTATACCAATTTTAGCCTGAAGATGGCGTTGACGCCGAAAATTTGCCCTTACTCCTAACTTCCTTGTTTCATTTGTCCTTGTCTCTTCCAACCGGATATTATCCAGATATCAGTATTTCAATCATGAGACTAATATACAGGGAACTACTCCGATATTTGAAGCTCCCTCTTACCTGACCTTAATTGAGGTGACGAACGACACCTCGTTAATTCTATAAATGTCTGGAAAGCTGCAAATTTTCACATTCCCAGCACTTAAGATTCTTAAGGAGTTGTGCAAGATAACGATACATAGAGGCCGCAGAATTACGAGGACTACCAGATCCTCGTGGAACTTTCTAGAACTTAAGCGATCCATGATATCACGACAGGCCATACTATAATACAAGTACTACTGGCATCTGTTGATTTTAGATTTTAGGTTTCAGATTTCAGATTTCAGATTTTATAGATTTCAGATTTCAGATTTCAGATATCAGATTTCAGATTTCAGATTTCAGATTTCAGATTTCAGATTTCAGATTTCAGATGGCTGCATCATGCATCAGGTATTTACTCTCATTGCAACTTCTTTTTTTTTCTTCTTATTCAGGGATGTTAGATAGTGATGTTATTTATTATCTCGCAACATTATGGTTGTGTACTGACAGCTGATCAACTCACCTACTTATCAATCCAACTCTGTATATTATTCGTCACTGATTGGGTGACGTGATCTGCAGATCACCGTGAGACCCCGTATCTCATGGGACCTAGTGGTTAGTGTTAAGCACACGTGTAGCATTTAGAAGTTAATTGGAAGTAAAAATTATATTCTTATAGCTTCCAGATCAAAGTTAAATTTATAATATCTGTGCACGAGACTGGTGTGCGACTAGAATTTTTATTGATAACAGTAAATTATTTGCAAATAAACTCAGCTGACCCAGAATTCTCGCGCACTAAATTAGATTTATCAGAGGCATGAAGGGGGGGGGGCCAATGACTACCAATGGAGACTTTTGGGGACTAATGGGGACTAAAAATCATGGGGACTAGAGGTCAACTCGTTGACGTAATTCACCATTTGTCCCCATAAGTCCCCAGAATTTTTGACAGTTATTTATGGTTTCCAAGTTAGTTTAATAACGATACGATCGAGATGTTTTGTCCAAGATAAGAGTAGGATAAATCTGACTTAAAAGTAAAATGATAAGCCCGGTTGTAATGTGTTCTACCACTGTACAAGTCAGTTCAGATTGAGGTAAATTGAAGTTTAGCTCTCGTGAAGGTAGAAGTAGCCGACTCGCTGAACTATCTGAATCTTATAATCGAATGAAAAATCATGAATTAACCCTTCGACTTACCCTCCTAATACACTTAAAGATGTTAGATGATGGGTGAATGAGTATTTATAACAGGGGGGGGGGGGGGGATCATGTTATTTTTTGTCCGTTTTTGTCCGTTTTTGTCCGTTTTTGTCCGTTAATTTTTGTCCGTTTTGAAAATATAGCTGCCAAACGGACAAAAACGGACAAAAACGGACAAAAACGGACAAAAATTGTAACTTTTGATTTAAATTTTCTCCACAATTTGTAACAGGCTATCTGCAGAAATGGGTAGCCCGGTTAATGACCATGGTCCTTTCTCAAACTTTTAATCTTCAATTAGGCACAAAGAATAGTCTACACATTTTTTAATAACATAAAAAGGGATGAAAAGTTTTATTACTGGAGAGTAAAACTTTGTTAAACACAAAGATTCTTGAGCACATTTTGAGTCAGACTCAAATGCGCTTAAAACCATTTTAGTATATAACAATAAATTATGTTAACAATAACACCAACAATAATTATAAATTGAACAAATTATTGAGAGATGAAAGAGAGGAAAAGGAGGAGGGGGGACTGAGGAGGGGGACTGAGGAGGGAGAGGAGGGGGGCTGAGGAGGAGTGAGACTGAGAAGGAGAACTGAGGAGGAGGAATGAATAGGAGGAGGAGGAGAAGAAGGACTCAAGAGGAGGAGGACCCAAGAGGAGCAGGACCGAGGAGGACCCAGGAAAAGGCCCCATGAGGAGGACTGGGGAGGAGGAGGACCGATGAGGACTGATGAGGACTGATAAAGAGGACTAAGGACGAGGAGGAGGAGGAGGAGGAGAAGGACTGAGGAGTGAGGAGGAGGACTGATGAGGAGAAGGAGGTGTATGAAGAGGATGAGGAGGAGAAAGGAGATGAAGGATGAGGATAAGGAGGACTGAGGAGGAGGACTGGTGAAAAGGACTGATGAGGAGGAGGACTGAGAAGGGGAGGACTTAGGAGGACTGAGGAGGGGAGGACTTAGGAGGAAGAGGAGGATTGAGGAGGAGGAGGACTGAGGAGTAGAAGGAGGAAGAAGACTGAGGAGGATCAGGAGGACCCAGGAAGAGGAGTAAGAGGAGGAGGACTGAGGAGGAGAAGGAGAACCCAAGAGGAGGAACCAGGAAGAAGAGGAGGAGGAGGACTGGGAAGGAGGAGTGAGACTGAGAAGAAGAACTGAGGAGGAGGAATGAATAGGAGGAGGAGGAGAAGAAGGACTCAAGAGGAGGACTGAGGAGGAGGAGGACTAAGGAGAAGGATGAGGAGGAGGACCCAAGAGGAGGAGGATCCAAGAGGAGGAGGACCCAGGAGGAGGACCCAGGAAAAGGCCCCAAAAGCAGGACTGGGGAGGAGGAGGACTGATGAGGACTGATAAAGAGGACTAAGGACGAGGAAGAGGAGGAGGAGGAGAAGGAGTGAGCAGTGAGGAGGAGGACTGATGAGGAGAAGGAGGTGTATGAGGAGGATGAGGAGGAGAAAGGAGATGAAGGAAGGAGATGAAGGATGAGGATAAGGAGGACTGAGGAGGAGGACTGGTGAAGAGGACTGATGAGGAGGAGGACTGAGAAGGGGAGGAGTGAGGAGGGGAGGACTTAGGAGGAAGAGGAGGATTGAGGAGGAGGAGGACTGAGGAGTAGAAGGAGGAAGAAGACTGAGGAGGATCAGGAGGACCCAGGAGCAGGATGAAGAGGAGGAGGACTGAGGAGGAGAAGGAGGACCCAGGAGGAGGAACCAGGAAGAAGAGGAGGAGGAGGACTGAGAAGGAGGACTGAGAAGGAGAAGGAGGACTGATGGTCTGATGAGGAGGATGAGGATGAGGAGGAGGGTGACTGGGGAAAGGATTGAGGAGGAGGAGGAAGACTGAGGAGGAGGAAGAGGAGAAGGACTGAGGAGGAGAAGGACTGAGGAGGAGAAGGACTGAGGAGGAGAAGGACTGAGGAGAAGGAAGAGGAGGAGGACTGATGAGGAGGACCCATGAGGAGGAGGACACATGAAAAGGCCCCAGGAGGAGGAGGATGACTTGGGAGGAGGAGGACTGATGAGGACTGATGACGAGGACTGAGGACGAGGAGGACTGAGGAGGAGGACTGAGGAGGACTGATGAGGAGGAGAAGTAAGTGGATGAAGAGGATGAGGAGGATTGAGGAGGAGGACTGGTGAGGAGAAGGAGGAGGACCCAGGAGGAGAAGGAGGAGGAGGAGGATAACTGAGGAGGAGGAGAAGGACTGAGGAGGAGAAGGGGGATCCAGGAGGAGAACCCAGGAGGAGGAGGAGGAGGACTGAGGAGGAGGACTAAGGAGAAGGAGGACTGATGAGGAGGATGAGGAGGAGGGTGACTGGGGAAAGGACTGAGAAGGACTGAGGAGGAGAATGCGGACTGAGGAGGAGGAACCAGGAAAAGGAGGAGGAGGAGGACTGAAGAGGAGGACTGAGAAGGCGAAGGAGGACTGATGAGGAGGATGAGGATGAGGGTGACTGGGGGAGGACTGAGGAGGAGGGTGACTGGGGGAGGACTGAGGAATATGAGGAAGACTGAGGAGGAGAAGGACTGAGGAGGAGAAGGACTGAGGAGGAGAAGCAGGAGAAGGAGGACCCAGGAGGATGAGGACCCAGGAGGAGGACCCAGGAAAAGGCCCCAGGAGGAGGAGGAGGAGGACTGGGGAGAAGGAGGACTGCTGAGGACGAGGAGGAGTAAAAGAAGGACTGAGGAGGGGAGGAGGAAGAGGACTGAGGAGGATCAGGAAGACCCAGGAGGAGGAGGACCCAGGAGGAGGACCCAGGAGGAGGAGGAGGAGGACTGAGGAGGATGACTGAGGAGGAGGAGGGCTGAGGAGGAGGAGGAGAACTGAGAAGGAGGAGGACTGAAGAGGAGGAGGACTGAGGAGGAGGAGGAGGAGGAGGAGGAGGAGTGAATAGGAGGAGGAGGGGGACTGGGCAGGACTGAAGAGGAGGACTGAGGAAAAGGATGAGGAGGAGGACTGAGAAGGAGGACTGAGCTGAGGAGGAGGACTGAGGACTGAGGAGGAAGAGGAGGAGGATGAAGAGGAGGTGGACCCAAGAGGAGGAGGTCCCAGGAGGAGGACCCAGGAGGAGGACTCAGGAGGAGGAGGAGGATGACTGAGGAAGACTGAGGAGGAGGAGGAGGAGGAGGAGGAGGAGGAGGAGGAGGAGGAAGCATCTAAATATTATTTCCATTTTTGTTATTTTTTGTCCGTTTTTGTCCGCTCTATTTTTTGTCCGTTTTGATAATATAGGGTTCCGAACGGAAAAAACGGATAAAAAACAGGATCCCCCCAGGAGGAGGAGGAGGATAAGGATGACTGAGGAGGAGGACTGAGGAGGACTGAGAAGGAGGAGGACTGAGGAGTACTGAGGAAGATCGCTGAGGAGGATCGCTGAGGAGGATGGCTGAGGAGAATGGCTGAAGAGGATGACTGAGGAGGATGACTGAGAGGGAGGAGGAGGACTGAGGAGGAGGAGGAGAAAGAGGACCCAGGAGGAGGACTCAGGAGAAAGAGGAGGAGGAGGACTCAGAAGGAGGAATGAGGAGGACTCAGAAGGAGGAATGAGAAGGAGGAGAACTGAGGAGGAGGAGGAGGAGGACTGAATAGGAGGAGGAGGGGGACTGGGGGAGGACTGAGGAGGAGGAGGACTGACGAGAAGGATGAGGAGGAGGACTGAGGAGAAGGACTGAGGACTGAGGAGGAAGAGGAGGAGGATGAAGAGGAGGAGGAGGACCCAGGAGGAGGAGGACTGAGGAGGAAGATGAGGACTGCAGAGGAGGAGGATTGAGGAGGACTGAGGAGGATGGCTGAGGAGGATGGCTGAGGAGGATGACTGAGAGGGAGGGGGAGGAGGAGGAGGAGGACTCAGGAGGAGGACTCAGGAGGAGGACTCAGGAGGACTGAGAAGGAGGAGGACTGAGGAGAACTGAGGAGGATGAGGAGGAGGACTGAATAGAAGGAGGGGGAGGGGGACTGGGGGAGGACTGAGGAGGAGGACTGAAGAGGACTGAGGAGAAGGATGAGGAGGAGGACTGAGGAGGAGGACTGAGGAGAAGGACTGAGGACTGAGGAGGAAGAGGAGGAGGATGAAGAGGAGGAGGATGAAGAGGAGGAGGAGGAGGACTCAGGAGGAGGACCCAGGAGGAGGACTCAGGAGGAGGAGGAGGAATGAGGAGGATGACTGAGGAGGTGGAAGAGGAGGAGGAGGAGGAGGAGGAGGAGGAGGAGGAGGAGGAGGAGGAGGAAGAGGAGGAAGCATCTAAATGTTGTTATTTTTTGTCCGTTTTTGTCCGTTTTTGTCCGTTTTTGTCCGCTTTATTTTTTGTCCGTTTTTAAAATATAGCTGCCAAACGGACAAAAACGGACAAAAAAACATGATCCCCCCCCCCCCCCCCCATAACAGCCGTTCTGTGAACAGACTTGGTGATCTTTATTTTAAGGGGGGGGGGGGGGGGGGGGGGGGGTGACATGTCTCCAATGTCTTTTTTGAAAAGATAGGGTGCAGAGACATGTCCTGGAGACATTGGAAACATTGGAGACACAGCTTTTGGATACATTGAAGACATTGGAGACATTGGGGACATTTGAGACATTGGAGACAAAGCTTTTGGAGACACTGGAGACATTGGAGACACTGGAGACGTAGATGTATGATTGGAGAAAGAGGAGGATCTAGGAGGAGGATGACCCAGGAGGAGGACTCAGGAGGAGAAGGAGGAGGATGAGGACTCAGGAAGAGGACTCAGGAGGACTGAGAAGGAGGAGGACTGAGGATGGTTGTGGAGGATGGCTGAGGAGGATGGCTGAGGAGGATGACTGAGGAGGAGGATCTAGGAGGAGAAGGACCCAGGAGGAGGAGGACCCAGGAGGAGGACTCAGGAGGAGGAGGAGGAGGACTCAGGAGGAGGACTCAGGAAGAGGACTGAGGAGGACAGAGAAGGAGGAGGACTGAGGAGTACTGAGGAGGATGGCTGAGGAGGATGACTGAGGAGGATGACTGAGGAGGATGACTGAGAGGGAGGAGGAAGAGAAGAAGGACTGAGGAGAAGGAGAAGGAGGAGGACCTAGGAGGATCAGGATGAGGACCCAGGAGGAGGACTCAGGAGGAAGAGGAAGAGGACTCAGGAGGACTGAAAGGGAAGAGGACTGAGGAGAACTGAGGAGGAGGAGGACTGAATAGGAGGAGGAGGGGGACTGGGGGAGGACTGAGGATGAAGAAGACTGACGAGAAGGATGAGGAGGAGGACTGAGGACTGAGGAGGATGAAGAGGAGGAAGACCCAGGAGGAGGAGGGATGAGGACTGAGGAGGACTGAGGAGGATGGCTGAGGAGGATGGCTGAGGAGGATGACTGAGAGGGAGGAGGAGGAAGAGGACTGAGGAGGAGTAGGACTGAGGAGGAGAAAGAGGAGGACCTAGGAGGAGGTGGACACAGAAGGAGGACTCAGGAGGAGGAGGAGATCTCAGGAAGAGGACTGAGGAGGACTGAGAAGGACTGAGGAGGAGAAGGAGAAGGTGGAGGAACTAAGAGGAGGATGAACCAGGAGGAGGACTCAGGAGGAGGACTCAGGAGGAATGAGAAGGAGGAGGACTCAGGAGAACTGATGAGGAGGAGGAGGAGGATTGAATAGGAGGAGGAGGGGGACTGGGGAGGACTGAGGAGGAGGAGGACTGACGAGAAGGATGAGGAGGAGGACTGAGGACTGAGGAGGATGAGGAGGAGGAAGACCCAGGAGGAGGAGGGATGAGGACTGAGGAGGACTGAGGAGGATGGCTCAGGAGGAAGGCTGAGGAGGATGACTGAGAGGGAGGAGGAGGAAGAGGACTGAGGAGGAGGAGTAGGACTGAGGAGGAGAAAGAGGAGGACCTAGGAGAAGGAGGACCCAGAAGGAGGACTCAGGAGGAGGAGGAGATCTCAGGAAGAGGACTGAGGAGGACTGAGAGGGAGGAGGACTGAGGAGTACTGAGAGGGAGGAGGACTCAGGAGTACTGAAGAGGATGACTGAGGAGGAGGAGGAGAAGGAGAAAGACTGAGGAGGAGAAGGAGAAGGTGGAGGAACTAAGAGGAGGATGAACCAGGAGGAGGACTCAGGAGGAAGAGAAGAGGACTCAGGAGGAGGACTTAGGAGGAATGAGAAGGAGGAGGACTGAGGAGAGCTAAGGAGGAGGAGGAGGACTGAATAGGAAGAGGAGGGGGACTGGGGAGGACTGAGGAGGAGGAGGACTGACGAGAAGGATGAGGAGGAGGACTGAGGACTGAGGAGGAAGAGGAGGAGGATGAAGAGGAGGAGGATGAAGAGAAGGAAGAAGACCCAGGAGGAGGAGGACTGAAGAGGAGGATGAGGATGAGGACTGAGGAGGAGGAGGAGGACTGAGGAGGACTGAGGAGGATGGCTGAGGAGGATGACTGAGAGGGAGGAGGAGGAGGACTGAGGAGGAGGAAGAGAAGGACTGAGGAGGAGAAGGAGGAGGACCTAGGAGGAGGAGGACCCAGGAGGAGGACTCAGGAGGAGGACTCAGGAGGAGGACTCAGGAGGAGGATGAGGACTCAGGAGAAGGACTCAGGAAAACTGAGGAGGAGGAGGAGTGAATAGAAGAAGGAGGGGGAGGACCTAGGAGGAGGAGGACCCAGAAGGAGGACTGAGGTCCTGAGGAGGAGGAGGAGAACTCAGGAAGAGGACTGAGGAGGACTGAGAAGGAGGAGGACTGAGGAGTACTGATGAGGATGACTGAGGAGGAGGAGGAGGAAAAGAAGGACTGAGGAGGAGAAGGAGAAGGTGGAGGAACTAGGAGGAGGATGAACCAGGAGGAGGACTCAGGAGGAAGAGGGGAAGTACTCAGGAGGAGGACTTAGGAGGAATGAGAAGGAGGAGGACTGAGGAGAACTGAGGAGGAGGAGGAGGACTGAATAGGAAGAGGAGGAGGGGGACTGGGGAGGACTGAGGAAGAGGAGGAGGATGAAGAGGACCCAGGAGGAGGAGGACTGAAGAGGAGGATGAGGACTGAGGAGGAGGAGGAGGACTGAGGAGGATGGCTGAGGAGGATGACTGAGAGGGAGGAGGAGGACTGAGGAGGAGGAGGAGAAGGACTGAGGAGGAGAAGGAGGAGGACCTAGGAGGAGGAGTACTGATGAGGAGGACTGATGAGGATGGCTGAGGAGGATGGCTGAGGAGGATGGCTGAGGAGGATGGTTGAGGAGCACGGCTGAGGAGGATGGCTGAGGAGGATGACTGAGGAGGATGACTGAGAGGGAGGAGGAGGAGGAGAAGGACTGAGGAGGAGGAGGAGAAGGAGGAGGACCTAGGAAGAGGAGGACTCAGGAAGAGGAGGAGGACTTACAAGGAGGAGGACTGAGGAGAACTGAGGAGGAGGAGGATGAGGACTGAATAGGAGGAGGATGGGGACTGGGGGAGGACTGAGGAGGAGGGGGACTTGGGGAGGACTGATGAGGAGGAGCAAGACTGACGAGAAGGATGAGGAGGAGGACTGAGGAGGAGGACTGATGATTGAGGAGGAAGAGGAGGATGATGAAGAGGAGAAGGAGGACCCAGGAGGAGGAGGACCCAGGAGGTCCGGAGGAGGAACCAGGAGGAGGACCAAGGTCCCAGGAGGAAGACTCCGGTAAAATTTGTTGCGTTTGTGTTAAGATTTTAGATTTGATTAATATGAATAAGTTCTTTACGATTATCTATAATGTAATTTGATAACCGGTATTGTAAACCAGTATTTTAATGTAAAACTGTTATTTTTCATTTGCAATGATGCAAGTGCGAAGAACACTGCCATCTCCACGGAACTACTGCTGTAAAGAGGTTTGTAAAATTCTTGACCGTATTATTTTCATCCCTTCAACCGTACCAATATGATGATGTTAAGATTAGTTCATACTATATAGCTCTATAGGTCAAAGTTCTGTCCTAACCAGTAGTCCTTATTAATCGCCTTCCATACTCATACAACCGCCGCCGCCTTACTTAGGGTAAGCGAACTTTCGCTATGATAATTTATTCATGTTGTTGTTCACATTTAATACACTATATTACCATATCCTTTTTTACTTGTTTTACTTGGTTATCGTCCAGATATAAATTCACCTAAATTTCTTAAGTCGATAATTGCAAGAGAATATCCTGTCCTAAAATGTATCTTGTACTATAGGGCCTGTCATGATATCATGGATCGCTTAAGTTCCACGAGGATCTTGTAGTCCTCATAATTCTGCGGCCTCTATGGATCGTCATCTTGCACAAATCTTTAAGACCCTTGTGAGTTTGGCATGTGAAAATTAGCAGCCTTCAAGACATGAATTGGGCTAGCAAGGTGTCGTACGTCACCTCAAGATCGGGTGACAGGGGGCTGACCAGGCCAGAACCCAGTTGATTGTACTGTCACGTGATTATGAGCCTGAGGTCACGTGACTATGACGTCACCAGAGCTTTCAAGCTCTCTTTGACTTTGTTCCATATCCAATATTTAATGCTTACTTTATGCTTACAAGCACTAACTGATGTTTGTCGCCAATCTACTTTAAGTTCATACCAACGATCAAATTTTAAACATTTTTAAAAAAATGACAATGACTAGTGTATGTAGTACAAAGATGCTGATATCCTGGTACGCACAAAAAATCTACTTTGGCAATAGTTTCAGATACATTTCTATTTGATCTTCACAGTTTGAAGCTTTTGCGACTAGCGATGTAGCAGGACTAACGATGTAGTAATTATTCTACTAATAATATTCATCCTCTTTATTTCAATATAATTTGTCTCAAGAAATAATATTTAGACATTAAACGGAGAATTTTTTGATGCTAAAGGGCTGAGTCAGAGCCTAGAGGTTCACTGGGACCGGGGGAGAGAAAGCCTTGTGCAAAATGATCTAACACTGTGGGTGGATATCTTCATGGCTAATGTGAATAAGGTAATTCTTGTATAGTAGCTGTGCAACTGATTACTGTCTGATGGAGGGTGAGGGGGTCTTAAACGGCTGAAAGTTGGGTTATATTGAAACGTCGATGACCGCATCAGCCAACTCATATTATTATTTCGATCGTCCAAAAGACTCAAAAAAAGGTTTTAAATAAACACTGGGGGGGGGGGGGGGGGGGGGGGGCGAACACTTATCCCCAACATAACCCGGCCGGGGCTAACTATGACTCTGACTTCAATCCTAGCCCTGTTGTAAATCATAAACTTCTCCAACTTGACCAGGATTCTTTTTTAACCGTGGCCTAAGTGTCCCTAGGTTCCCTTCATGAAAATGGCAAATATACCTGAGATCCTGATCGCCTCTATATCGCCTGTTGAATGTGTTGTTTGGGTTTTGGAGTGGTCACCATTGCTAGGAGCTTTACCCTCATGACTATTGATGGGCACTGTGCTCTTCTCTTTTCATCTATAAGTATAATCATATTATCTTCGACTTAAGTATTAACTATATAGTTAGTGTTACAAGGGGTGAAGCGCCTTGTTACTTTTTTTATTTTTTTTTATTTGAAAATTCAATTAATCATTAAATATATAAATTAAGAGTCACATTTCAGCCATGCAAAATTACAATGACATATTTTGATATACTAATTGATAAATGGTACTGCAATATAAGTTGCTTAATGTTTGGCCGGATGACAACTAACGAGAAAAATAAACTTGATTACATAATAATTAATTCGGCTGAACTAACACATAGCAAGAGCCACATTAACGTTGGGTTAGCAAGGTGTCGTACGTCACCTCAAGATCGGGTGACAGGGGGCTGACCAGGCCAAAACCCAATTGATTGGGTCTGAGGTCACGTGATTATGAGCCTGAGGTCACGTGACTATGACGTCACCAGAGCTTTCAAGCTCTCTTTGACTTTGTTCCATATCCAATATTTAATGCTTACTTTATGCTTACAAGCACTAACTGATGTTTGTCACCAAATTACTTGAAGTTCATACCAACGATCAAATTTTAAACATTTAAAAAAAAATGACAATGACTAGTGTTTGTGTATGTATTCTGTGTAAAATTATCTTTATCCCGGTTGTTGCGACTAGTAAAAATGCTCTTATTAGGGAAAGGAGATTACTCGACGTTTCAATGTAACTACATCGTATTCATGATCTCAAATTATTTTTTACATAGTAGTGTTGAAAGTATTAAAAGTTTTAATGAGTTTTAATACTTTCAACACTACTATATAACAAATAATTTGAGATCATGAATACGATGTAGTTACATTGAAACGTCGAGTAATCTCCTTTCCCTAATAAGAGCATTTTTACTTGTCGCAACAAGCGGGATAAAGATAATTTTACACAGAATACATTAAAACAATGCGACTCATAAATAATACTCCAATCCGGATTTTACACTAGTGTATGTAGTACAAATATGCTGATATCCTGGTACGCACAAAAAATCTACTTTGGCAATAGTTTCAGATACATTTCTATTTGATCTTCACAGTTTGAAGCTTTTGCGACTAGCGATGTAGCAGGACTAACGATGTAGTAATTATTCTACTAATAATATTCATCCTGTTTATTTAAATATAATTTGTCTCAAGAAATAATATTTAGACATTAAACGGAAAATTGTTTGATGCTAAGGGGCTGAGTCAGAGCCTAGAGGTTCACTGGGACCGGGGGAGAGAAAGCCTTGTGCAAAATGATCTAACATTGTGGGTGGATATCTTCATGGCTATTGTGAATAAGGTAATTCTTGTATAGTAGCTGTGCAACTGATTACTGTCTGATGGAGGGTGAGGGGGTCTTAAACGGCTGAAAGTTGGGTTATATTGAAACGTCGATGACCGCATCAGCCAACTCATATTATTATTTCGATCGTCCAAAAGACTCAAAAAAAGGTTTTAAATAAACACTGGGGGGGGGGGGGGGGGCCGAACACTTATCCCCAACCATAACCCGGCCGGGGCTAACTATGACTCTGACTTCAATCCTAGCCCTGTTGTAAATCATAAACTTCTCCAACTTGACCAGGATTCTTTTTTAACCGTGGCTTAGGTGTCCCTAGGTTCCCTTCATGAAAATGGCAAATATACCTGAGATCCTGATCGCCTCTATATCTCCTGTTGAATGTTTTGTTTGGGTTTTGGAGTGGTCGCCATTGCTAGGAGCTTTACCCTCATGACTATTGATGGGCACTGTGCTCTTCTCTTTTCATCTATAAGTATAATCATATTATCTTCGACTTAAGTATTAACTATACTAGCAGGAACCCGTATAACCCTAAAATGGTGTCAAGACTCAAGAGACTAAAATAATTATTACCTATTTAATTCGCGTTTTTGACACCACTTGGGGGTCCAAATTTTGGGCTCTAAAACTCCTATTCCTTGGTTATTTTTTCATGCTGATTTGAAGGCCATTAAAGCATTTGACCCAATCAAAAAAGTTTCAGTTGTATATCTTTTACGGTTTTTGCGGAATGTCGCGTTAAAGTTGATGCCGTGGTGTCAGTAAAATGGCACGGATAAACACATCCATATATATCGTCTCGCTTTATATATAGTAAGATAGTTAGTGTTACAAGGGGTGAAGCGCCTTGTTATTATTATTGTTTTTTTAATTTGAAAATTTAATTAATCATTATATATATAAATTAAGCGTTACATTTCAGCCATGCAAAATTACAATGACATATTTTGATATACTAATTGATAAATGGTACTGCAATATAAGTTGCTTAATGTTTGGCCGGATGACAACTAACGAGAAAAATAAACTTGATTACATAATAATTAATTCGGCTGAACTAACACATAGCAAGAGCCACATTAACGTTGGGGCCGTCTACTAAATTTGAATGACAAACATTAACAAGAAATCAAACATATCATAAATAATTATAAGGATTTTGTTCTATACAATTCCGTCACAACTGATAAAGAAAAAAGAAAGGGACAAGCAGATAGGAAATTGGACGGACAGAATTGTAACCAACAAAAACACAGACTCATAAGACTGATGAGCTAATCTGGCCAGACTGTATCGGCAGCCCAGAGGTACTTGATCAGTTTGGCCTAAAAAGTAGAAATCCGCTCTGGCTGCCGGATACATACTGGTAGACTATTCCAATTCAGCATAGATCTATGAAAGAAGCTATTTCGGAAGGCATCCGAGCAGGGCACAGTGGTACTCATGTAAGTTGAAGTATCCGACCTATCAATTATTTGAGCATTGTGCCTAGTGTATCGGGTGCCCTCTGGACGGCATAGGACTATATATGTAGGGAGCGAAACTGGAATTATGCTATTCACTATTTTATAGAAGGTCATAAGATTGTTATAAGCCCCACGAAAAACCTCACCGAACCTCCACGCGGTGTGGGGTGGGTGGCTCGAACGGGAGGTGCATGGGTGTTTCTAACCTATGCAAAGGAAGGGACTAGCCATCTCTACAACAAGGAAAGGCTCTAATAGCCTCTACTAACCTTAGAACCGCAGCATAACCGCTTTTCCCACAGGCAAATAACACCTTCCGCAGGAAACTAACACGCTCACAGGCCCCCACATGACGTGTAACCCCAGGATTTGGTTTTGTATCAGACACTGAAAACAACGATAGAGGAGCGGTCTACACGCTCACAGGCTACCATGTCTCGTGTAACCCCAGGATTTGACGGTACCGCGACAATTGACCCCCCGACAATTGACCCCCCGACAATTGACCCCCCGACAATTGACCCCCCGACAATTGACCCCCTATGTTATTACACTGGGGTCAATTGTCGCGAAATCTAGGGTTTAGTACGACAATTGACCCCCCTACAATTGACCCCCCGACAATTAACCCCCCGACAATTGACCCCCCGACAATTGACCCTCTATGTAATTACACTGGGGTCAATTGTCGCGAAATCTAGTGCTTAGTACGACAATTGACCCCCCGACAATTGACCCCCCGACAATTGACCCCCCGACAATTGACCCCCGACAATTGTAATTAAACTGGGGTAAATTAATCGGGTTAGGGTTAGGGTTAGGGTTAGGGCTGGGGTTAGGGTTAGGGTTAGGGTTGGGGTTAGGGTTAGGGTCAGGGACAGCTGTTCCTGGGTCAGGGTCATGGGTCAGGGTCAGGGTCAGGGTCAGGGTCAGGGTCAGGGTCAGGGTCAGGGTCAGGGTCAGGGTCAGGGTCAGGGTCAGGGTTAATTGTATTAAATTATATTTTCGGGGGTCAATTGTCGGGGGGTCAATTGTCGGGGGGTCAATTGTCGGGGGGTCAATTGTCGGGGGGTTAATTGTCGGGGGGTTAATTGTCGGGGGGTCAATTGTCGGGGGGTCAATTGTCGGGGGGTCAATTGTCGCCCACCCGATTTGACACGTTCACAGGCTACCATGTCTCGTGTAACCTTAGGATTTAAACACGCTCACAGGCTACCACGTCTCGTGTAACCCTAGGACTCTAACACTTAACAGACTCTAACACGCTCACAGGCTTCCACGTCTCGTGTACCCCAGGATTTGGTTTTGGATCGGACACTGAAAACAACGATAGAGGAGCGGTCTACACGCTCACAGGCTACCATGTCTCGTGTAACCCCAGGATTAGACACGTTCACAGGCTACCATGTCTCGTGTAACCCCAGTATTTGGTTTTGGATCGGACACTCAAAACAACGATAGAGGAGCGGTCTACACGCTCACAGGCTACCACGTCTCGTGTAACCCCAGGATTTAACACGCTCACAGGCTACCAAGTCTTGTGTAACCTTAGGATTTAACACGCTCACAGGCTACCACGTCTCGTGTAACCCTAGGACTCTAATACTTAACAGACTCTAACACGCTCACAGGCTTCAACGTCTCGTGTACCCTAGGATTTGGTTTTGGATCGGACAGTCAAAACAACGATAGAGGAGCGGTCTACACGCTCACAGGCTACCATGTCTCGTATAACCCCAGGGGCCAGGATTTTACACGTTCACAGGCTACCACGCCTCGTGTACCCTAGGATTTTGTTTTGGATCGGACACTCAAAACAACGATAGAGGAGCGGTCTACACGCTCACAGGCTACCATGTCTCGTGTAACCCTAGGATTTAACACGCTCACAGGCTACGACGTCTCGTGTAGCCCTAGGACTCTAACACTTAACAGACTCTAACACGCTCACAGGCTTCCACGTCTCGTGTACCCTAGGATTTGGTTTTTGGATCGGACACTCAAAACAACGATAGAGGAGTGCTAGTGGTCTACAGTGACGTTACAGGAACATTGCATACTCCTACGAGTTGCACTCCTACGAGTTGCATGTAGCAGGCCATGACCGTCCCTGGAAGTCCCTGTCTCCTCATCGTTAACCCGTAAGGGGTTGCACCAGGGGCGGTGGTAACAGAACTTCAAGACTCTCGGAGTCTGTTGTCGATATCTATGTATAATATAATTATGGTATATAACTTGGGAGTCTCTCTCTCTAGCAGCAGGAGTTGGAGAATGGGGACGCGTTGTGAAAGCCACCGCAAGGAAGGCTTACAGTCGACGCCGACCAATCAAAAGAAGAAGATTGTTATAAATAAACTTCTGTTTAACAGGGAGAATATTTAGTTTCTTTTGCTCTGTAGCAAGTTTATCGTCATTATAACTGGAGTAGGGTTCACCATTGATCCATTTAATAGCCCTCTTTTGGATAGCAACAAACTGTTGAAGATGAGTTGCAGATTGAGGGGACCATATGACAGAACAATGTTCAAATATAGACCTAATTAACGCTAAATAGAACGATCTTTTCTGCCTTTTATCAGTAGTGAAATGACATGTTCTCTTAAGTAGTCCAAGTCTTTAGTTAGCTTTGGAAACAAGCGCTTTACATTGTGCACCCCAATTAAACCTAGAGTTTATTGCGACTCCTAAATCTGACTGAGAGGGCACAAAGTCAATATCACTTCCAGAAAGTTTATAGAAGAAGGTATTGAATGGCAAGTTATCCAGCACGTTTCTTTGCAGGGACACAGAGAGGGCTTTGCACTTTTGTGGGTGGAACTTCATTCGATTTCTCACTGACCAATCATACAATCTATTGATGTAATTTTGGATTATGTGATGGTCAGGGTAACCAAGAATCTCCCTCCAAATTTTAGTGTCATCTGCATAAAGGGCGATATTGGTGCCTTCAGAGACACAGGAGAACATGTTATTTATAAATATTACAAACAATAAAGGGCCAAGTATAAAACCTTGAGGGACACCAGACCGAACTGGTAGAGAAGAAGACGTTTGGCCTCCTATCACTACTTGTTGCTGTCGCCCCTCAAGATAGGACTTAATAAATTTAAGCATTAGTCCATCGACATTAAAAATATTCTTTAATTTACTTAAAATGAGGTCATGCGAAACGCTATCAAAAGCTTTCGCAAAATCAAAATATATTATATCAGTCCTGGACCTGTTATTCAGTGCAAGTGCAAGATTGTCCGTGAAAGGTATCATTTGGGTTGTGCATGAATGTTTATAACAAAACCGTGTTGTCGGTCATCAAACAGATCAGAACATGCAGCGTATAATGCAGTCTTTATGCACCTTTCAAAGACTTTCATTACAAGAGATGTTAACGAGATAGGCCTTATCGCCCTTTTTGAAGACACCTTTTCAAAATGGGTTTAAATAGCGGCAGCTATATTAATTAATGATGTATGATTAAAGAGGCGACACAAAGAAGAACTTGTCAAAGGAAGAGACTGAGGACCTACAATTTTTTTGTAACTTGAGTGACTCAAAACAACAGAGTAACACCCTTGAAGAAAAGAAGTTCTTCCAGTTTGTCATGAAAACAGGAAGCAACCTCAAAAGCCGGTTGGTTAAGGTGAAAGACATAGCTCTGGGGAATAAGCACGGTCAAACAAAGCCGTGTATAAAGAAGAACTGTGCAACGTGTGAGTCTATTGATAATGTTACACAAATCAGCATCAATGGGAAACGGATAAAACCAGCACCAGGTACATGCATCACATACAACATTGTTATGATTGTTACTAACGTTGTTACCTACCTTAGCATGGAGCTTTAGCTTACTCTTATCACAAAGGTGAGAGTAGATATATTTCATTGCTGACTGAAGTGACTACGATCTACGCACCAGAAGAGTAAAGAGTGGAGACGGCTATGGAAGAACAAATGAAATCAGTGCAGGCCAGTTTGGTTTTGTTGTTGAAGCACAACAAGGAAATGTCTGAGAAGATCACAGCCCTGGAAGTAGAGAACCGGGAGATCAAGAAGAATGCTGGCAATGTTCAGGAGCGAATCCAGGAGAATAAAGCGAAGTGGGAGGAGATGAGAAAGGGAGCAGTAGAGTTGTTCCAGCGGATGACATTTGCACAAGAGGACTTGGCGAATGACAAGGTCGAGGCTGAATACTTTCAAAAGAGTTGCACAGATACAGTAATAGCCTGTACGAGGCTGACGTGCAGTTATGGCGGAGAAATGGCCCAAGGAAGCACCAAGGTGAAACAGGAGCCAATAGAGGAAGAAGTACTGGGGACGCCATACGGGCACGACTGAGAGGGTGTGACTCCCCATCCTACAGGGCTGGGAAGCTGACGCTTTGTCTGCAAGGTGAAGCATTTTACTACGTGAATTTTGCGAGCTCCATGCTAAGTCCGTGGAATTACTTGTAAGTAAGTTGAAGGATGCACAGGCAATCGAACTGAACATTTTTGGGTTTGATAAGAGTATCCAGGAGCCCAGGGAGACAATCAGTGACTACATGACCCGACTGCAAATGACGGTGAAAGATGCATACGACGGAGATAGCCAATTAGACCTTGACAGAAGGGTGGCATGGAAGTTTGTAAGTGGACTTGGGGAAGAGAGGATCAAGCGGAAGCTGCTAGAGGGTGGCTGGATGAAGTCACAGCAAGAGGCGAAACCCCTGGAGGACCTCCTGAAGGTAGCGGGGATAGCAAAGAAGACAGATGACACAGTGAAAGCCATGGGTAAGCATACCGGCAGCATCAACGCAGCACAAGAATATTCGGTTAGCGCGTGGGAGCAGAAGTTATCGTCATTTGGAGGAGACAGGAGGAAGCAATCGTCCGGCGAGTGAGGCCGGTCGAACAGGAGCAGCAGTTCGAGAGGAAGTGGTGGATCATCAGATGGGCTACCACTAGAGTTCCTCGCATGCTACTACTGTAAAAAGAAACACCGAGGGGGATGGTTTCACTGCCCAGTGCGAAAGAAGGAGGACCCTACGTGGATGCCGGCAAGGAGAGGTGACAAGGCTGGAAGAGGAAAGGGTACGGATTTTCGGTAGAGCCCCTTATAAACAGGCAGAATGATGGGGGCAAGGAGAAGACTGGAGAGCAACCTAGCAGCAGAGAAGGGGATGAGCATGACGTGAAACCTTGGGCATGTGCCAGAGTTTCGGGTCATTACTCCTGAGAAGGGCGGTAAAGGACGGCGGAAGCAGTTACAACAGATAAAGGGAGTCGCTTCAGAAGGTCTGAACTCGACACCATATATTAGAATTAAGTGTCGAATGCACGAATGGGGTCGAGGAAACTGCACTGTTCGATACAGGGGCTCAGTCCTGATCACAGGAGCCATCTCCTCCTCACCGACCTGTTACTTAGAGGTCCTCACCCAACTCCCCCCTCTTGACCTCAGGATTCACTCCATTTCTCTTAAAACTTTCCTCAGGCTTAACATCACTTCGTCCGCCTCAAACGGACTTAGAGACGGAAAGCTGACATCACACTCGATCCTTCTCAATGATCAGCTCAAGAAGATTCTTCCACCTCTTTCCCTTTTAGACATAGCACCAGCCTCACTCAACCTGTCACAATCCTTCAAAACGGATATACTCGAACGCTCGGTTGCCCTAGTTCAGATCCCTCTCCTTCATAAACCAGACACTCTAGTGGGGTACACTGACGGCTCGGTGAAGAACAACCTCGCAGGAGCGGGGTTCGTCCTCTATCTAAACTCATCAACTATTTCAGAACATTTCCACCAACTCGGAAACACCACAACCATCTTCCAAGCAGAGTTAGTAGGTACTGGCTTTACTCCACCTCTGTATCCACCTCTCCAAGACCTTTTACGAAGCTACTGAGCTCCACATATGTATCGACAGCAAAGCAGTTCTTCTTGCCTTATCGGTCACTATCACCCGATCCCACCTCATCCTAGACACTCTAGGAGCCCTCAACGCACTTAGCAGGACGCTATCCGTCACCCTTCACTGGGTACCGGCGCATAGTGGAATACAAGGCAATGATCTCGCAGATTCTCTGGCAAACAAAGGATCCGACTCTCCTCCCATTGGACCGCCTCCTTTTGCCCCTTACACTCACTCCTCTCTCTCTAATATTTTAGACAGTTACTTTTCTCGACTTCACTATAAACGAATAGTACTCTTCAGATCCTCCACTGATTTTCACCAATCCAACATTATTAGTTTCTTTGACAGACACCTTGACGTTAAACGGCATAATAGAGACAATACCAGAATTCTTACCCATCTATTCACAGGATGCAGTTATCTCAGATATTTCCAAAACAAGATTGGCAACGACCCCAACAGCATATGCAAAAAGTGTGATGAAGACAAGGAAACTACAGCACACTACCTCACAAGCTGTCCAGCATTCTCCATACACAGGAAATACTACCTTGGTAACTATACCATCAGAGAGGATGCCTTCCATCAAACCTTCTCTATCAGTAACATAGTGGGGTTCGCTAGAGCTACCAAGTATCTAGATTTCTATGAACCCCCTTAGTCTCTTTATCTTAGCCATAGTTGACGTAATTGTCCCTCTACCACAATCACCCTCCCCTCCCCAGATCGTGTTCAGACTTGCATCAGGTCCTGCTACTCAGCCAGTTCTAAGGGCTCTATAGTCCACTGGACAGACGGCACTCTTAGCTTGACCTAATGCTTCTCTCTCTCTCTCTCCCCCCCCCCCCCCCTTTTTTTCTTCTTTGTTGATTGTGGAAGGGACAACCACGTTACCTACTCAGTTTCCTTTTATTTCTCATTCACATGATTCAGTGACCTCCCCAGCCCTCTATATCTTTAACATGAGACCTCCCAGGACCATAGTATACCATACCAGACATTTCTTTAACTCCTCGTACAGCAAGGTAAATTCAACACGAAGAAGAAAAGAAATAGAGAGAAGAATACGACAGCCATGGACCTCTACAAAAGACTAACAGAAGGAACATCCCAGTTTGATCTTTCTGAACTATGCATCTTATATCGGTATAGTATTGATATCTATTTATTTCATATTGTTATTTCTTATCTTTGCTAGTTAATCAGGTTTTTGGGTACCGGGCCATCCTGGTTACCCTGCTATTGGCTGTTCCCCTGGCTTCTGCAGGTCTAGTTTACCCATATATATATACAGGGGCTCAGTGGTCATTAATATCTGAAGACTTACTAACAGAACGGGAGAAGGCTACAATGGAGAAATCGGCGCTATGTGGGAGGGGAGTATCCGGCGAAAGAATACCGGTCACGGGAGAGATACGAAGAACTGTCTCTGTGGGTGGACTGACTTTCGCCCACCAGCGATTCATTGTGGTTGAGGAGATTATTTGCTCGACAGGGACAAAAGGAAATCGCGGCATGTACGGAATCGCGATTTTTCCCATTATTTGCGACAAATTTTATGTATAGTTTAATGTATAGCCTGTTAAATCTCGCGGTATCGCGATTTTTGGCCAAAATAATCGCGAAATCCTTTTGTCCCTGTTGCTCGATGATATTGGGGATAGATTTCTGGTCTAGGATAGCCAACATATCATTAGACTTCAAAAAGAGTGTGATGACTATCAATGGTAACAGTGAAGAGATAGAGTTGCTATGCCACCCAGCCGCAAGCAGGAGCAGTGTCGCAGGGACCACTGAGGATGAGAACTTAGTGGAAGTGGTAATGGATGCCGAATGTAAGATCCCTACCAGGAGTGAGGCGTTAGTGACATGATGCTAGGAGTATATGGGTAAGGAGTATATGGTCCAACCGATAACGTTTGACGATAAGCTAGTGAGCACGCCTTACGGGATTGTTCTGGGAACAAAGAGCGGTAAGGTACAGATCAGGGTAGCAAATGTAGGAGAGGAAGAAGTGACCCTGACAGAAGGGAATCCCATTGCTACAGTTGAACTTGGGAACGTATGGGTATCGAACCACAACGCGGGTAAAGCGTTTACCAGGGCTACAAGGAAAGGTAAAGAAACGGAATTGAATGAGTTGGTGTGCAGTGAGCTGGAGCCGAGCAAGTAGGGTCAGCTTATAGGACTTCTAAACAGATATGAAGGTGTGTTCTATAAGGGAGGAGAGCTGCCTATTGTTATAGTGGGTGTGGAGCACACCATAAGGTTAAAGGAGGACAGCTCATCAGTAGTGAGCAAGCCAAGGAGGTTGTCAAAAGAGTTGGCCGATGACGTCCGTGAACAAGTCGATGAGCTACTCAAACAAGGAGTAGTCAGGGAATCTAACAGCCAATGGGCTTCACCCATAGTGTGTGCACGCAAGAAAGACGGGAGCCTGAGGATGGCGATTGATTATCGGATGACCAATGAGACGTCAAATACAGCGACATTACATCCAATACTGCTCATTGATGATCTTTTGGATAGGCTGGGGAAGGCTAAATACTTTGCAGTCCTTGATGCAAAGTCGGGATACCGCACCAGTTACCACTCTGTAGTCCGGAAGGAGGATTCGGAGACAACAGCATTTGTAGTACCATGGGGGCATTATGAGTTCGCAGGAAGAATCCCGTTTGGTTTGAAAGGTGCGGGATATTCGTTCCAAAGGATGATGTCAGTGATCTTGGGGAGTTCAAACTTCGTTGATGCACTGTGCTATTTGGACGACATCCTAGTTTGGGGGGAAACTTGGGAGGTATTCATGAAACGGCTCAAGAAGGTGTAGGAAAAGGTGAAGGATACAGGCCTGGCCTTGGCATCGAGGAGCATAGAGCACCCTCATAATGTACGAGAGCTTAGAAGGGCTTTAGGTGCGTTTGGCTACGTGCATTGTGGCTACCAGGATTGTCACAGATTGCTAGGCCATGTATATTGCGATCACGGACCAGCCGTATGCCCGGCTGAAGTGGACGGGGGAAATGGATGAATCATTTTCAACAATAAATAAATTGATTGCAGACGCAGTGTCGTTGAGTTTGCCCGACATGGATAAGCCATTCACCTTAGTAACAGACTGTAGTCAGATGGCAGCGGGAGCCATGCTGGCACAGAAGTGCATGGAAGCACCGGATACCTTGAAGCCTGTGGCATTCTACCACCACGCGTTATCCAAAGCAGAACAGGGATACTCAGCTACTGAGAAGGAGTTCTTGGCGATGGTTAAGGCGGTAGTGAAGTTCAGAGTGTATCTAGGCAAGCAGCTCAACCTTATTACGGACCACCTATCACTGAGTTGGCTTCGTTCACTTGAACCTGAGAATGACACGGGGAGAGGGGGACGTTGGCTAGACCTGATTCAGCAGTTTGATATGAAAGTCACTCATAAGAAAGGGAAAAGCCCAGAGATGAGAATAGCTGATTACCTTTCACGGGTCTAATGTGACGGAAATGTAGCTGTGAAAGACCGTAGTAGGGCCTGTCGTGATATCATGGATCGCTTAGGTTCCACCAGGATCTGGTAGTCCTCATAATTCTGCGGCCTCTATGTGTCGTCATCTCGCACAACTCCGAAAAACCGTTGTGAGTTTGGCATGTGAAAATTTGCAGTCCTCCAGACATCGATTGGGTTAACGAGTTGTCGTACGTCACCTCAAGATCGGGTGACAGGGGGCTGAACAGGCCAGAACCCAATTGATTGGGTCTGAGGTCACGTGATTATGAGCCTGAGGTCACGTGACTATGATGTCACCAGAGCTCGTTCTGCGTTTCCCGCTCTTTGGACCAGGTGAGCTTGCATGCTTATGAAAGTGGGTGTAAGTACAGCTGTACTGTAGTTACATCCAATTACCCCTAATAGAATGAAGATTTATTTTCTGACAGAAAGCTAGAAATTTACCAAAATATCGACTTAGTTCAAAATTTATTTTGATGATCACTCCTGACCTAAAATTGCACGAGAAATCGATTAAACTTGGTTTCAGAACTTAGCAATGCTTCCTTATGCCTTAAAATCCATTTTTATCGATACAATAAACATTTTGATCCTGTGGATTAATTAGTAACAGGTAACAAATGCACAAAAAAAACCATCGCACTTACATTGCATTCTTAACAGGTCGATTTCGAGTGACCAATAATCGTCGTGATGATATTTATACGTCATGCGTTCCTGATCATCATCAGCAATCAAGAGACAGGAGCGGCGATTGCTTTAAATCAACGGTTTACGTTATTTTTGTGAATTCGACCCCTGTTTTAACGGTTATCACACTTTGTCATTGAATGTATTGAGGATAGCTTTACAAATAAGAGGACCAGTAAATAAAATTGTCACAAGTGTTTCTCTCATTCACTTTCGATAAGACACAATGAAAATTCTTACTTAACCATAAGATTCGGAATTTTTCAACATTTGAAGAATATCGGCATTTTATAAAATGTAAGTTCAATTTTTACAAAAAATCAACGAATCGTATGGTCGACAGGTTCAAGTCTACTAGCAGGAACCCGTCTAACCCATTTTGACAGGTCACGGGACCACCACGAATTGAATTATAAAGATCTATCCAAATTCCACGAAGACTACGGACCAAGTTTAAATACTTCATTATAGTTGGATTCGGGAAGCAGTTCAATTGTGCTTTGCACGGAACAACTTATATCACGAGACCGCCATTTCTGTTGAACCGAGAGATTGCAAATCAAACTAGTTTCAATTTCAGATCACCTTTTATGTGTTCATTTGTGGTGGACTGGTCAGTATACAAACGTGGCACGTGCGGGTATATCTCTCAGTTTGAGTTACGAATTGCTTCATGCCTGAGTTAAGTAATTCTTTGTGGTAGACTTGCTTTCGATTAAAACTTCATTAAATGAAATCGCTTTAGGGACATGTGTCAAAACTTCATTACTACTAACGCGCACCAATTAGACACCACCCTTGCAGTTGCTCTATGTAGTCGAGTTTTTCTCAGTCAGATTTGGTTGACTGTTATTTCTTTTTGAGGTCTCGACAAACAGCTGATCATACGGTAGGCGTATGCGCGCTATATCTACGCCTTTGGCAAGATCATAGGACATAGAAGTTCAAGGAAATTTAACAACCATAACTTTAAACTTACTTGCTGGACAACAAACGCAGCCACGTCGTAATTCTCCCAATAACTGCTGTGTAGAAGAGCTGGCAGGATGAGAGAAGGAAAAGAGCGCAGAGCTTCAGGATAGCTTTACAAATAAGAAGACCAGTAAATAAAATTGTCACAAGTGTTTCTCTCATTCACTTTCGATAAGACACAATGAAAATTCTTACTTAACCATAAGATTCGGAATTTTTCAACCGTTGAAGAATATCGGGCATTTTTCAGAATTTGGCCGCCAAATTTTGTTAAAGGCCTAACTTAAAATTCTAATACAAAACTTAAGGTCATGAGGCGATTCTACGTCGATTCTGAAAATTTCATGAAAAAATATTGAAACCCTATTGAGTTCTATTGTTTTGAGCGAAGTCAGTTTTGCAAATATCGCGAACTGATATAATATGGGCGATTTTGTTCATTTTTGCAACTATTTGAACACAGAATCCACAGTTAGGTAGATATTGAGCTGATAATCATAGAGAATGTGTAGTATAGGCTTACCTTCCATATAAAGTTGGTTTCATTCAAAAATATGGATATTTGACCAATTTATGGGCCAAAATCGATCAAATTTGGTGCGTATGCCCAAATATGGTCATATGGTTTTTGGCTCATAACTCAGTCATTTTTTGTCCAATCTTGATGAAAATTCATATACGAGTTCAGGGGACCACTAGCTACAAACAGAGCACCTAAAATTTGGGTTTTGGGCATGTTCATGGTATTTGGCTAAATTGGGCCTGATTTGGACCAAATATGGGCGTGGCTGCCCCGCGGGCACCGTTTGGCGGTTGGGGTCCGGGACCCCCTCAAAAGTTCGGTCACCGGTCCTAGTTTGTTGGTTAACTATCTCGAAACTAAGTTTCACAAAAAAAATCAGGGTGAACCCCCCCCCCCCCCCCCCCCCCCCCTTAAGGCATAAGGAAGCATTGTTGAGTTCTGAAACCAAGTTTAATCGATTTCTCGTGCAATTTTAGGTTAGGAGTGATCATCAAAATAAATTTTGAGCAAAGTCGATACTTTGGTAAATTTCTAGCTTTCTGTCAGAAAATAAATCTTCATTCTATTAGGGGTAATTGGATGTAACTACAGTACAGCTGTACTTACACCCACTTTCACAAGCATGCAAGCTCACCTGGTCCAAAGAGCGGGAAACGGAGAACGAGCTCTGGTGACGTCATAGTCACGTGACCTCAGGCTCATAATCACGTGACCTCAGACCCAATCAATTGGGTTCTGGCCTGTTCAGCCCCCTGTCACCCGATCTTGAGGTGACGTACGACAACTCGTTAACCCAATCGATGTCTGGAGGGCTGCAAATTTTCACATGCCAAACTCACAACGGTTTTTCGGAGTTGTGCGAGATGACGACACATAGAGGCCGCAGAATTATGAGGACTACCAGATCCTGGTGGAACCTAAGCGATCCATGATATCACGACAGGCCCTAAGACCGTAGCGAAGTTTTTGTCGTGATGACCGCTGGAGGCGAGGAGGCGATAACTGTCAGTCGAGAACAGATCCTGAGCGAGCAGAGCAATGACGCAACAGTACAGATGATGCGTAAGCTACTCCAAAAAATAAGGCAGAATAATCCAGGAATAGATATCCTGCTGCAATATGAACAGTACATTCACAGTAATCACAAAATTGTGAATAATACCTTAAATAAGTTGTTATAACAAATAAAACTGTGAAATTAAACAGCCCCCACCAGATGCAGGGAACCTCAATCAGTACATGTTATAAAATATTTTAAAATTAAAGGGAGTAGTTTAAATAGCACAAGTGCCATACAGTAATTGCGTGCCTCAAGTAAATGTTAAAGAGTTGTAAGTGTCTTTCTAAAAATCTCGCTAAAGTTAATACAGTAATACCTCAATTTACCACAAAGTTTGAGAGAAAGGAAGTGGCAGTGGTTAATCGGGGTTTTGATAGTTTACATAATGTATTCGAAGCCCTGTTTAGGGAAAGGAAATTTCTGTGGTAATTCGGGTGTGCAGGAAATTGGGAGAAATAAATTTGGGATCACTGTAGTTCAATCTTTCAATGACATTTCTTTTCGATATGTAAACGTCTATTTGCATTAATGGGCATTTTTTTCTAAAACTTCCACTTTGGTGAAACTTTTAAATCAATAGAAAGCATCAAAAAATGATTGTTTGTTGTTTAAAAAGGTCTCAAATGCCAGACTCGATAAGGGTTTACCGTTAAATGCAAATTTTAGTTCATGAAAAGTGCAGCTGAAGTCTGCTGTAAATTTTGCTCCAATTATTTACCTTTTTCTCAAGTCTTACTTCGACAAGTAGGAATAATACTATCGATTTAAATTTACCGCAATTTGGTTTGTACTTTTAGTGTATAAGTATTAATCAAGTGATAAACTTGTGACAAGTATTACTTCATATTAAAAAAATCTACCTTCAAAAGTATGTAATGTAAGTCACAATATTGCCACCAAAGTTTTTTTCCCGACAAATAATCGAATCTAGCCACAATCGAATTCTCAGACCTATCTCTACTACCTTCAAGGACGATAGATCAATTACTGCATGATTGCTAGTGGGTTAAATGTGCCTGTAATTAAGTGTATAAAGTAGTAATGTAAGTCACAGTGTAATGTAAGTCACAATGTAATGTATGTCACACATACCAAAACGACACCTTAAAATCCCTGCTGAGCAACAATACAGTTCAGACTTAATGTAGTTCGACTGTTCTGTTTCATACAAATTCACCTGTAAAAGAACGCGAACTAGGAAGTTGAAAAAACTTCCTATTTGTGAACTGTCTTTGCTGTGTTGTGTTGCTGTCTAAGATTGTCGATTAGGCTGTATCAAAAAACACAAACATGGTCCAATAATTGATGCACCTTCAAAAAAGTTGCATTAGGTCATTGTGAGTTTGGAAAAAAAAATTTAGAGTTCAACTCCAACCTTATATCGTGGTATTTTTCGTTTCCATGGTAACCATTCTGTCGCGGTCGCGTTTACTGTTCAATTAAATTCATATCTGGAGAACCATACCACTTAGAGAACTGTGTTATAGCTTAAAAGAACCGGAATAGCCAAGTTTATATTCAACTTATCAATCAACTATATGCCTACAACCTTTATTTTTTGAGTTAAAGGCAATAATGTATTTCGTCGATATTATTAAAATATAATTTCAAGTAATTGGGGATTATTACATTTATGTGTTATGTTATTACCAAATGAGCAAGTAGAATCAAAAAAATTTTGTATTCCAAATTAATATCACACGAAAATGAATTTTTATCTTGGTTTCAGGAGATAAAGTAATGTAAGTCACAAATGTCTGTAATGTAAGTCACAAATGTATGAGGGTGATGTACGTAATAAACGAATGAACGAATCTTAAACTTAGCATTTTTTAGCAGCCTAAGGCCTCAAATTTGCAGAAATTTTAGATGAAAGCTGCTATCTGACATATTCGAGATAGAATTGCAGTTTAAATACACCTAAGTCCGAAAATCAAAGTCTATCCTGTAATGTAAGTCACACTTTTTTGGCAGGCGATTGTGTAAAATTTCCTTAAGACACAGACTAAATTATACCTGCATTGTTCTGAAGAGATTCCGGATACGGAAATAAATACCAAAATATCATCTCATCATGCATGGTTACCGAGTCATGACTCCTCAAAGGTAAAAATTTGCTATCTCGGTAATGTAAGTCACAAAAAAAAGCCCTAATATGAACTTCTTCGCCTTGGTATTTTAGATTTAATTTAGACGAGCAAGTGTTGATAGTTGGATAATATACGGTATGAGCAAGTGTATTCACTTTCCTGCATAATTTAAAATATAAAGATATTTTCACCAATATAAATCGTCGTAATATATTTCTGATAGGTGTAGATTTATAAAATGAAATAAGACGAGCAATGTGTCCATTGGTTGAGTTCTTTACTAGAATGAACACGTTGATGTTGGACAATATGAACCTTTTGAGAACATTTATATGAGCATTCATTACACTTGTAGGGTTTCTCACCAGAGTGAATAAGCTGATGTCTGACAAGGCTACTTTTATGAGAACAGGTATATGAGCATTCCTTGCACTTATAGGGTTTCTCCCTTGTGTGAATACGTTGATGTAGGACAAGATGACCTTTTCGAGAACATGTATACGAGCACTCTTCACATTTAAAAGGTTTTTCTTGGGTATGAACTTTCTGATGTATCAAAAGTGAAGATTTTAATGAGCAAAAATAGGAGCAACCTTCACATTTGAAAGGTTTAGCTACGTGTAGGGTATCTTTGACTTGTTCTTTTTATCCGATGATTCCGAAGAACTCGGCGGTTCATAAGAATTTAAATTGTCATCAGCCATTTCCTTATGGTGTTCTCTAACATGTTCAATAAAGAACGTATCATAAAGGAAATGAGCTTTACATGTGGGACAAATAAAACCATGTGACTTCCCGGTGGCTTCCTCTAGCTCACACTTTATTTCCTTCTTTATAACATAGTCAAGAATCTCAGTCTTCACTTCATCTTTAACAGTTACGGTTGGAGATGTAGTATCTGAATTCGACATGGCAATCTTTCCTGTGAACAGATTCAAGAGGTTAAGCATTGAATTTCATAGATTAGCAATAAGAGTATAATAAGATGTCACAACTTTACTCGTATTTTGTAGTTTTGCAACTTGTTAAAGCTACTCCAAAAAATAAAGCAGAATAATCCAGGAATATATATTATCCTGCTGCAATATGAACAGTACATTCACAGTAATCACAAAAGATGAAACTCTTCTCAAAATTAGTGAATTATACCTTAAATAAGTTGTAAAACATTCAAATTTAAATACAAATTTATAACAAATAAAACTGTGCAATTAAACAGCCCCCACCAGATGCAGAGAACCTCAATCAGTGCATGTTATAAAATATGTTGAAATTAAAGGGAGTAGTTTAAATAGCGCAAGTGCCATACAGTAATTGCGTGTCTCAAGTAAATGGTAAAAAGTTTTTAGTGTCTTTCTAAAAATCTCGCTAAAGTTAATACAGTAATACCTCAATTTACCACAAAGTTTGAGAGAAAGGAAGAGGCAGTGGTTAATCGGGGTTTTGATTGTTTACATAAGGTATTTGAAGCCCTGTTTAGGGAAAGGAAATGGCTGTGGTAATTCGGGTGTGCAGGACATTGGGGAGAAATAAATTTGGGATCACTGTAGTTCAATGTCATTCCTCTTCGATATATGTAAACGTCCATAATTTGCATAATGAACTTCTTCGCCTTGGTATTTTATAAGATTTGATTTAGAAGAGCAAGTGTATTCACTTTCCCGCATAATATAAACTATTAAGATATTTTCACCCATGTTAATCTTCGTAATATATTTCGATTATAAAATGAAAGAAAACGAGCATTGTGTTCATTGGTTGAGTTCTTTACTAGAACGAACAAGCTTATGGTGGACAAGGTGAACCTTTTGAGAACATGACGTATATGAGCATTCCTTGCATTAAAAGGGATTTTCAACCGTGTGAATGTGCTGATGCATGACTAGACTGTTTTCACGAGAACAAGCATATGAGCATACCTTGCATTTAAAGGGATTTCCACCCGTGTGAATACGCTGATGTCTGACTAGACTGGTTTTATGAGAACAAGCATATGAGCATTCATTACACTTGTAGGGTTTCTCACCAGAGTGAATACGCTGATGTATGACAAGGCTACCTTTACGAGAAGAGGTATATGAGCACTCATTACACTTGTAGGGTTTCTCACCAGAGTGAATACGCTGATGTATGACAAGATTACCTTTACTAGAACAAGCATATGAGCACTCATTACACTTGTAGGGTTTCTCACCAGAGTGAATAAGCTGATGTTTGACAAGGCTACATTTTTGAGAACAAGCATATGAGCATTCATTACACTTGTAAGGTTTCTCACCAGAGTGAATACGTTGATGTAGGACGAGATGACCTCTTCGAGAACATGTATATAAGCACTCTTCACATTTAAAAGGTTTTTCTTGGGTATGAACTCTCTGATGTATCAAAATTGAAGATTTTAATGAGCAAGAATAAGAGCAAACTTCACATTTGAAAGGTTTAGCTACGTGTAGGGTATCATTTGAATTGTTCTCTTTATCCGATGATTCAAAAGAACTCGGCGGTTCATAAGAATTTAAATTGTCATCAGCCATATCCTTATGGTGTTCTTTAACATGTTCAATGAAGAACGTATCATAAGGGAAATGAGCTTTACATCTGGGACAAATAAAACCATGTGACTTCCCGGTGGCTTCCTCTAGCTCACACTTTATTTCCTTCTTTATAACATAGTCAAGAATCTCAGCCTTCACTTCATCTTTAACAGTTACGGTTGGAGATGTAGTATCTGAATTTGACATGGCAATCTTTCCTGTAAACAGATTCAAGAGGTTAAGCATTGAATTTCATAGATAAGCAATTAGAGTATAATAAGATGTGACAATTTTACTCGTATTTTGTAACTTAGCAACTTGTTAAAGCTACTCCAAAAAATAAGGCAGAATAATCCAGGAATAGATATCCTGCTGCAATATGAACAGTACATTCACAGTAATCACAAAAGATAACTCTTCTCAAAATTAGTGAATTATACCTTAAATAAGTTGTAAAACATTCAAATTTAAGTGCAAATTTATAACAAATAAAACTGTGAAATTAAACAGCCCACACCAGATGCAGAGAACTTCAATCAGTACATGCTATAAAATATGTTAAATAAAAGGGAGTAGTTTAAAAAGCACAAGTGCCATACAGTAATTGCGTGCCTCAAGTAAATGTTAAAGAGTTGTAAGTGTCTTTCTAAAAATCTCGCAAAAGTTAATACAGTAATACCTCAATTTACCACAAAATTTGAGAGAAAGGAAGTGGCAGTGGTTAATCGGGGTTTTGATAGTTTACATAATGTATTTGAAGCCCTGTTTAGGGAAAGGAAATTTCTGTGGTAATTCAGGTGTGCAGGACATTGGGGAGAAACAAATTTGGGATCACTGTAGTTCAATGACAATTCTTTTCGATATGTAAACGTCTATTTGCATTATGAACTTCTTCGCCTTGGTAATTTAGATTTAATTTAGACGAGCAAGTGTTGATAGTTGGATAATATACGGTATGAGCAAGTGTATTCACTTTCCTGCATAATTTAAAATATAAAGATATTTTCACCAATATAAATCGTCGTAATATATTTCTGATAGGTGTAGATTTATAAAATGAAATAAGACGAGCATTGTGTCCATTGGTTGAGTTCTTTACTAGAATGAACACGTTCATGGACAAGATGACACTTTTGAGAACATTTATATGAGCATTCCTTGCACTTGTAGGGTTTCTCACCAGAGTGAATACGCTGATGTCTGACAAGGCTACTTTTATGAGAACAGGTATATGAGCATTCATTACACTTGTAGGGTTTCTCGCCAGGGTGAATTAGCAGATGACTGACAAGGCTGCTTTTACTAGAACAGATATATGAGCATTCCTTGCACTTATAGGGTTTCTCCCTTGTGTGAATACGTTGATGTAGGACAAGATGACCTTTTCGAGAACATGTATACGAGCACTCTTCACATTTAAAAAGTTTTTCTTTGGTATGAACTCTCTGATGTATCAAAAGTGAAGATTTTAATGAGCAAGAATAGGAGCAAACTTCACATTTGAAAGGTTTAGCTACGTGTAGGGTATCATTTGAATTGTTCTTTTTATCCGATGATTCGGAAGAACTCGGCGGTTCATAAGAATTTAAATTGTCATCAGCCATATCCTTATGGTGTTCTTTAACATGTTCAATGAAGAACGTATCATAAAGGCAATGAGCTTTACATGTAGGACAAATAAAACCATGTGACTTCCCGGTGGCTTCCTCTAGCTCACACTTTATTTCCTTCTTTATAACATAGTCAAGAATCTCAGTCTTCACTTCATCTTCAGTTACGGTTGGAGAAGTAGTATCTGAATTGGACATGGCAATCTTTCCTGTAAACAGATTCAAGAGGTTAAGCATTGGATTTTAAAGATAAGCAATTAGAGTATAATAAGATGTGACAACTTTACTCGTATTTTGTAATTTTGCAACTTGTTAAAGCTACTCCAAAAAATAAAGCAGAATAATCCAGGAATATATATTATCCTGCTGCAATATGAACAGTACATTCACAGTAATCACAAAAGATGAAACTCTTCTCAAAATTAGTGAATTATACCTTAAATAAGTTGTAAAACATTCAAATTTAAATACAAATTTATAACAAATAAAACTGTGCAATTAAACAGCCCCCACCAGATGCAGAGAACCTCAATCAGTGCATGTTATAAAATATGTTGAAATTAAAGGGAGTAGTTTAAATAGCGCAAGTGCCATACAGTAATTGCGTGTCTCAAGTAAATGGTAAAAAGTTTTTAGTGTCTTTCTAAAAATCTCGCTAAAGTTAATACAGTAATACCTCAATTTACCACAAAGTTTGAGAGAAAGGAAGAGGCAGTGGTTAATCGGGGTTTTGATTGTTTACATAATGTATTTGAAGCCCTGTTTAGGGAAAGGAAATGGCTGTGGTAATTCGGGTGTGCAGGACATTGGGGAGAAATAAATTTGGGATCACTGTAGTTCAATGTCATTCCTCTTCGATATATGTAAACGTCCATAATTTGCATAATGAACTTCTTCGCCTTGGTATTTTATAAGATTTGATTTAGAAGAGCAAGTGTATTCACTTTCCCGCATAATATAAACTATTAAGATATTTTCACCCATGTTAATCTTCGTAATATATTTCGATTATAAAATGAAAGAAAACGAGCATTGTGTTCATTGGTTGAGTTCTTTACTAGAACGAACAAGCTCATGGTGGACAAGGTGAACCTTTTGAGAACATGACGTATATGAGCATTCCTTGCATTAAAAGGGATTTTCAACCGTGTGAATGTGCTGATGCATGACTAGACTGTTTTTACGAGAACAAGCATATGAGCATACCTTGCATTTAAAGGGATTTCCACCCGTGTGAATACGCTGATGTCTGACTAGACTGTTTTTATGAGAACAAGCATATGAGCATTCCTTGCACTTGTAGAGTTTCTCCCCTGTGTGAATACGTTGATGTTGGACAAGATTACACTTGTGAGAACATTTATATGAGCACTCATTACACTTGTAGGGTTTCTCACCAGAGTGAATACGCTGATGTATGACAAGGCTACCTTTACGAGAAGAGGTATATGAGCACTCATTACACTTGTAGGGTTTCTCACCAGAGTGAATACGCTGATGTATGACAAGATTACCTTTACTAGAACAAGCATATGAGCACTCATTACACTTGTAGGGTTTCTCACCAGAGTGAATAAGCTGATGTTTGACAAGGCTACATTTTTGAGAACAAGCATATGAGCATTCATTACACTTGTAAGGTTTCTCACCAGAGTGAATACGTTGATGTAGGACGAGATGACCTCTTCGAGAACATGTATATAAGCACTCTTCACATTTAAAAGGTTTTTCTTGGGTATGAACTCTCTGATGTATCAAAATTGAAGATTTTAATGAGCAAGAATAAGAGCAAACTTCACATTTGAAAGGTTTAGCTACGTGTAGGGTATCATTTGAATTGTTCTCTTTATCCGATGATTCAAAAGAACTCGGCGGTTCATAAGAATTTAAATTGTCATCAGCCATATCCTTATGGTGTTCTTTAACATGTTCAATGAAGAACGTATCATAAAGGAAATGAGCTTTACATGTGGGACAAATAAAACCATGTGACTTCCCGGTGGCTTCCTCTAGCTCACACTTTATTTCCTTCTTTATAACATAGTCAAGAATCTCAGTCTTCACTTCATCTTTAACAGTTACGGTTGGAGATGTAGTATCTGAATTTGACATGGCAATCTTTCCTGTGAACAGATTCAAGAGGTTAAGCATTGAATTTCATAGATAAGCAATTAGAGTATAATAAGATGTGACAATTTTACTCGTATTTTGTAATTTTGCAACTTGTTAAAGCTACTCCAAAAAATAAGGCAGAATAATCCAGGAATAGATATCCTGATGCAATATGAACAGTACATTCATAGTAATCACAAAAGATGAAGCTCTTCTCAAAATTAGTGAATAATACCTTAAATAAGTTGTAAAACATTCAAATTTAAATGCAAATTTATAACAAATAAAACTGCGAAATTAAACAGCCCACACCAGATGCAGAGAACCTCAATCAGTGCATGTTATAAAATATGTTAAAATTAAAGGGAGTAGTTTAAATAGCACAAGTGCCATACAGTAATTGCGTGCCTCAAGTAAATGTTAAAAAGTTTTTAGTGTCCTTCTAAAAATCTCGCAAAAGTTAATACAGTAATACCTCAATTTACCACAAAGTTTGAGAGAAAGGAAAAAGCAGTGGTAAATCAGGGTTTTGATAGTTTACATAAGGTATTTGAAGCCCTGTTTAGGGAAAGGAAATGGCTGTGGTAATTCGGGTGTGCAGGAAATTGTGGAGAAATAAATTTGGGATCACTGTAGTTCAATGACATTTCTTTTCGATATGTAAACGTCTATTTGCATTATGAACTTCTTTGCCTTGGTATTTTAGATTTAATTTAGACGAGCAAGTGTTGATAGTTGGATAATATACGGTATGAGCAAGTTTATTCACTTTCCCGCATAATTTTAACTATAAAGATATTTTCACCAATATAAATCATCGTAATATATTTCTGATAGGTGTAGATTTATAAAATGAAAGAAGACGAGCATTATGTTCATTGGTTGAGTTCTTTACTAGAATGAACACGCTCATGGTGGACAAGGTGAACCTTTTGAGAACATGTATATGACCATTCATTACACTTGTAGGGTTTCTCACCAGAGTGAATTAGCTGATGTCTGAGAAGGCTACATTTTTGAGAACAGGCATATGAGCATTCCTTGCACTTGTAGGGTTTCTCACCAGAGTGAATACGCTGATGTCTGACAAGGCTACTTTTATGAGAACATTTATATGAGCATTCCTTGCACTTGTAGGGTTTCTCACCAGAGTGAATACGCTGATGTATGACAAGGCTACCTTTATTAGAAGAGGTATATGAGCACTCATTACACTTGTAGGGTTTCTCCCTTGTGTGAATACGTTGATGTAGGACAAGATGACCTTTTCGAGAACATGTATACGAGCACTCTTCACATTTAAAAAGTTTTTCTTGGGTATGAACTCTCTGATGTATCAAAAGTGAAGATTTTAATGAGCAAGAATAGGAGCAAACTTCACATTTGAAAGGTTTAGCTACGTGTAGGGTATCATTTGAATTGTTCTTTTTATCCGATGATTCGGAAGAACTCGGCGGTTCATAAGAATTTAAATTGTCATCAGCCATATCCTTATGGTGTTCTTTAACATGTTCAATGAAGAACGTATCATAAAGGCAATGAGCTTTACATGTAGGACAAATAAAACCATGTGACTTCCCGGTGGCTTCCTCTAGCTCACACTTTATTTCCTTCTTTATAACATAGTCAAGAATCTCAGTCTTCACTTCATCTTTAACTGTTACGGTTGGAGATGTAGTATCTGAATTGGACATGGCAATCTTTCCTGTAAACAGATTCAAGAGGTTAAGCATTGAATTTTAAAGATAAGCAATTAGAGTATAATAAGATGTGACAACTTTACTCATATTTTGTAATTTTGCAACTTGTTAAAGCTACTGTCGGCCTGTGTTCCGAGGCAATTATACTCCACTGGGTATAGTTAAAGAGTGTTCAAAGGATTAGCACAAGCACATGTAGTTAACAATGTATCCTGAGAGATAACAAAGTTAAGGTAACAGTATATAAGCCAAAGGTCCTATAATATAAACTAATGTGTAATATATAGGACTGGAAATATATAGCCTGACACTACTCCAAAAAATAAGGCAAAATAATCCAGGAATATATCCTGCTGCAATATCAACAGTACAATGTACATTCACAGTAATCACAAAAGATGAAACTCTTCTCAAAATTAGTGAATAATACCTTAAATAAGTTGTAAAACATTCAAATTTAAATACAAATTTATAACAAATAAAACTGTGAAATTTAACAGCTCCCACCAGATGCAGAGAACCTCAATCAGTGCATGTTATAAAATATGTTGAAATTTAAGGGAGTAGTTTAAATTGCACAAGTGCTATACAGTAATTGCGTGTCTAAAATAAATGGTAAAAAGTTGTTAGTGTCTTTCTAAAAATCTCACAAAAGTTAATACAGTAATGCAGAATGCTTCAATTTATCACAAAAATTGAGAGAAAAAAAAGGCAGTTGTTAATCGGGGTTTTAATTGTTTACACAATGTATTTGAAGCCCTGTTTAGGGAAAAGAAATAGCTGTGGTAATTTGGGTGTGCAGGAAATTAGGGAGAAATAAATTTGGGATCACTGTAGTTCAATTTCATTCCTCTTCGATATAATATATGTAATTTAGAATACCACATTAT
The DNA here is from genome assembly GCF_026151205.1 of Bolinopsis microptera. NCBI lineage: Eukaryota > Metazoa > Ctenophora > Tentaculata > Lobata > Bolinopsidae > Bolinopsis > Bolinopsis microptera. The sequence goes on from NC_087073.1 coordinate 1,279,297, forward strand.
TTCAGCACAAACATCGTCATCACCAAAATCGTCCTACCAAAGACATTAGACAAGGTTTCATGGGAAATGACGTCAAGACTCAAGAGTCTGCTACCATGATGACGTTCCAGGTTATTTAAAAGACATTGTATAATTGGAAGATTTCGAACCTATAACATAAAATATAACATTTAAAGTTACTTGATATCCTGATGATAATCATATGCTCCTTACTAGGCCTAGTAGGTATACCACAAGTTAAGGTTAGCATTATGTCATCACATATGTTTATCAAGAAGCTGATTGTGATCATCCGGGATTTTACACTAAAGGTCATGAAAGTACGGTTTCCGGCAGTATCTAGATAGCCCGACCACCCGATCATATGAATGGTATGTATGGTATCTTGGATGCAATTAGTCACGACTAATTGCATTATTAATTGTAGCCTAGTAAATTACTGGATCAAACTATTGATTACGATTCAAATATGGTCTCTCGGATATAATTAGTTACGAATAATATTGATTGCTCAGTGAAATAAATGATTACGATTTAAATGTGGTATATAAGTCGTTCGTTTTTGTTGAAGTATTATCAGTTGCCATCATCAACAACAACTATTCCAATTCCTGACATGGTACTCTTCTGTCTAATGGACGAAATTAATGGACCCACGGCCTCCCTAGAGAATGCTCGAGACTTCCTAGGGAGTAGGGCTGAGTTCATCCGACTAGCAGACAGTTCATGATATCATCCGAAGTTTGTCACCACCAGGGGCTAAACTCCATGTAAGTTAACAGGTACAGCACCAATGTATGTCATCTTCCTCCTCATAAAGATGATGAATCATGCCTTGATTCAGACGCACTGTTGTAGGATTATATTTATACTAATATACCTGTCCTTTCAGGATGATTAATACTTAACGTGACCTAACCTCTGTCGTTACTCTGTACTCTCGCGTTACACTTTAATCATCCAAAAAGAGTAATGGATAAGGTATTAAGACCGGAAAAACTCGAACTCGACCTGGGGACATCAGCGGATGGAGGAAATGCGAACAAGTTCGTGCACTGGAAGACGACGATGGAAAATGTTATATCCCTGTTTTATGGATTTTGTGATGTCATGAGAGATTTAATTTATTTTAATAAACTATATAAGGTGTGATCTGATTTTTCAGCCGGGGAGAATGTTGTAGGATTATATTTATACTAATATGCCTGCCCTTTCAGGATGATTAATACTTAACGTGACCTAACCTCTGTCGTTACTCTGTACTCTCGCGTTACACACCAATCTCAACACTCTCTATTGGTGCAGCTCGGAAAATCAACACCTCCCTTGACAAAACGAAATCCGTCAAGTACTTCACTTTTACTCCCGGGAGCATATTTACGATGCTCCCTGGCTTCCAGCAAATATATTACCACGAAATACATGCTGGAGACAAAGAAGTAAAGAATGAAAAAAGAGCCAGAAAATAGACACACTTTCCAAGCGTATAAGAAACTTCAAAGTAGTCTGCCGGCCTGGGGCACGGTTTAAACTATTCGCAACAAACGACCGGGTATCATGGTAAATTAAAAAAAAATTCAAATTCATTTGCGAGCTGATATATATACAATGAAGTTGAAAAGACTGCCAAACAGTACAACACCTCAAGTGTCTCAACTGTTTTTCTTCAAGTTGGGGGAAATGATGTCGAAAATATGCTTCCAGATTCAGATATCAAATGTATATTTGAAGATATTAGTGATCTTTTAATCGGTAACAAAACAGGTTTTTCCTGTTGCTAAGAATAAGATATAAATTTCTTCTCACTTATTCCTAGAAAGGCAAGTAATCTTACACATATTAGGAATATGCACAAGTTTAATTATTTATTAGGTGAAATGTGTAAGATTTGTTGACATTTTCTCCTTTTCTATTAATAAGACCACTTTTTTTTATTTGAAAATTCAATTAATCATTATATATATAAATCAAGCGTTACATTTCAGCCATGCAAAATTACAATGACATATTTTGATATACTAAATGATAAATGGTACTGCAATATAAGTTGCTTAATGTTTGGCCGGATGACAACTAACGAGAAAAATAAACTTGATTATATAATAATTAATTCGGCTGAACCAACACATAGCAAGAGCCACATTAACGTTGGGGCCGTCAAAACTACTATACTATGGTGCTTTTAGATTTTAATTTGTTTAACAGTTATTAATAGTTAATCTCTGTGTTAGTCAGCTGTGTATGTGAGAAAGAGCGTTAGCATTGTGACCTAAGCAGACTAATATCTAGATAAACTCAGTTGTTCCCAGTTGTTGATTGACTGTATTGATTGATTATTTATTTACTATCATTTGTAGATTGTGTGTATCCATTGTTCTCGTGTCTAATAATAATCAGTTTATCAATGGTATCCATCTGCAACAAATTATGTTATGCGATGCATTTCAAATTTAGTTTTAAAATTGCTCTCAACAAAAATACATCAATCGAAAGTTCTCTACAAACTGTATTTTGCTCTATATTGCGATGAAAGCAGCGATAGACTCGGACAACTTCAAATAATTAAAGAACCAGTTGCTGCCGCAGAAAGAGAAAGGGTTAAGGAGGCTGTGCGAGAATAAGAGGAGAAGACTGCTAAAGATAGATACAGAAGAGCAGAGAAAGCATAATTAGCAGATAATGCAGAGGAGGTACCCACTCAGGGGCCCTTGGAGAAGTTGTTAAAACCTCTAGTTTTAAGGCAACCAAGTGCAACTACAACCACTCACTGAAGTTGTACCTACTACCTGGCTGCAACTTTCTTTAAAGAAAGAAATTTAATATTCCTAAATTCAATATTTTCTCATGCATCTATTTTATATTCGCACCATTTTACCTTCTTAACTTTAGTTCTTCGGTCTATTTTATATTTATCCCTCCAGTAACGTTTTTTGATTTTACGAGCTTTTTGATTTTAAGAGATAAGGTTTTTGGGGAAATTTAGATCACTTCTGAAATTTTCACCCAGTATTGGTCGAAATTCGATGCTCTTCTCGAATACGTAGCTTGTTTCAGACAGTTACGTTTATTTGTTAGCTCCTCGTTTATCAGGAGCATCCAGTAGGTTTTAGACTTTGCTTGATACAGGTCCATTTGAGCTCTTAGTTTTATCTCCTTGTTTATCGGGAGCCGCGTATGTTATATTGTTGATTTATGTTACTAACCAAGCAAATGCTACTATTTTAGCCTTTCATGTTTCACCAATAAAGTGTAACTCTTGTCCTGTCCCTCTCAAAGAGATTTAACAAATGGCGACGAGCAGTAAGTGCGAACCTTTAACCGCAAACTCGTGTATTTGTTCATGGTTCGAACGATACGAGTTTTTCCTAGCAGCAGGAGATCGTTCAACAGTGATTCCAGTGTTAGCGGAGGACAATAGCAATGCGGCAGTCAGAAATGCAGCAATTTACAAGAACTTATCTTTGTTTATTTCAAAGTTAGACGAACACATGTACAAGCTATTGAAATCACTAGTTAGCCCAAGAGATCTCACCTTGTGCACCTATGAAGAGTGCAAGACTGTAATAATAAATCACCTCTGTCCCGCTCCAACGAAGTTTGCGCAGCGATTCAAACTTAGAAGTTGTACACAGGAAGAAAATGAAGGTACAGCTACATACATCTCCTGGTTGAGGACTATTGCAAACGAATTTGATTTCCCAAACTATAATGAATCGTTGCTGGATCAGCTGTTGGCTGGCTTGAAGGACCAAAGAGTTGTGTCAGATTTACTGGCGAGAGAAAACCTGACTTTGGCTATTGCAGCGAAAGAAGCTTTGAGCAAAGAGCAGGCTAACAGAGAGGCTCAATTTATGTCTGGCGGAGAGTCATCCAGAACTGTGAACTATGTCAAAAATCAAACCGTTTTCAGAAGGACGATGTCCAAAAATCCTTATAATAAAGAGGATTCATCAAACAAAGACTCTGGTAAACAGAAGCAGAAAGGAACTGAATGTGGTCGGTGCGGACTGCGTGGACATAAATCAGAGAAGTGTACCGTTCGGTGTCACAAATGTGACAAGATAGGTCACATAGCAAAGAAATGTAGGCTGAAGGGAGTGCACAATGTCGAGAGCTCGAGAGCCGAGGATTCGAGAGCTGAGGGAGAGTACGACATGGATGAGAGTTGCAAGAGAGTATTAGATGATGAGCTCTACTCTGAGTATTACGATAATTGTAATTTAGTGGAGACCGTTCTGGAAAATGGTGAATCTCATACTAATTGTTCTTTTCCATGTGCTGATATTCCAAATTGTGTGCATGTAACCGAGATGAAATCTATGCATGTTGCTTGTGATGTGTTAAATTCTGTTGATTTAAGTGAAGCACCGAATTCTTCTGTTGAAATATCGAATAATTTTGATTGTGTTGCCGACAATTTAAGTTTAACTAATCCTAATTTTGGTGTGTTCAATAAGAAAGATTCTGATTCTGATATTACCACATATTACCACATAATCTGTCTTACAGGTAAGACAGATTGTGTCTACTAGTCTTTTTAAAGCTGAGGTCACTAAGCATCTATGGAAATGTTTATTGGATAGTGAAACAACAGTCTAGCCTAGTCTCTTTGCTCCCCATATTATTATTATTTTTGTTTTATTAATTTTGTATCTACCTTCCTATACTTTCAACATCATATCACACTTCACCCGCACACCTTCTCAATCATTATTGACCATATCAGACCTGTATCTAATGTATCTGGAATTTGACGTATTGAAATACCAATTTTGACTATATATCCACAGTTATTCTCCATGGATTATTAAATAGTTTTTCATAAATTTTTGGATTTAGATTAATTCGATGTAATGGGTCCAAGTTACTGCGGACATAGTTCACTATGTGTTTACCGTGTTTGGGTGCCCATCATATTTTACAGATGGGGGCGATATTTTGAACGATTCTATTTTATATGCATCTATTGCTGTACTCTGAGTTAAGTCTGATATCCGATGAATTGTGTTCTGACATAAATGTTACTGATTTGAGTAAACCGTATGTTGAAGTTAGAATCAATGGGAAACTTCTGTGTATGGAGTTTGATTCTGGGTCTGCGGTTTCAGTTGTAAGTAAACGTGCGTTGAGGGTCTGTGGTTTATCCAACTTAACACTAACCCCCAGCAGGAAAACGTTGCGCGTTGCAAACGGACAAATTAAAGCAGTAGATGGCTGCGCAGTAGTTGAAGTAGAGTTGAATGGAGAGAAAGCTCGTGACTTGCAGCTTTATGTAGCAGAGGATTTTCCCAGTCTGTTTGGGAGACCCTGGATTGCAAAGTTTTGTGGGCAAAACTGGCTTGAAAAGCTGCTCAGTACCCGGTTAGTGAATAGTGTAGCCCCGGACAAATCCCAGCAGGTGTCAGTGAGCTGTAAAAGCTGCTCTGGGAGTGGTGTCCAAAAAGGTGTTGACATGCAAACTGATGGTATGACCGTTGAGAACGGTTGGAAAACACTTGCATCTGGATTGAACAGTGTCGTAGTGTCGCTCGATTGAAACAGAGCGAAGTGTTCAAACCAGGGTTAGGTCTTGTGAAAGGTGTCCAAGCGAGTTTTGTTTTGAAGGAAGAGGCAAAACCTGTGATGTGTAAAGCTAGAACCATACCATATGCTTTACGTAGCAAGGTAGAGCAAGAAATCGATTCCATGGTAGAGAGTGAAACTCTGACTAAGGTCGCTGATAGTCCATGGGGAACTCCTCTGGTGCCTGTAATGAAAGACGGAGGAGAATCAGTGAGAATTTGTGGGGACTATAAATCCACCTTAAACAAGTGCTTATCCACTAAAGAGTACCCTCTACCTACTATAGAGGAGTGTTTCAACTCGGTCCGTGGAGGCCAGAAATTCTCTAAAGTCGATATCAAGAAGGCGTATAATAATCTGCTGATTAGAGAAGAGGTTCTGTGGTTTATCCAACTTAACACTTACCCCCAGCAGTGTGCTCTTAGTTTTATCTCCTTGTTTATCGGGAGCCGCGTATGTTATATTGTTGATTTATGTTACTAACCAAATGCTACTATTTAATTTTAGCCTTTCATGTTTCACCAATAAAGTGTATCTCTTGTCCTGTCCCTCTCAAAGAGATTTAACAGCGTACATAAGTTGTTTAGAAGTAGTTTGTTTGTTACTGTTGCCCTTTCCTTTGACCAGGGAGCGCCCCGTAGAGACCAGTCAAGACGGTCTCCGTATTATAGCAGTTTTCTATTTTACACCATCTGGAGGCCACAGTGGGATATAGATACCAACCTGTTATATATTGTATTATTACTATAATTGATATTGTTATATTTACTAATCAATGAAATTCCCTAGCCTCTTATGGCTAGTTCCAAATAGACTGTTCCTTGTTATATCAACTGGCGACGAGATGGCAAACAAGTTGGAGAACCTGTCACTAATGGCCCGGAGGACCAGTGCCTCAAACTGGTTTGAAGATGCGATAGATGTAGAGAAGGATTGGAGAAGGATTTAGAGATGGTGAGGGGTGAGCTGGTGGAGAACAAGTGAGAGGTTAGCCGTTAGTGGAGGAGGATGAAGAGGATAGGAGTAAGGAGGGAGATTAGAAGAGTTAGAGCGAGGATAACAGCAGAAGACAGAGTAAGGAGCGTGGTCGTAGTACCATGCTCCCAAGAGAGAACAGTAAGGGTGGCATCACCACCCCCAAGATCCAGATCCAGAACGCTGCCACCTCCCCCGCCCAGGTATTTTTCGGAAGAGGACAGAAGGAGGGTACAGAGGGGTGAATGGGAGCTCCAAGGTGCCGAAAATTCAAAAACTTTAAAATTGACCTTGCCTAGATTACTTAAGCTTGAAAAAGCGGTAATATCTTAGCAAAATATAACTTGCAGCAGCCCCATACCTTGTCATGAACATAATATCGAAACTACCTCTGTAACCACATCTTTCTCTGGGTGCAAAATGAATATATAAATTTATAGGTTTATTAGTTTTATAGAAATTTAAAAGTTCTATAGAATTTTATTATAGAAGGATTATAAATAAACTTTTTTTTTGTGTGTTTTGTGTTATGCATTTTTATACATATTTTAGACGAGATTTTTATAGAATGTTAGAAGTGCAGTAGGGTCAGTTTCAGACGAATTAAGCATAAATGACAACATTGCCATGTCTGAAGTGGTTTGTAAATGGGCCATTGTTCCCCACGCTTAATATATGACCATATTATATACTAGATAAGAGTCTTACTTAATGAAGTCCCTCAGCTGGCACATTGGTGCAATTGACCTGACATTTAAGGCAGGTTGATCCACAATGTATTCCTTCAGTTTCTGCTTGAACAATCATTGCCACAACCTGAATATAAACATTGCAACTGAGAGTATTAAATGATCATTTTCGGTGCGTTGTATTCAAAAGAGTGGTCACTGGTACATGCGCCCCATTATTCTTCTTTCATCTCCTCAGCTTATCGGATCTAGTTATTAATATCTTACCCTGCAGCTGATGGTAAACAATATAGAATGTTGTTCACTGTCCGCAGATGTTGGCGTAGAGCTGTTCCCACTTGATGTCTGCTGGGTTGAAGATTTGCGACTTCTGTTCAAGAACTGAAAGTCTAGCTCATCTAGTAAACTACGAATGTGATGAAATCAACTGTCAGCATCAAAAGTTCTCCGACATGCTTTATAGTTGCTGTGTAGAATTTGCCGCATAAAAAGCATCTATTACACCTTTTCATCGATAGATGCGCATTGTTCTGATAGCCGATCCTTACCAATTCCGATGGATCCAACTGTTGGTGTCTGATCCAGTGAAACGCGTGTGTCACAGCAGTATCGTTTTATACTCGTGCCTCCAAGTTTAGGGGGATCTAAATCGGTAGTTCCATAGAGAAAACCTTGTTATTTTTTTTTTTTTTTTTATTTTTATTTTAGACCCTTATGTTGTCAAAAAACTAGAGCTGAATTCTATTCCAAGGAATCAACCAAACCATTATAACAGTCCATAAACTCCTTACTGTTTCATAATCTTTACAAACTTCGAACTATAATACTGATAACTTTTAAAAATAGGAAATATAGGGTACCCAATCTCTCTACTCTCACTTATAACATGTCTGAACTGAGGGATGACGCGTCAAATACCACCAAAGCCAAGCATAACTATATTTATAAATCTTCTTGGCTTTGGAATCAATTCAAGGACTTACCAATCCACAGAATAAACTGACTTTGTGAACACGATCCTGTAACTCAATCAAATCAATGCTAAACCGATCTCTTCTAGATGCCCAAAGCAGTTCGCTAATGAGTGCATAATTACTACCTTTAAACAGTTTGGTCCTGCTAGATTCTTGATAGAAAACGTGGAATTTATGTAAACAAATACTTAAATTACTTAAATATTGCCTGTTTCGTACGGCGTTAAATTCTATACGTAATATAGTTAAAAGCGCGCCGCAGCTACTCCCTACCTCAACATTTGCGCGGGTTTCTTATGCGCGCACGTACGTATATTCTTGCCGTTAATCAGACCCATGACATAAAGAACGCAATAGGTGCCAGTGTACTGTAAATTTTCTTCAACAATACTGAATTTCCATCCATTAATTGTGATTTACAAAATGACACCTAAACTCGTGTTTCGGTGTACACGTTAAACGTTACTTGGCGCTGAACAGGTGAGTCTGACGTTTGCAGCTGAACGGACTCAGCATGATATGAATTAGCAAATTTGTATAGTGTATAATTGTTTAAGTGTTATAATACTCTGCAAACCTGGTAGCAAGCACACGGCTAACACAAAAACAAAAAGTTGGGCCTGGCTTTTGCCTAACCAAGTAAATAACACGCACTCCGATAAAAGCCGTCTGGAGAAACCTCCGCAAAATGTTCATTGTAGTCCAACGGGCACAAGAAGTCACTACTAGCAATTGTGTCCTTTACCCTCCTACATAACTTGAACATTTTTGTTGGCGAACTCATTGAACACATCTAATTAAAACAACAAAAGTTATAAAACAAAAGTTAAATATATTACCAATTATTCAATCAAAGACATATCATGAAATTCTAATAATGGAAACACAATGCAAAATGGATGTCATAAACTATAATTTGTTGTGACTAATAATCTATTGACTTTCCAAAGTTTGTATTTTAGTAAGTATGAAAATGCCACACAAGTCATATTTAGGTAAAATGTTATTTTTTAAATGTTTAATTGAGAAAGATTTGCTCATGGCTTAAAATGTAAAATTCTAGCAAAGAAATCCTTATTTTTAAAATAGTTGGTTTACTAATTATGACAGTACTGGCATACTATTTTTTATTGTGGCTGTTAAAGGACCCAGTTGCCTGACGGGCTTTACCGAAGCCCATGGGACACAATGTGAAAGATATCAGGCAGATGTTTCAATGTATACAAATTATTTATTTTGGAGCTATGATTACGGGTATAGCTGGTGGTCATGTTTAAAGGTCATTTTATCCTTGTGCTAATTATCCATCCAGATCTAGTGAGTGGGTACATCATGCCCTTCTACGAGTTATAATGTTTGACCATAAATATTTTTTACCACATAAACTTTTGCACTAATGTAATTACATAGTTTACATTCATTGATATTTAAAGCGTGTTTTTTTTCCCCACACTACTACACAACAAAAAACCTGTCGTCCCACCGAGGAAACACGGTCGCAGACAAATACAATTGTGCTCTCTATTCGTGATCGTGTGTAACTACTATAAACTATCTAAAAAACTAAGAAAATTTAATGAATCAATACAGTCGTTTGGATAAGTCAACAGTGTCAAAGTAATATCATGTGAACATAATTTTTATTGATCCCCGGTGGGCCAACACTCGTCCGAAAAGGTCAAGGCAAACTGTCCGATGATTCACCCATAACGAAGTAATCGATTGAACATATACACATGCATACAACTCACCCCTGGGACGAACGTCGTGGAGCCTCAAATTTCTTCAAAATAAACAGCATCTACCTAAGTTAAGGTCAAAACACTAAACACAACATACATACGATACCAATAATTTATAATCCATACTTAATTCTGAAAAGAAAATAAATCTGCTAACAAATTATTAAAAAATTGAAGATAAACCTGAAGAAAGGGAAGGAGAGGGTTTGGAGAGGCATAGTAGGAAAATCAACAGGAACCTGGTGCCCCGCAGGATTTAAAATTTGTTGTATTGATTCGTTTTGTTTCGTCTCTAGATTAATATATAGGTCCTGTATACCCTTGTATGGTTCTTTGCAATAACACCGTGGTTTACTCATATGATTAAGTTAGTTAATTAACCTATTTCAATGATAATTTCATTTTGCATCAAATTGTAACTGCACCATAGTTGTCTGTCATATTTAGATTGTAGTTCGTAACAAAGCTTCCTTAAGATTAATCTTGAATATACTGATAGGAGTGTAGAAGTCTATTTCAACACGTTGACTTACGGCAGTATTCCAAATACTGGTTATTGGAAGATGAATATGAGGGACGAGTTGGTGGGATGAGGTAGTTGTCTGTCTTGGTGGCCTCCACCTGTTTGAATAAAAGAACATTGATACTGTATTGAACTTATTCAATTTTAAACATTTCCAGTAAACAGTTGCAACTTATGAAGATTGTGGGACAGTCAGGAATTTTATACTCGTTACAGATTTGGTTTACTGTGTTCTAGTTCAAAGAATCTTTTAGCCTAACAACTGCTTGAAACTACCGGACTTATCCCTAGTGATACCTTACTCAGGCACATCGTTTTGAACTATTGAAGTACGCAACAGTTAACACCAAATAGAATTCTTATGCATTTGCTATTGTGTTTTTAAATATGGCTCTAGATTATTATTTGATACACCTACCCAAACAGATATTCCAAACATAGTGTGATTCAAAAATGGGTGTGGTAAAGTTCCTTATAGAGTGTTTTAGGTACACAGCGTCTTGAATTCCTCATAGGTCTACAAGACTCACATTTCCAATATACGATTTAAAAACGCTCTCAAGTGGAGCATCCCAGTTCAGTTTATTGTGGTCATTAATGACTCAAGAAACTTAGTTTTCCTCTACCTATTAAATATTATCTTATTCAGTGTCATTCAATTCATTAGTGTTTGAATCTGGTTTCATATCTACAGTTCTGGCTTAAAGTGGATATAACAACATTTCTTTGTGTGTGATATGCAGCAAGTTACTCTTCAAATGATTAACAAGTTTAAGAATTTTTGTTAGCTTTGCAGTAAAGTTTTTATAACATTATCTACAAAACAAATCTTTTGGTGCATCGTCAAAAGTATAAACTTACCTAGTTCTGATACCTACTACTATTTCATTGATTTAGATAATGAAAAGCAATGGACCAAATACTTGACCCCTGAGGCACACCAAATAGTTACAGACAGTTTTTCGGATTCTACTCCAAGTACTGCAAGCATAATGCTTCCTAATAGAGAGGTAACTGGGCTATTAATTTATTTGCAGTCCCTCGAATTTCCATAATCATACATTTTTAAGGCAGTTATCATGACAGATTGTATCAAAGCGTTTACCTTAAAACAAATGGAAGATTCCTAGTACATGAATATTTTAATCTCTAGTGAATTTTAAATTGTAGTATCTGCGACAGAGAATTTAAGTAGCAAGTCTTGTCGAATGATTATTCTTAAGGCCATATTGATTTTCATAAAATAAACCTTGCGATTTCTGGAAGAAAACTGTAAACCTGGTCGAATATCAATGACATATGATATTTCGCTGCGGTACGTTTTGGTGGAGGTGTTAAGGGTCAACGTTTTAACATAAAAGGGTCAAAGTTAGGACTAGAGTTGTACACTATGACAGAAGTAGGGTAATGTTTAAGTTTAATCACTAGCGACCTTTTCATCTGACCCACAAAATAGCAAATGCTATTTGTATTTCACGTGACAAAAATTTAGCCGATGTCGGAGAGTTGAGTCGTAAGTACGTGGACCTCTGCTTGGAGTCCGGCGGAAACCGAGCGGAGTCCGCCGAGCTGTCGGACTCCTGGCGATTCAAGTCTGGTCGTAGATGTCCGGCGGATTCCGCCAATGCACTCCGCCTTAGTCCGCATGCGTACCGTAGTCCGCCTAGTGCATACTCTGCTGGCGGACACTCTGCCTAGCCGCCGCGGAGCCGCTCGGATTCGCGCGGACTTACTTCCTCCGAGTCCGCTCGGAGTCCGCACGGCTCGCTCGTAACCGCCCAAAAATTACTGAGTCCATTGTACATACATTTGTAGTCGTAGCCACCGCCCTGAGTCCGCTCGTATTCCGGCGGTCATCCGCCGCGGACTCTACTCCGCTACGGATAGTTCAATAAAAACGCATCTGAAGTTCTTAGAAAGTTCTAGATTAAACTGATGTGTTCAAAACAGGAAGAAGAACAACGTTTATATCTGACAACCATTTTATTAGAAATTAATTAATTAGTTAATCAATTATTAAGACAAATATTCAAAAAATTAATAAAATTATTTTCGATCAAAATAATATAAAAATTACGTAACATGAATATTTACAACTTTTCACTAAATTAATACGGAAATCGAAGCAGTACTTTATATATGACCATATTATATACTAGAAAGATCTTACTTATGAAGTCTCAGCTGGCACATGGTGCAATTGTCCTGACATTTAAGGCAGGGGTGTGTGATCCACAATGTTTTCCTGTTTTCTGCATGAACAAGCATTGCACAACCTTGACTCTAAACAGTGCAACTGATGTTTTAAATGATCTTTTTTCGGAGCTTATTCCATAAAGTGGTTCACTGGTAACATGCGCCCCATTATCTTCTTTCATCCTCAGCTTATCGGATCTAGGTATTATTATCTTACGCCTGCATCTGATGGTAAACACGAGAAGAATGTTGTTCAGCTGACCCTGAATTTTGGCGGGAGCTGTTCCCAATTGATGTCTGCCTGTTGGAAGATTGCGACTTCTGTTCAAGAACTGAAAGTCTAGCAGTCATCTAGTCAACTCGATTGTGATGAAATGCAAACATGCAGCATCAAAAGTTCTCCGACATGCATTAAGGTTAGCTGGTGTAGAATTTTTCCGAATAAAAAAGCATCTATTACACTTTCATCGATAGATCGATCGTTCTAATAGCCGAACCTTACCAATTTCCGTGATCCAACTGGTGGTGTCTGAATCCAGTGAAAGCGTTGGCACAGCAAGTATCGTTTTACGAGCCTCCAAGTTTAGGGATACTAAATCTGTAGATTCATAATAAACTTGTAATAACCCCATAATATGGAATAAAACATGTGAGCTGGAAACTAATCCAAGGAATCAACAAAACCATTATTTACCATTCATAAACTCCTACTTTTCATAATCTTAACAAACATTCTACTATAAACTGAACTTAATAAATAGTTAAATATAGTTACCCATAACTCTTCTACTCTTTACTTAAACGATGTCCTGAACTGAGATGACCGTCAAATACCACCAAAGCCAAGCCATAACTTTATTATAAACTTCTTGTGCTTTGGGTGAATCAAATCAATTACTTCCAATCCACAGAATAAACCTGACTTTGTGAACACAACCGTGTAAACTCATCAAAACAAAGGCTAACACCGATCTCTTCTAGATTCCCAAATGCAGGTTCGATAATGAGTGGCATAAAGACAACTTTATACAGTTTTGGACCATGCGAGATTTATTGATAAAAACGTGTAATTTATGTAAACAAATACTTAAATACTTAAATATTGCCGTTTTCCCTTACGGCGCTATAACGTAATATATGTTAAAAATCGCGCCGCAGCTACTCCGTCCTCAACATTTGCGCGTGTTTCTTAGTCGCTCAGACGTACTTTTAATTCTTGGGCCGTAATCAGAGCCTGATTACCTAACGCTAAGTATGGCAAAGTGACTGTAATTGTCATTCAACAATTACTGAATTAATCCATCCATAAAGTGATTTACAAAATGACACCTAAACCTCGTGTTACGGTGTCACTTAAACTTAACTTTGCTGCTGAACTGTGGTGGTCTGACGTTTGGCAGCTAGATCGGACTCTGCATGATATTGTATTAGCAAATTTGTATAGTGTATAATTTTTTAGTGTTTATAATACTCCTGCAACCTGTGTAGTCAACGGTCGTAACACAAAAACAAAATGTTGGCCTGGCTATGTGCATACCAAGTAAATAACACGCACTCCGATACAAGCTTCTGAGAAACCCGCAAAACATGTTCTTGTAGTCAACGGTGCACAAAGAAGCACTAACTAGCATTTTGTCCTTTACCCTCCTACATAATTAGAACATTTTTGTGGGCGAACTCATTAACAACGATCTGAATTAATAAACAAAAGTATAATAAAACAAAAGTTAAATTTATTTACAATTATTCAATCAAAACATATCATAGAATTCTAATAAGGAAACACAATGCAAAATGGATGTCTTAAACTATAATTTTGTTGTGACGTAATACCCTATTGACTTTCAAAGTTGAATTTTAGTTCAAGTATTAAATGCACCACCTCATAGTTAGGGTAAAAAGTTATTTTAAATTTTAAAATATTGAGAATATTGCTCTATGGCTTAAAATTTAAAATTCTAGCAAAGATATCTTATTTTTTTAAATAGTTTGGTTTACATTTATGACAGTACTTGGCATTACTAGTTTTATTGAGGCTGGTAAAAGGACCCTGTTGCCCTGTAAGGGCTTTACCGAACCCCAGGGGACCACAATTTGAATAAATCAGGCCAGATGTTTCAAATTAAGTGCAATTTAATTTATTTTGGAGCCTATGATTCACGTGGTATAGCGGTGGTCATGTTTTAAAGGTCAGTTTATCCTTGTGTGCTAATTATCCATCCAGATGCTTAGTGATGTTGGTAAATCATGCCTCTTCTACGATATATAATGTTTGACCATAAATTTGTTTATTACACATAAACTGTGCACTAATGTTCATTAAACAATATTTACATTCATTGATATTTAAAAGCGTTATTTCCCCAGCACTACTACACAACAAAAACTAGTCGGGCCACCGAGGAAACCACGGTCTTCAAGAAACAAAGAGCCAATTGTGCTCTTCTATTCTGTGATCGGAGGTGTATCAAACTATACAACTAGCTAAATATACAAGAAAATTTAATGGAATCATTACAGTTCGTTTGATAAGTTTCACGTGTCCAAAGTAATGTTCATGGTGATCATATTTTTTGATCCCCGGTGGGCAAAACACTCGTCCGAAATGTCAAGGCAAACCTGTCGAAGTTCACCATACGAAGTAAGGCTATTTGAACATATACCAGCTTACAATAACACAACCCATGGTACGAGAGACTCGTGAGCCTCAAAATTCTTCAAATATACAGGCACATAACTAGTTAGCAAAACACTAAACACAACCTACATAACGATTACCAAATAATGTATAATGCCATTTACTATTCGAAAGAAAATATATCAGCATCTAATTTAAAAAATTGAAGAATAAACCTGAAGAAAGGGAAAGGCGGAGGGGTTTGAGAGGCAGAGAAGGAAAGCAACAGGATACCTGTGCCGCAGTATTTATAAAATTTGTGTATGATGATTCGTTTTGTTTCGTCTCTTAGATTAATATATAGTTTCTGATACCCTTGTCAGTTCTTTGCAATAACACCGTTGTTTACTCATATGATTAATTTTAGTTTAATTAACCTATATCAATGATACTTCATTTGCATCAAAGTTGTAACTGCCCATAGTTGGCTGACATAAATATAATGTAGTTCTAACAAAGCTTTCCTAAATTATTCTTGAATTACTGATAGAGTGGAGAAGTCTATTTCAGCTCGTTGACTTACGGCAGTATTCAAAATACTGTTTGATTGGAGATGAATAGTGAGGACGGAGTGGTTGGGATGAGGTATTTGTCTCGTCTTGGTGACCAGTTAATAAAAGAACATTAGACTGGTGATTGGAACTTATTAATTTTAAACATTTCCAGTAAACAGTGCAACATATGAAGATGTGTGGACAGTCCAGGAAGTTATACTCGTTACAGGAATGGTTAACAGTGTTCTAGTTCAAAGAAATCTTTGCCTAACATCTGCTTGAATAACTTTACCGGCTTATCCCTAGTGATAGGCCTTACTCTGGCACATGTTTTGAACTTATTGGAAGTACACTCATTACACCCAAAGATAATTCTTATGCATTATTTTTGTGTTTTAAATATGGCTCTATTTAATTATTTGATACACCTCCCCCAAACAATAGTCCATAACATAGGTGTTAATTCAAAAAGGGTGTGGTACAGGTCACTAATAGAGTGTTTTATGACTCAGCGTCTGATCACATAGTCACCAATCGCACATTTCAATTTTACGATTTAACGCTCTCAAGTGAGCATCCCCAGTTCAGTTTTTGTCAATAATTGACTCCCAAGAAGACTTAGTTTCCACTACCTTTTTAATTATTATATTATTCATTTCAGTCTAATTCATTAGTGGTTTGAATCTGGTTCATTTCTACAGTTCGGCCTTAAAAGTGGGATAAAACAAACATGTCTTTGTTGTTGATATGCATCAAGTTACTCTCATATATGATGACAAGTTTAAGAATTTGTTAGCTTTGCAGTAAGTGTTTTTATACATTTATCTACAACAAATATGTTTGTGTCACGCAAAAAGTATAAACTTACCTAGGTCCTGATACTCAGTATATTTTCATATGATGTATATAAAAAAAGCAAGGGACCTAAAACTGACCCCTGAAGGCCCACCAAATATTACAGAACAGTTTTTCGGATTCTTCCGCCAATACTGACCATATTGCTGCCTATTATGAGAGGTAACTGGCTATTATTTATTTAGCAGTCCCACGAATTCCATAATCATTCAGATTTTTAAGCAGTTTATCAGACAATTGTATAAAACTTTACTTAAAATCAATGAGATGCTAGTACATTATTTTTAGCTCTAGTGATTTTTCAGTATTCGTACAAAAGTTAAGTGCATGGCTTTCGAATGATTTATTCTGAAGCCCATATTGATTTTCATAAAATAATCCTTGCACTGCAGAAACTGTAAAGCCTGTAGAATATCATGACATTGATATTGCTCTGTCCGGAAACTGGTTTGGTAGGTTTATGGTCAACGTTTATACATTAAGGTCCAAAGTATAGGACTATATTGTACACAATTGACTTGTGAGGGTAATGGTTAAGTTTAATCACTAGCGACCTTTTCACTGACCACAGATATTAGCCCAAAATGCTATGTTGGTATGTCACTGACAAATTTAGCCGAGGTCGGAAGTCTTGAGGTCGAAGTCAGTGGACTCTGTGGAGTTCCGGCGACTCCGATCGGAGTCCGCCGATCTGGCGGACTCCGCGGATTTCAAGTCTTGGCGGAAGAGGTCCGGCGAGTCCGCCAAAGCACCCCTCCGCCGGAGACCGCGAGCGGAACCGGTGTCCCGCCTAGTGGCCTTACTCTGCGGCGGACGACTCTGCCTAGCCCGCCTCGGAGCGCTCGAGTCCGCGGCGGACTTTAAAAGTCCGGCTCGAGTCCGCTCGGAGTCCGCCTCCGCTCCCTCGGAAAGTCCGCCAAAATGTACTCTGATTCCAGTGTAAATACAATTTATTAGCGGAGCACACCGCCGGAGTCCGCTCGGAGTCCGGCGGCTCCGCCGCGACTCTACTCCGCGACGGATAGTGCAATAAAAACGACTTCTGAATGTCTTAAGAGAAGTTCTAGAATAAACTGATGTTTTCGAAAACAGGATAGAGAACAAGCTTTTTATCGACAACCATTTATTGGATAATAATTAATTAGTAATCAATTATTAAACAAATATTCAAAATTATACAATTATTTTCCGATCCAAAATATTTAAAAATACGTAAACATGAATAAATAAAACAACTTTTCACTAAATAATCGTGAAATTCGAGAAGCAGTACTTTCATATATGACCATATTATATACTAGATAAGAGTCTACTTATGAAGTCCTCACTGGCACAATGGTGCAATTGTCCCTGACATTTAAGGCAGGTTTGATCCACAATGTATTCCTGCTTTTCTGGCTATGAACAACAATGCCACAACCTGAACTTTAGAACAGTTGCAACTGATTTTTTAAAGATGAGCTTTTTCGGAGCTGTATTCATAAGATTGGTCACTGGTACAGGTTCGCCCCATTATTCTTCTTACATCCTCAGCTTATCGATCTAGTTATTATTAACTTACGCCCTGCCAGCTAGGTAATCAAGATTAGAATGTTGTACAGCTGTCCCATATGTTGGCGTGATCTGTTCCACATGATGTCTGCTGTTGAAGATTGCGACTTCTGTCAAGAACTGAAAGTCTATCTTCATCTATTCATCTCGATTGTGATGAAATCAACTGCTGCATCAAAAGTTCTCCGCATGCTTTATGTTGCTGTGTATAATTTGCCGAATAAAAAGCATCTATTACACTTTCATCGATGATGCGATCGTTTCTGAATAGCCTATCCTTACCATTCCGTGGTCCCAACTGGTGGGTCTGATCGCATTGCAAGGCGAGGCACAGGCAGGTATCGTGTTTACGTGCCTCCAAGTTTAAGGGAGTAGTCCTAAACGGGGTATTCATAATAAACTTGTTAGACCCTTAGGTTGTCAAAAACTAGGAGCAGAATTCTATTCCAAGGGAAACACCAAACCATTATTTAACAGTCATAAACACCTTACTGTCATAATCTTTACAAACCTTCGTACTATAACTGAACATTTTAAATAGTGAAAGTATTAGGGCACCATTATCTCTCTATTACTCTCTACTTAGAACATGTCTGAACTTAGGGTAGACCGTCAAAAACCACCAAAGCCAGCCCATAACTTTATTTTAAATCTTCTTGGCTTTGAAACAATTCAAGGACTCCCAATCCACAGAATAAACCTGACACTTGTGAACACCTCCTTACTCAATCAAAACAAGGCTAAACCGTATCTCTCTAGATTCCCAAATGCAGTGTTCGATAATGGGATGGGCATAATGACCAACTTTAACAGTTTTTTGTTGACCATGCTATATATTGATAAAAACGTTGAATTTATGTAAACAAATACTTTAATTACTTAAATATTGCCTGTTCCGTACGCGCTAAACGTAATATATGTTAAGAACCGCGCCGCATCTACTCCCTACCTCAACATTTGCGCGGGTATCTTATGCGCGCACTATACGTTTATTCTTGCCGTTAATATCAGAACCCTGACAATAAACAGCTAAAGGTGGCAGTGACCTGTAATATTTCTCAACAATTTACTGAATTAGCCACCCATAAAAAAAAAAAATTTATTTACAAAATGAACACCTAAACTCGTGTGTTCGGTGTTTCACTTAAACGTTTACTTGCGGCTGAAACTGTGGTTGTCTGACGTTTTTGCAGCTAGATCGGACTCTGATGATATTGTATAAGCAATATGAATAGTTTATAATTGTTTTTATGTTTAGAATACTCTGCAACCTGGAAGCACGGCTAACACAAAAACAAAATGTTGGCCTGGCTTTTGCAAAACCAAGTAAATAACACGCACTCCCGATAAAAAAGCCGTCTGGAGAAACTCCCGGCAAAATGTTCATTGTAGTCAACGGCACAAAGATGCACTACTAGCAATTGTGTCCTTAACCCTCACTACATTATTTTAACATTTTTTGGCGAACTCATTGAACAACATTGAATTAATAAAACAGGAAAAGTTAATAAACACAAAAATAAATATATTACCAATTAGTTCAAACATTACATATCATAAATTCTAAAATGGAAACTACAATAGCAAAATGTATGTCTTAAACTATAATTTTTGTTGTGACTAATAATCTAATGAACTTTCAAAGTTTAATTTTATTAAGTATGAAATGCCCACCACATCAAGTTAGGGAAAAATGTTATTTTTAAATTTTAAAATTGAGAAGATGCTCTATGGCTTTAAAATGTAAAATTTCTAGCAAAAGATATCTATTTTTTAAATAGTTGGTTACAGTTATGAGACAGTACAGGTCATGACTAGATTTTCTGTGGCTTGTAAAAGGACCCAGTTGCCTGTAAAGGGCCTTTACCCGAACCCCAGGGGACCACAATGTGATTAAGATCAGGCCAGATGTTTCTATGTAGAGCAATTTATTTTATTCGGGAGCTATGATTACGTGGTAAAGCTCGTGGTCTTGATTAAAAGGTCAGTTTATCCTTGTGTGCTAATTATCCATGCCATAAGCTTAGTGATGTTGGTAGAATCATGCCTTCTACGAAAATAATGTTTGACATAAATTTGGTATTTACCACATAAATCTGTTTGCATGCTAATGTCAATTAACAATATTACATTCATTGATATTTAAAGCGTGGTATTTTTCCCCAGCACTACTACACAACAAAAACCTGTCCGGCCCACCGAGGAAACACGGTCGCAGACAAAGAGCCCAATTGTGCTTTCTATTCTTGAGAATCGATGTGTATCTACTATAAACTAGCTAAATATACTAAGAAAATTTAATGGATCATTACAGACGTTTTTTATAAGGTTCACGTGTCAAAGTAAGTGTTCATGGATAAGTCATATTTTTTGATCCCCGAGGGCAAACCACTCCACCTAAAGGTCAAGGCAAACTTTCGATGTTTCACCATACGAAGTAAGGCTATTTGAACATATACTCACTTACAACTCAACCCAAGGGACGAGACGTCGTGATCCTCCAAATTCTTCAAAATATTCAAGCACATACTAGTTACTAACACTAACACAACATACATACGATACCAAATAATGTATAATTCCATTACTAATTCGAAAGAAAATAATCTGCTATCTTAATTAAAAAAATTGAAGAATAACCCTGAAAGAAAGGGAAGGAGAGGGGTTTGGGGAGAGGCAGAGTAGGAAAACAACAGGATCTGTGCCCGCAGGATTTTAAAATTTTTGTATGAAGATTCGTTTTGTTCGTCCTTAGATTAATATATAGGTCCCTGATACCCTTGTCATGTTCTTTGCAATACACCGTGGTTTACTCATATGATTAAGTTTAGTTAATTACCCTATTTCAATGAAATCATTTGCATCAAAGTTGTAACTGCACCATAGTTGTCTGTCATATTTAGAATGTAGTTCTAACAAGCTTTCTAAGATTATCTTTGAAATACTGTATAGGAGTGGAGAAGTCTAATTCACTATTCGTTGACTTACGGCAGTGATTCAAATACTGTTTGATTAGGTAGATGAATAAGAGGAACGGAGTGGTGGGATGAGTAGTTGTCTCGTCTTGGTGACCTGTTGAATAAATGAAACATTGAGACTGGTGGATTGGGAACTTATTATTTTAAACATTTCCAGTAAACAGTAGGGCAACTTATGAAGATTGATGGGACAGTCAGGAAGTTTAAACTCGTTACAGATTGGTTACTGTGTTCTAGAACAAAGAAAGCAATTGCCTAACAACTGCTTGATAACATACCGTCTTACCCTAGTGCTAGTCCTTACTCTGCACATGTTTTGAACATATTGAAGTACGCATCATTATCACGCAAAGAGAATTCCTTATGCATTTTCTTTTGTGTATTTAAAATATGGCTTCTAGTTTATTATTTGATACACCATCCCCAAACGATATTCATAACATAGGTTGTGAATTCTCAAAGGGTGTGGTACAGGTCCTTAATAGAGTGTTTTAGGTACACATCGTCTATTCCAACATATCTACCATCTCACCTTTTCAATTATAACTATTTTAACGCTCTCAGTGAGCATCCCAAGTTCAGGTTTTTGGTCATAATGACTCCAAGAAACTTAATCCTCACTTTTTAAATATTATAAATAACCATTGACAGTTCAAATTCAATAGTGTTTGAATCTGGTTCATCTCTACAGTTCGGCTTAAAGTGTATATAACAACATTCTTATGTGTTGATATGCAGCAAGTTACACTTCATATATGAAGAACAAGTTTAAAGAATTTTGTTAGCTTTGCAGTAAAGTTGTTTTTTATACATTTATCAACAAACAAAATATGTTGGGTGTCATCGGCAAAAAGTAAAACTTACCGTATTTCCTGAATACTCCTATATATTTCATTGATGTAGATAATGAAACGCAAGGGACCTAATACTGACTCCTGAGGCAACACGCAAATATTACAGACAGTTTTTCGGATCTTCTCCAAGTACTGAAAACATATGCTGCCTAATAGAAGGTAACTTGGCTATAAATTTATTTCATTCCCTCGAATTCCATAATCATTCAGTTTTTTAAGCATTTTATCATGACAGATTGTATCAAAAAACTTTTACATTATATCAATGCAGAAGCTAGTACATGAATTTTTATCTCTATGATTTTCATGTAGTCGACAGAGAAGTAAGTGCATGGCTTGTCGAATGATTTTTTCTGAAGCCATATGATTTTCATATATAACCTTGCGACTGAAGAAACTGTAAAGCCAGGAGAATATCAATGACAATGAATATTTCGCTGCGGACGGTTTTGGTGAGGGTTAAGGTCAAAGTTATAAAATTAAGGGTCAAAGTTAGGACTAGAGTTGTAACCCTATTGACTGTGAGTAATGTTAATGTTTATCACTAGCGACCTTTTTCATCTGACCAAATAATTGGCAAAATGCTATGTTGTATGTCACGTGACAAATTTTAGCCGAGGGTCGGAAGTCGGAGGTCGGAAGTCAGTGGACGCTGTTTGGAGTCGGCTTACTCCGCGCGGAGTCCGCCGACTGCGGACTCCGGCGGATTCAAGTCTGGCTGAGAGGTCCGCGGAGTCCGCCAAGCACTCCGCCGGAGTCCTCAGCGGACCGGAGTCCGCCTAGTGGCTTTACTCTGCGCGCGGACCTCTTCGAGCCGCCGCGAGCCGCCTCTAGTCCGCGGCGGACTTTAAAGGTCCGCTCGGAGTCCGCTCGGAGTCCGCTCGGCTCCGCTCGTGAGTCCCGCCAAAATGTACTCGAGTCCAGTGTTAATACATTTTATCGGAGCAACCGCCGGAGTCCTCTCGGAGTGCCGGGCGGCTCCGCCGCTGGACTCTACTCCGCTACGTAGTTCCAATAAAAACGACTTTCTCTAATGACATAGAAAGTTCTAGATTAAACTGATGTGTTCAAACAGGAAAGAGAACAACTTTTATCTGACAACCATTTGATTAGATAATTTATAAATTATTAATCAATTATAAAACATACATTCAAAAATTATAACATTATTTTCTGATCAAAATATATTAAATACGTAGACAGGACTAATAAACAACTTTTTCAACTAAATTAATCGGGAAATCGAAGCAGTACTTTATATTTAACCATATTATATACTAAATAAGAGTCTTACAATATGAAAGTCCTCAGCTGGCACATTGGTGCAATTGTCCTGACATTTAAGGCAGGTTTATCCACAATGTATTCCTGCTTTCTGCATGTAGACAAAGGCATTGCCACAACCTGACTTTAAACAGTTGCAACTGGATTTGTTTTAAAGAGCTTTTTCGGAGCTGTATTCCATAAGAGTGGTCACTGGAACATGCGCCCCATTATTCTTCTTTCATCCTCAGCTTATCGTATCTATGTTATTATAATCTTAACGCCTCAGCTATGGTAAACAAGATTAGAATGTGTGTTCAGCTGCCCAGATGGTTGGCGGGAGCTGTTCCCACTGATGCCTGCTGTTGAAGTTGTGCGACTTCTGTTCAAGACTGAAAGTCTAGCTTCATCAAGTCATCTCGATTATGAGATTAAATCAACTTCAGCATCAAAAGTTCTCCGACATTCATAATGGTTGCTGTTGTAGAATTTGCCGAAAAAAAAGCAACTATTACTACTTACAACGATAGAGTGCGATCGGTCTTAATAGCCATCCTTACAATTCCGTGATCCAACTGTGGAGTCTGAACTGGGAAAGCGTGGCACAGCAGGGGGACAGCAGTATCGTGTTTACGTGCCTCCAAGTTTAGGGGGAGTCTAAATCGGTAGTTCATAATAACCGTTGTTAGACCTTATGTTGTCAAAAACTAGGAGCTGAATTCTATTCCAATGAATCAACCAAACCCATTATTTTAAACAGTCCATAAACTCCTACTGTTCATAATCATTACGAACTCGTACTGATAACTGAACTTTTTAAATAGGAAATATATGGTAACCCATATCTCTCTACTCATTACTTAACATGTCTGAACTGAGGATGACCGTCTAATACCACCAAAGTCCCAAGCCATAACTATATTTATAAATCTTCTTGGTGCTTTGGAATCAATTCAAGGACTCCAATCCACAAATAAACCAGACTTTGAGAACACATCCAGTAACTCATCAAATCAAGGCTAAACCGATCTCTCTAGATGCCCAAAGCATGTTCGATATGAGAGGCATAATGACAACTAAAACAGTTTTGGACCATGCAAGATTATTTGATAAAAACGTGGAATTTATGTAAACAAATACATAATTACTTAAATATTGCCGTTTCCGTACGGCGCTATTACGTAATATATGTTAAAAAGCGCGCCGTGCAGCTACTCTCCTTCAACATAGCGCTGGTTTCTTATGCGCCACGTAACGTTATGCTTAGGCCTTAAATCATACCGCATGACATAACGCTAAAGGTGGCAGTGACTGTAATTTTCTTCAACAATTACTGAATTATCCATCCTAAAAGTGATTTACAAAAATGACACCTAAACCTCTATATTTCGGTGTTTCACGTAAATCGTAACTTCGTCTGAACTGTGGTGTCTGACGTTTGCAGCTAGATCGTACTCTGCATGATATTGTATTAGCAAATTTGTATAGTGCATAAATTGTTTAGTTTTTATAATACTCTGCAACCTGGTAGCACGGCTAACACAAAAAACAAAAATGTTGGCCTGGCTTGTGCAAAACCAAGTAAATAACACGCACTTCCGATAAAAGCCCGTCTGGAGAAGACTCCTGCAAAATTGTTCATTGTAGTCAACGGGCACAAAGAAGCACTACGAGCAATTGTGGTCCTTTAACCTCCTACATAATTTGAACATTTTTGTGGCGAATCATTGAACAACTACTGCTTCTGAATAATAAAACAAAAGTTAATAAAACAAAATTAAATTAATTACCAATTTATTCAATCAATACAATCATAAATTCTAATAAAGGAAACACAAAGCAAAAAGGATGTCTGTAAACTATAATTTTAGTGTGACTAATAATCTATCGACTTCAAAGATGAATTTTAGTTTAATAATGAAATGCACACATCATAGTTATGGGTAAAATTAGTATTTTAAAATTTTAAAATTGATAAGAATTGCTCAATGCTCAAAATGTGAAAATTCTAGCAAAGATATCATATTTTTAAATATGTTGGTTACAGTTATGACAGAACTGGCATGACTAGTTTTATTGAGGCTGGTAAAAGACCCAGTTGCCTGTGAATGGTCTTATACCTGAACCCAGGGACCACAATGTGATAAGATCAGGCCTAGATGTTTCTATGTAGAGCAATTATATATTTTTGTAGCTATATTTACTTGTATAGCTGGTGGTCATTTTTAAATGGTCAGTTTATGCCTTGTGTGCAAACTATCCATCCAGATGCTTAGTGATGTTGGTAAATCATGCCTTCTACGATATATAATGTTTGACCATAAATTTTGTTTTACACATAAACTGTGGCCAAAAAAACAATGTCAATTAACAATATTTAGCATTCATTCTGTTATTTAAAGCGTGTTATTTCCCAGCACTACTACACAACAAAACCTGTCGCCCACGAGGAAACACGGTCGCAGATACAAATAGCCCAATTGTGCTCTTCTAATTCTGTGATCGTGGTGTATCTACTAATACAGCTAATTATATTACTAATGACTGACAAACATTTAAATGGAATCGATTACAGTCGTTTGATAAGTTCCGGTCAAAGTAATGTTCATGGTGATCATATTTTTATGATCCCCGGTTGTGCAACACACTCCGTCCGAAAGGTCCAAGGCAAACCTGTCGATGTTTTCACCATACGAAGTAAGGCGATTGAACATATACACAGCTTACAACTCAACCCATGGGACGATACGTCGTGAGCCTCAATTCTTCAAACATATACAGCACATACCTAGTTGCAAACACTAAACACAACATACACACCATACCAAATATGTATAATGCCATTACTGAATTCGAAAGAAAATATATCTGCTATCTAATTTGAAAAAAATTGAAAATAAACCTGAAGAAAAGGGGAAGGAAGGGGTTTGGGAGAGCAGAGTAGGAAAACAACAGATCCTGTGCCGCAGGATTTTAAAATTGTTTATAGGATCCGTATTGTTTCGTCTCTTAGATTAATATATAGGTCTGATAACCCTTGTCATGGTACTTTGTCAATAACACCGTGGTTTACTCATATGATTAAGTTTAGTTAGTTAACCTATTTTCAATGGATAATACTTTGCATCCAAAGTTGTAGACTGCACATAGTATTGTCTGTCTATTTAGATTGTAGTTCTAACGACAGCTTTCTTAGATTATACTTGAGAATATACTGATAGTAGTGGGAGAAGACTATTTTCACTCGTTGACTTACGGCAGTGATTCCAAATACTGGTTTGATTGTAGATGAATAGTCTGACGGAGTGGTGTGATGAGGTAGATTGCACGTCTGGTGACCTGATTAATAAAGAGAACATTAGACTGGTGATGGAACTTATAATTTTAAAAACATTTCAAGTAAACAGTGCAACTACTTATGAAGAATTGTGTACAGTCAGGAATTATACTCGTACAGTATTGTTTACAGTGTTTCTAGGTTCAAAGAAATCTTTGCCCTAACATCTGCTTGATAACTTTACCGTCTTATCCCTATGATAGGCCTTACTCTGGCACATGTTTTGATCTTATTGCAGTACGCATCAATATCACCAAAGAGAATTCTTATGCATTTCTTTTGTGTTTTAAATATGGCTTCTTCTAGTTTAACTATTATGATACACCTCCCCAAACATATATTCCATAACATAGATGAGATTCAAAAAGGGTGTGGTACAGGTCCTTAATTAAGTGTTTTAGGTACACAGCGACTGATTCCACAGAGTCTACCATCACAATTTCAATGTTACGACTTAACGCTCCCAATGAGCATCCCTGTTCAGTTTTTTGTCCATAATGACTCAAGAAACTTAGTTTCCTCTAACCTTTTTAATTATTATATTATTCCATTGTCAGTTATTCTAATGTCATTAGTGATTGAATCTGTTCATTTCTACAGTTCGGCTTAAAGTGGATATAACAACATTTCTTTGTGTTGATATGCAGCAGAAGAAACTCTATCATATATTGATGAGACAAGTTTTAAGATTTTGTAAAGCTTGCAGTAAAGTGTTTTATACATTTTATCAGACAACAAATATGTTATTTGCATCGGCAAAAGTAATAAACTTACATAGGTTCTTATACTCTATATATTTTCATTGATGTAGATAATAAAAGCACGGGACCTGAATACAGACCCTGGGCACACCAAATATTACAGACAGTTTATTTCGGATTCTGTCACCAAGTACTGAAAACATATTGCTGCCTATTATATGAGGTAACTGGCTATTCATTTATTTGCAGTCCCACGAATCCATAATCATTCAGTTTTTTAAGCAGTTTATATTACAGATTGTATCAAAAGCTTTAACTTAAATCAATGAAATATGCCCCTAGAACAATGATTTTTTATCCTTAGTTATTTTTCAATGTTAGATCGACAGAAGAAGTTTAAGTGCAATGGCTTGTCGAATGATTTTTCCTGAAGCCATTATAGATAATCATAAAATAATTCCTTGCGACAGGGGAAAGAAACTGTAAAGCCTGGAGAATATCAATGCCATGATAATTCGCTGCGGTACGGTTTGGTGGAGGGTTAGGGTCAACGTTTATGACATTAGTAGGGTTCAAAGTTAGGACTAGAGTTGTACACAATTGACATTTGTTATGGTAATGGTTAAGTTATACACTTCGCGACCTTTATCTGACCACAATATTGCAAAATGCTATGTTGAATTCACGTGAAAAATTTAGTCCGAGGGTCGAAGTCGGAGGTCTAGAAGGTCATGACTCTGTTGGAGTCCGGGCGGACTCCGAGCGGAGTCCGCCGAGCTGGGGCGGACTCCGGCGGATTTCAATTCTTTGCGGAGAGGTTCCGGGCGTAGTCCCGCAAGCACTCCGCCGAGTCCGCAGCGTCCGGAAGTCCGCCAGTGGCTTAGCCTCTGCCGGACGGCACTCTGCCGAGCCGCCGCGGAGGCCGCTCGGAGTCCGCGGGCGGAATTAAAAGTCCGCACGGAGTCCGCTCGGATTCGCTCGTGTGCTCCGCTGGATTCCGCCAAAATGTACTTCGAGTCCAGTGTACATACATTTTAGCGGAGCACCGTGCCGAATCCGCTCGGAGGTCCGTCGGCTCCGCCTCGGAACTCTAACACCCGCGACGGATAGGCCAATAAAAACGACTTCTGATGTCATAGAAAGTTCTAGATTAAAAGATGTGTTCAAACAGGAAAGATAAACAACTTTTATCTGACAACCATTTGATTAGATAATTAATATAATTAGTTTAATCAATTATAAAACAAATATTCAAAATTATAAAATTATTTTCGATCAAAATATTTTAAAATTACGTAACATGATAATAAACAACTTTCACTCAAATTATCGTGAAATCGAAGCAGTAATTTAGATATGACCATATTAAATACTAGATAAGAGTCCTTACTTATAATTCCTCAGCAGCACATTGTGCAATTGTCCTGACATTTAAGGCAGGTTGATCCACAATTGTATTCCTGCTTTCTGCATGAACAAGCATTCCCAACTACTTAAAACAGTTGCAAACTGATGTTTTAATGAGCTTTTTCGGAGCTTTATTCATAAGAGTGGTCACTGTACATCCCCCATTATTCATTTTCATCCTCAGCTTATCGATCTAGGTTATTATTATCTTACGCTGCAGCTGATGGTTAAACAAGATTAGAATGTTGTTCAGGCTGTCCGCAGATTGTGGCGGGAGCTGTCCCCAACTTGAATGTCCTGCAGTTGAAGATTGCGACTTCTGTCAAGAACTGAAAGTCTAGCTTCATCTAGTCATTCTCGATTGTTATGAAATCACTTCATCAATCAAAAGTTCTCCGACATGCTTTATGGTTGCTGGGTGTAAGAATTTGCCGAATAAAAAGCACTATTACACATTCAATCATAGATGCCGATCGTCTGAAAAGCCGGATCCTAACCTAAATCGCGGTTGTATCCAACTGGTTGTGTCGATCCATTGAAAGCGTGGCACCAGCAGTATCGTGTTTTACGTGCCTCCAAAGTTAGGTGGGAGACAAATCGGAAAATCATAATAAACTTTGTTAGACCCTTATGGTTGTCAAAAACTAGGAGCTGAATATCCATTCCAAGGAATCAACCAACCATTATTAACGTCCATAAAACTCCTTACTGTTCATGAATCTTTTACAAACTTCGTAACTATAACTGAACTTTTTAAAATAGTGAAAATTATAAGGTACCCAATATCCTCTCTACTCTTTACTTAAACATGTCTGGAACTGAGGGATGACCGTCTAATACCACCAAAGCCAAGCCATAACTTATTATAAAACTCTGGCATTGGAATCAATCAAGGACCTCCAATCCACAGAATAAACCTCCTTTGTGAACACATCTGTAAACTCAATCAAATCAAAGGCTAAACCGATCTCTTCTAGATTCCCAAAGCAGGTTCTATAATGAGTGGGCAATAATGACAACTTTAAACAAGTTTTGGACCATGCTAAGATATTGATAAAACGTGGAAATATATGAAAACAAATACGTTAATACTATAAATATTGCGTTTCCGTACGGCGCTATAACGTAATAATGTTAAAAGCGCGCGCGCAGCTACTCCCTACCTCAACATATAGCTCGGTGTTTTCTTATGCTCGCACAACGTTTTTTATTCTTGGCCGTTAATCAGACCCATGACATAGACGCTATAGGTGGCATGACTGTAATTTTCTTCCACAATTACTGAATTATCCATCCATAAAGTGATTTTACAAAATGAACACTAACCTCGTGTTTCGGTGTTCACTTAACGTTACTGGCGGCTGAACTGTGTGTCTGACGTTGCAGCAAGATCGGACACTGCTTGATATTGTATTAGCAAATTTGTATAGTGAATAAGTGTTTAGTGTTATATAAAACTCTGCACCTGGTAGCACGGCTAACACAAAAACAAAAATGTTTGGCATGGCTTGTGCATAACAAAGTAAATAACACCACTCACGATAAAAGCCGTCTGGAAAACTCCTGCAAAATGTTTCCAATGTAGTCAACGGCCAAATAAAGAAATCACTACTAGCAATTGTTGTCCCTTTAACCCACCTACATAATTTGAACATTTGTGGCGAACTCATTGAACAACATCTGAATTAATAAAACAAAAGTAATAAAACAAAGTTAATTTATTTACCAATTATTCACTCAATACATATCATAAATTCTAATCAATGGAAACACAATTGCAAAATGGATTCCCTTAAACTATAATTAATGTTGTGACTAATAATCTATTGACTTTGCCAAAGTTTAATTTTAGTTAAGTATGAAAATGCCACCACATCATAGTTAGGGTAAAATGTTTTTTAAATTTAAAATTGAGAATATTGCTCTATGGCTTAAAATGTAAAATTCTAGCAAAAGTATACTTATTTTAAAATAGTTGGTACAGGTTTATGACAAGTACTGGCTGGGCATGACAAAGATTAATTGGGGAGCTGTATAAGGACCTGTTGCCTGTAAGGGCTTTAACCGAAGCCCCAAGGGGACCACAATTTTGAAAAGTATCAGCCAGATGATTTCTAATTAGAGCAATTATTTATTTTGGAGCTAGGATTACGTACGTTGAATAGCAGGAGGTCCATGTTTTAAAGGCTTTTATCCTTTTGTGCTAATTATCCTCCATATGCCTTAGTGATGTGGGTAAATCAGTGCCCTTCTACGATAAAAGTTTAGACATAAATTTTGTTTTAACCACATCAACTTGTGGCACACTAATGTCAATTACAATATTTAACATTCATTTATATTAAAGCGTGTTTTTCCGCCCCCTCACTACTACACAAACAAAAACCTTCTGGCCCACCGAGGGAAAACACGGTCGCATAACAAATGAGCCCAATTGTGCTATTCAATTCTTTGATCGTGTGTAACTACTATAAACTAGCTAATATACTAATAAAATTAAATGGAATCATTACAGTCGTTTGATAAGTTCACGTGTCAAAGTTATGTTTCAAGGTGATTCATATTTTTTTGATCCCCTGTGGGCAAACACTCGTCGAAAGGTCAAGGCAAACCTGTCGATTTTTCAACCATAACGAAGAAAGGCGATTGAACATATACCAGCTTAACAACTCAACCCATGGGACGAGACGTCGTGAGCCCTCAAATTCTTCAAAATATACAGCACATACCTAGTTAGCAAACACTAAACACAACATACAAACGATACCAAAAATTATAATGCCATAACTAATTCGAAAGTAAAAATATATCTGCTATACTAAATTAAGAAAATTGAAGAATAACCTGAAGAAAGGAATGAGAATGGGTTTTTGGAGAGGCATAGAAGAAAACAACAGGAATCCTTGCGCAGAATTTAAATTTGTTTGTATGATGATTCGTTTTGTTTCGTCTCTTAGATAATATATGGTCTTGATACCCTTGTCATGGTTCTTTGCAATAACACCGTGGGGGGGGGGTTTTTATTTTACTCATATGATTATAGTTTAGTTAATTTTCCTAATTTCAATGATAATTCAATTGCTCAAAAGTGTAACTGCAGCACCATAGTTTGTCTTTCATATTTAGATTGTAGTTCAACAAAGCTTTCTTAAGATTATACTTGAATATACTGATAGTGAGTGAGAAGTTCTATTTTCACTCGTTGACTTAAACGGCAGTGATTCCAAATACTGGTTGATTGTAGATGAATAGTGAGGACGAGTGGGTGGGATGAGGTAAGTTGTCCGTTCTTGTGTGACCTGTGAATAAAGAGAACATTGAGACTGGTGATTGGAACTTATTAATTTTAAACATTACCAGTTGAAACAGTGCAACTTATTAAGATTGTGGAACAGTCAGGAAGTTATACCTCGTTACAGAATTGGTTTACTGGTGTTCTAGTTCAAAGAAATCTTTGCCAACATCCTGCTTGATAACTTTACCCGTCTTATCCCCTAGTGATAGGCCTTACTCCTGGCACATGTTTTGAACTTATTGAAGTACGCATCATTATCACCCAAAGTGAGAATTCTTATGCATTTCTTTTGTGTTTTAAATAGGCTTCTAGTTTATTATTTGTTTCACCGTCCCCAAACAGATATTCCATAAAACATAGGGTGATTCAAAAGGGTGTGGTACAGGTCCTTATAGAGTGTTTTTTAGGTTACACAGCGTCAGATACCACATATTCTAGACCATTCTCACATTTCAATTTACGATTTAACGCTCCTCAAGTGAGCATCCCAGTTCAGTTTTTGGTCAATAAATACTCAAGAAACTTAATTCCTCTACCTTTTTTAAATATTATATTATTCAGTGTCTAGTTCAATTCATTAGTGTTTGAACTTGTGTCATTTCTAACAGTTCGGCTAAAGTGGATATAACAACATTTCTTTGTGTTGATAGCAGCAAGTTACTCTTTCAAATATGATGAACAAGTTTAAAGAATTTTGTTAGCTTGGCAGTAAAGTGTTTGTTATACATTTAACTACAACAAATATGTGTTGAGTCATCGTCAAAAAGTAATAAACTTACCTAGGTCTGATACACTATATATTTCATTGAATGTAGATAATGAAAAGCAATGGACCTAAATACTGACCCTGATGCACACACCAAAAATACGACAGTTTTGTCGAATTCTTCTCCAAGTACTGAAACTTATTTCTGCCTAATAGAGAGGTAATCTGGCCTATTATTTATTTGGCAGTCCCTCGAATACCGATAATCATTCAGTTTTTTTAGCAGTTATCAGAACATATTGTATCAAAAGCTTTACTTAAATCCAATGAAGATGCCTAGTACATGATTTTTATCTCTTAAGTTGGTTTTTAATGTAGTCCGACAGAAGAATTAAGTGCATGGCTTGTCGAATGATTTCTCTGAAGCCATATGATTTTCATATATAAATCCTTGGCGACTGAAGAAACTGTAAAGCCTGAGAATATCAATAGACAATGATATTTCGCTGCGGACGGTTGGTGAGAGGGTAAGGTCAACGTTAATACATTATGTGTCAAAGTTAGGACTCGAGTTGGTACACTATTGAAGCATTGTGAGGGGTAATGGTTAAGATTATCACTAGCGACCTTTCATCTGACCACAATATTGCAAAATGCTATGTTTTTAATGTCACTGACAAGTTAGCCGAGGGTCGGAAGTCGAGGTCGTGAAGTTCAGTGGACTCTGTTGGAGTCCCGGCCGTACCCGAGCGAGTCCCGCCGAGCCAGGCGGACTCGGCTGATTCAAGTCTGGGCGGAGAGTCAGTCGGAGTCCCGCCTACCCTTGCGACATCCGCCGGAGTCCGCAGCGGACCCGAGTCCGCCTATAGGCTTACTCTTCGCGGACACTCAGCCGAGCCTCCGCGAGCCGCACGGATCCGCGCGGACATTAAAGTCCGCACGGAGTACCGCTCGGAGTCCGCTCGGCTTTTCCGCTCGGAGTCCGCCAAAAAGTCCTCGAGTCCATTTAAAATACATTTTAGCGGAGCAACCGCGGAGTCCGCTCGAGTCCGCGTCTCCGCCGCTTACTTCTACTCCGTCGACGGATAGTGCAAAAAAAACGACTTCTGATTCTTAGAAAGTTTCTAGATTAAACCTGATGTGTTCACAAACAGGAAAAGAACAACCTTTTTAACTGACAACCATTTGATTAGATAATTACTTAATGTATTTAATCAATTATAAACAAATATTCAAAATATAAAACATTCTTTTCGATCAAAAAATATTTTAAAATTACGTAACATAAAATAAAACAACTTTTCACTAAAATAAATCGTGAAATCTAAGCAGTACTTTATATATACCATATTATATACTATATAAAGATCTTACTTATGAAGTCCTCAGCTTGCAAGCATTTGTGCAAATTGTCCTACAGTTAAGGCTGTTGATCCACAATGTATTTCATGCCTTTTCTGCATGAACAAGCATTGCCACAACCTGACTTTACACAGTTGCAACTGATGTTTAAAATGAGCTTTTCGAGCTGTAATGCCATAAGAGTTGTTCACTGGTACAATGCGCCCCATTATTCTTGCTTTCATCCTCATCTTATCGGATCTAGGTTATTATTTACTTAACCTGCAGCTGATGGTAAACCAAGATTAGAATGTTGTTCAGCTGTCCCAAAGTTGGCGGGAGCTGTTCCCACTTGATTCCTGCTGTTGAAGATTGCGACTTCTGGTTCAAGAACTGAAAGTCTAGCTTCATCTAGTCAATCTCGATTGTTGATGAAATCAACTGCAGCATCAAAAGTTCCCGACATGCTTTAATGGTTGCTGGTGTAGAATTTGCCGAATAAAAAAGCATCTATTTACACTTTCATCGTATAGATTCGATCGTATCTAATAGCCGATGCCTTACCAATTTCCGTGGATCCCACATAGTGGTGTCAGATTCCATGGAAAAGCGTGCACAGCAGTACGTGTTTACGTGCCTCCAAGTTAGGGAGTCTAAATCGGTAGTTCCATAAATAAACTTGTAGAGCCCATATTTGTCAAAAACTAGAGCTGAATTCTACTCAGGAATCAACAAACATTATTTAACAGTCAAAAACTCCTTACTGTGTATAATCTTTACAAACTTTCGTACTATAACTGAACTTTTAAAATAGTTGAAATATAGGGTACCCATATCTCACTACTTCGTTACTTAACAGGACTGAACAGAGGGATTACCGTCTAATACCACCGAAAGCGAAGCCATAACTTTTATTTAAAAAATCTTCTCGGCTTTGGAAACAACTCAAGGAGCTTACCATCCCAGAATAAACCTGCCTTTGTGGAAAACACACCTGTAACTCAATCCAAATCAAGGCTAAACCGATCTCTTCTATAGCCCAAAAAAAAGCAGGTTCGATAATGAGATCATAATGACAACTTTAACAGTATATTGACCATGCTATATTATGATTAAAAACGTGAATATAAGTAAACAAATTAGCTTAATTACTTTAAATATTGCGTTTCATCCGTACGGCGCTTATACGTATATATGTTTAAAAGCGCGCCGCAGCTACACCTATCTCAAACATTTGCTCGGGTTTCCTTAAGCCGCGCACGTACGTTATTCTTGGCCGTTAATCAGACCATTACCATAACGCTATAAGGATGGCAGTTGACACTAATATGCTTCAACAAATACTGACTTTAGGAGTCCCATCCATAAAGTGATTTACAAAATGACACCTATAACCTACGTGTTCGGTGTCCTAAAACGTTACTTTGGCGCTGAACTGTGGTGTCTGACGTTTGCAGCCAATCGACTCTGCCTGATAAATGTATAAGCAATTTGTATAGTGTATCATTGTTTAGTGTTTAAATACTCTGCAAACCAGTTATCACGGCTAACCACAAAAACAAAATTATTTGCCTGCTTTGGCAAAACCAAGTAAATAGACAACGCACATCCGATAAAAGCCGACAGAAAAACTCCGGCAAAATTTCATTGTAGTCAAGTCAACGGGCACAAGAAGCACTACTAGCAATTGTGTCCTTAACCTCCTACATAATTTAGAACATTTTAGTGGCAACTCATTGAACAACATCTGAATTAGATTAACAAAAGTTTAATAAACACAAAATTTAAATTATTACCAATAATTCAATCAATACCATCATAAATTCTAATAATGGAACACAATGCAAAATGGATGTTCTTAAACTATAATTTTGTTGTGACTAATAATCTATTGACTTCAAATTGAATTTAGTTAAGTAATAAACGCCCCACCAACATCATTACCAAAATTAGTGTACTGCTACTAGAGTATTGCTGTACCAAATTAGTGTACTGCTACTAGAGTATTGCTGTACCAAATTAGTGTACTGCTACTAGAGTATTGCTGTACCAAATTAGTGTACTGCTACTAGAGTATTGCTGTACCAAATTAGTGTACTGCTACTAGAGTATTGCTGTACCAAATTAGTGTACTGCTACTAGAGTATTGCTGTACCAAATTAGTGTACTGCTACTAGAGTATTGCTGTACCAAATTAGTGTACTGCTACTAGAGTATTGCTGTACCAAATTAGTGTACTGCTACTAGAGTATTGCAGTACCAAATTAGTGTACTGCTACTAGAGTATTGCTGTACCAAATTAGTGTACTGCTACTAGAGTATTGCTGTACCAAATTAGTGTACTGCTACTAGAGTATTGCTGTACCAAATTAGTGTACTGCTACTAGAGTATTGCTGTACCAAATTAGTGTACTGCTACTAGAGTATTGCTGTACCAAATTAGTGTACTGCTACTAGAGTATTGCTGTACCAAATTAGTGTACTGCTACTAGAGTATTGCTGTACCAAATTAGTGTACTGCTACTAGAGTATTGCTGTACCAAATTAGTGTACTGCTACTAGAGTATTGCTGTACCAAATTAGTGTACTGCTACTAGAGTATTGCAGTACCAAATTAGTGTACTGCTACTAGAGTATTGCTGTACCAAATTAGTGTACTGCTACTAGAGTATTGCTGTACCAAATTAGTGTACTGCTACTAGAGTATTGCTGTACCAAATTAGTGTACTGCTACTAGAGTATTGCTGTACCAAATTAGTGTACTGCTACTAGAGTATTGCTGTACCAAATTAGTGTACTGCTACTAGAGTATTGCATACCAAATTAGTGTACTGCTACTAGAGTATTGCTGTACCAAATTAGTGTACTGCTACTAGAGTATTGCATACCAAATTAGTGTACTGCTACTAGAGTATTGCTGTACCAAATTAGTGTACTGCTACTAGAGTATTGCTGTACCAAATTAGTGTACTGCTACTAGAGTATTGCTGTACCAAATTAGTGTACTGCTACTAGAGTATTGCTGTACCAAATTAGTGTACTGCTACTAGAGTATTGCTGTACCAAATTAGTGTACTGCTACTAGAGTATTGCTGTACCAAATTAGTGTACTGCTACTAGAGTATTGCTGTACCAAATTAGTGTACTGCTACTAGAGTATTGCTGTACCAAATTAGTGTACTGCTACTAGAGTATTGCTGTACCAAATTAGTGTACTGCTACTAGAGTATTGCTGTACCAAATTAGTGTACTGCTACTAGAGTATTGCTGTACCAAATTAGTGTACTGCTACTAGAGTATTGCTGTACCAAATTAGTGTACTGCTACTAGAGTATTGCTGTACCAAATTAGTGTACTGCTACTAGAGTATTGCTGTACCAAATTAGTGTACTGCTACTAGAGTATTGCTGTACCAAATTAGTGTACTGCTACTAGAGTATTGCTGTACCAAATTAGTGTACTGCTACTAGAGTATTGCTGTACCAAATTAGTGTACTGCTACTAGAGTATTGCTGTACCAAATTAGTGTACTGCTACTAGAGTATTGCTGTACCAAATTAGTGTACTGCTACTAGAGTATTGCTGTACCAAATTAGTGTACTGCTACTAGAGTATTGCTGTACCAAATTAGTGTACTGCTACTAGAGTATTGCATACCAAATTAGTGTACTGCTACTAGAGTATTGCATACCAAATTAGTGTACTGCTACTAGAGTATTGCATACCAAATTAGTGTACTGCTACTAGAGTATTGCTGTACCAAATTAGTGTACTGCTACTAGAGTATTGCTGTACCAAATTAGTGTACTGCTACTAGAGTATTGCTGTACCAAATTAGTGTACTGCTACTAGAGTATTGCTGTACCAAATTAGTGTACTGCTACTAGAGTATTGCATACCAAATTAGTGTACTGCTACTAGAGTATTGCTGTACCAAATTAGTGTACTGCTACTAGAGTATTGCTGTACCAAATTAGTGTACTGCTACTAGAGTATTGCTGTACCAAATTAGTGTACTGCTACTAGAGTATTGCTGTACCAAATTAGTGTACTGCTACTAGAGTATTGCTGTACCAAATTAGTGTACTGCTACTAGAGTACTGCTGTACCAAATTAGTGTACTGCTACTAGAGTATTGCATACCAAATTAGTGTACTGCTACTAGAGTATTGCTGTACCAAATTAGTGTACTGCTACTAGAGTATTGACAGTGGAACAATGTGTCACTTAATGCGTGTCAGTTAATGTTAGACAAATTGTTGCAAAATTAAAAGACAAATCAAAATAGACTGAATGGAGAAGGATTTGTGAAGTATCGAGGAGAGCTGAAGCTAGACGGTACGTGACCAGTGGCGTAACCAGGCAACGTAACGCCACGGTAAGTGACCAGTGGCGTAACCAGGCAACGTAACGCCACGGTAAGTGACCAGTGGCGTAACCAGGCAACGTAACGCCACGGTAAGTGACCAGTGGCGTAACCAGGCAACGTAACGCCACGGTACGTGACCAGTGGCGTAACCAGGCAACGTAACACCACGGTACGTGACCAGTGGCGTAACCAGGCAACGTAACGCCACTGCATGTCACGCATCACGTGCTGCTAACAGTTTGTCAATAAGAGTTGCACTAGTTACCATGGTTATTAGTGTAACCCTATGGCCGGGACTTCACTGTCGCAGTTGAAATGCAAAAGTATAAACCAGCCTTACATTTTCGTAGTTAAAACGGTGCGAAAGTAAATCTATTATGAGGGAGGGAGCGAGAGTGTGGGAGTACACACAAACTTTAGTATCTAATCACATTTGGGTCACAAAATGATCAATTAAACCACTTACCACCGACCAATTTAGGAAACCTTTATCCTTTTATCATTTGGTTTTCCAGCCCCCGTAACTTACCGTTTTCTTGATTGAGCCGTTCAGAAATTACAGACAGACAGACAGACAGACAGACAGACAGACAGACAGACAGACAGACAGACAGTCAGACAGACAGACAGACAGACAGACAGACAGACAGACAGACAGACAGACAGACAGACAGACAGACAGACAGACAGACAGACAGACAGACACATCTTGAGATTATTATTATTGATAGATAATACTAGAAAGTATTATGTAAGTATTATGTAAGTATTATGTAAGTATTTACCTGCCAGGATCATCGAAGTATAAATGTAGTTGCTGAGCAACAGAGTCTTGGAACTGAAGAATAGCTCTCCACTCCTTCAAACAAAAGGTAATCTCTCTGTCTACTGATACATCGTAGCAGGAGAACTCAGTGCTAGCTAACCGCATTTCAGTCTGCAGCACCTGGAACAGTACCAAGTTGGAACAGTGCCAAGTTGGAACAGTGCCAAGTTGGAACAGTGCCAAGTTGGAACAGTGCCAAGTTGGAACAGTGCCAAGTTGGAACAGTGCCAAGTTGGAACAGTGCCAAGTTGGAACAGTGCCAAGTTGGAACAGTGCCAAGTTGGAACAGTGCCAGGTTGGAACAGTACCAAGTTGGAACAGTGCCAAGTTGGAACAGTGCCAGGTTGGAACAGTGCCAAGTTGGAACAGTGCCAAGTTGGAACAGTGCCAGGTTGGAACAGTACCAAGTTGGAACCAGGGGTGTAGGAAGAGTGGGGGCAGGGGGGGCGACCGCCCCCCCCCCCCATAAAATCTGGAAAAGGGGCGAAAAGGGGCCAACTTTTTCAAGTAAATTAGCAGGATACAATCCAGCTGTGAGCTGGCATGAACATGAAATCTGATAATTTATATTACATATTCCGATATTACATGTCAGGATTCATCAGAAGTTCAGGAACCTAGCGATTATAAAATTCAGATAACATTGCTGGTTACTCTTCTATGCCGTGTTCAGTATTTTCAATACCAGAATCTTTCAATGAACCAGAAATCTGTTAATTTATATTACATATTCTGATATTAAACGGGTAGCTGATTTTGATAAAATAACATCGTGATCCGGCGTGATCAATTATTTTAATTGAAGTACAACGGCTGCACCCCTGACTTTTTAACTTAACAAGAGACGTATAATGTATATATTAGGACATTTGTAATTTGATAAAATTTAAAGTTTTGGTGTGTGAATTAAAGGTCTTTAAAACAAAACATATTACATGTCAGGATTCATCAGAAGTTCAGAAGCCTAGCGAGTATAAAATTCAGATAACATTACTGATTACTTTTTTATGCCGTGGGAGTAAATTAGTAAGACACAGTTTGCCCCTTGTAGTCCAAATTTACATTACCTCATTGCTAGAATTCGTTCCTTAAAACAAATTTTCCAAGAATTGTTCCAGTTTCTCCTTCCTTGCATGTTGTACCCTCTTTGAGAGTGAGACCTATAAC
This sequence comes from Bolinopsis microptera, assembly GCF_026151205.1. NCBI lineage: Eukaryota > Metazoa > Ctenophora > Tentaculata > Lobata > Bolinopsidae > Bolinopsis > Bolinopsis microptera. The sequence goes on from NC_087073.1 coordinate 1,319,779, forward strand.
TGTAAGAATATTTTTCAAAATTTGCAGGACATTTCCTTTGACCCTTAATTAAATGGGCACAACAAAATCTTTCTGGATTTATCATTTCACATTGCTAGATTTCAATTCTGGAAGCAAATTTCCTGAAATTCTTTTCCAGAGAATGCAATATGCACCCCTTTTTCGAACTACACTTATTTCGCAAGAGCTGCTTGCAGGCCCTAATAATTAATATGCATTTAAAATCGTATTATTTTAATCATTCTTGAAACTGTGTTTGAAAATGATCTCTATTGCCAAATTGCTCAGCTAGGCCTTTTACACGTTTTCAGGCTGTGGCCAAAGCGCGTGCTAAATTTGAAAAACTCTAAGATTTTGGCCCCCTCATGAAGAAAATCATTCCTACACCCCTGGTTGGAACAGTGCCAAGTTGGAACAGTGCCAAGTTGGAACAGTGCCAGGTTGGAACAGTGCCAGGTTGGAACAGTGCCAAGTTGGAACAGTGCCAAGTTGGAACAGTGCCAAGTTGGAACAGTGCCAAGTTGGAACAGTGCCAGGTTGGAACAGTGCCAGGTTGGAACAGTACCAAGTTGGAACAGTGCCAAGTTGGAACAGTGCCAGGTTGGAACAGTGCCAAGTTGGAACAGTGCCAAGTTGGAACAGTGCCAGGTTGGAACAGTACCAAGTTGGAACAGTGCCAAGTTGGAACAGTGCCAAGTTAAAACACTGTATAATAATGGACTGATCTGTAGTCTGGGAGACAATTTCGCAATCAACACGTGATTTCAAAGAATTTATGATCTACAATTATAAGTCTCCAGACACAGTACAATTAATAAGAATCGGGACGTTCTTTTAATTCCGACAAATATCCCGATAGTGATTCCGGCAACAATTCTAGAATATTCCAGAATATTCTATACTATTCTTTGATGTTATGTAATGTTCTGTAATGTTCTGCAATGTTCTGTAATGTTCTGTAATGTTCTGTAATGTTCTGTAATGTTCTGTAATGTCCTGTAATGCTCTGTAATGTCCTGTAATGTCCTGTAATGTCCTGTAATGTCCTGTAATGCTCTGTAATGCTCCGTAATGCTCTGTAATGTCCTGTAATGTTCTGTAATGTTCTGTAATGTTCTGTAATGTTCTGTAATGTTCTGTAATGTTCTGTAATGTTCTGTAATGTTCTGTAATGTTCTGTAACGCTCTGTAATGTTCTGTAATGCTCTGTAATGCTCTGTAATGCTCTGTAATGATCTGTAATGTTCTGTAACGCTCTGTAATGTTCTGTAATGCTCTGTAATGCTCTGTAATGCTCTGTAACGCTCTGTAATGTTCTGTAATGCTCTGTAATGCTCTGTAATGATCTGTAATGCTCTGTAATACTCTGTAATGCTCTGTAATGTTCTGTAATGTTCTGTAATGTTCTGTAATGCTCTGTAATGTTCTGTAATGTTCTGTAATGCTCTGTAATGTTCTGTAATGCTCTGTAATGCTCTGTAATGTTCTGTAATGTTCTGTAATGCTCTGTAATACTCCGTAATGCGCTGTAATGCTCTGTAATGTTCTGTTATGCTCTGTAATGCTCTGTAATGCTCTGTAATACTCCGTAATGTTCTGTAATGTTCTGTAATGCTCTGTAACGCTCTGTAATGTTCTGTAATGCTCTGTGACTGTAATGTTCTGTAATGTTCTGTAATGCTCTGTTATGCTCTGTAATGTTCTGTAATGTTCTGTTATGCTCTGTAATGCTCTGTAATGCTCTGTAATACTCCGTAATGCTCTGTTATGCTCTGTAATGTTCTGTAATGTTCTGTAATGCTCTGTAACGCTCTGTAATGCTCTGTAATGTTCTGTAATGTTCTGTAATGTTCTGTAATGCTCTGTTATGCTCTGTAATGTTCTGTAATGCTCTGTTATGCTCTGTAATGTTCTGTAATGTTCTGTAATGTTCTGTAATATTCTGTAATGTTCTGTAATGCTCTGTAATGCTCTGTAATGCTCTGTAACGCTCTGTAATGCTCTGTAATGTTCTGTAATGTTCTGTAATGTTCTGTAATGTTCTGTAATATTCTGTAATGTTCTGTAATGTTCTGTAATGTTCTGTTATGCTCTGTAATGCTCTGTTATGTTCTGTAATGCTCTGTAATGCTCTGTAATGCTCTGTAACGCTCTGTAATGTTCTGTAATGTTCTGTAATGTTCTGTAATGCTCTGTAATGCTCTGTAACGCTCTGTAATGTTCTGTAATGTTCTGTAATGCTCTGTAATGTTCTGTAACGCTCTGTAATGCTCTGTTATGTTCTGTAACAGTACCTTGCCGTACTGACTCTCCTCCTCTACATAGTTACTGAGCATCGTGTGGTCATGTTTAGCGTTTAGGGTTATCTCCGCCACATTAGTAGGGAAATGTACGACGCAGTCTCCTAGAAACCTGGGACAAACGGGATTAGAACGGTATTATGTGTACAGTATTGGTACTAGCATAATGGTATTATGTGTACAGTATTGGTACTAGCATAATGGTATTGTATGCTAGTACAGTATTGGTACTAGCATAATGGTATTGTATATGCTAGCACAGTATTGGTACTAGCATAATGGTATTATATGCTAGTACAGTATTGGTACTAGCATAATGGTATTGTATGCTAGTACAGTATTGGTACTAGCATAATGGTATTATATGCTAGTACAGTATTGGTACTAGCATAATGGTATTATATGCTAGTACAGTATTAGTACTAGCATAATAGTATTGTATGCTAGTACAGTATTGGTACTAGCATAATGGTATTATATGCTAGTACAGTATTGGTACTAGCATAATGGTATTGTATATGCTAGTACAGTATTGGTCTTTATATAAATTACAAGTTAACTCAAGTCACATAAACACTGAACCTTAGTCACAACAAACTGAACTAAAGAAATGACGTTGCTGTCAGAATAAAAACAAGAGTTTTTACAAAAACATAGACGGAAAGTTTCAATGTGAACACTTACTTTTGGTCTGAGACGATGTGAATGACAGAAGAGTTTTTATTGAAGATAGCACTGAGTCCCTCGCATTCCTGGAACGTTAAGTTGAACTGCTTCTTTATTCCTGAAATCAGAAGAGTTGTAACATTACAGTGAACAGTCATAGTACTGTTGCTAGGTTACTGTTGATAGGTTACTGTTGCTGGGTACTGTTGCTAGGTTACTGTTGCTAGGTTACTGTTGCTAGGTTACTGTTGCTAGGTACTGTTGCTAGGTTACTGTTGCTAGGTTACTGTTGCTAGGTTACTGTTGCTAGGTACTGTTGCTAGGTTACTGTTGCTAGGTTACTATTGCTGGGTTACTGTTGCTAGGTTACTGTTGCTAGGTTACTGTTGCTAGGTTACTGTTGCTAGGTTACTGTTGCTAGGTTACTGTTGCTGGGTTACTGTTGCTAGGTTACTATTGCTGGGTTACTGTTGCTAGGTTACTGTTGCTAGGTTACTGTTGCTAGGTTACTGTTGCTAGGTTACTGTTGCTGGGTTACTGTTGCTAGGTACTGTTGCTGGGTTGCTGTTGCTAGGTTACTGTTGCTAGGTTACTGTTGCTAGGTTACTGTTGCTAGGTTACTGTTGCTAGGTTACTGTTGCTGGGTTACTGTTGCTAGGTACTGTTGCTAGGTTACTGTTGCTAGGTTACTGTTGCTAGGTTACTGTTGCTAGGTTACTGTTGCTAGGTTACTGTTGCTAGGTTACTATTGCTGGGTTACTGTTGCTAGGTTACTGTTGCTAGGTTACTGTTGCTGGGTTATTGTTGCTAGGTACTGTTGCTGGGTTGCTGTTGCTAGGTTACTGTTGCTAGGTTACTGTTGCTGGGTTACTGTTGCTAGGTACTGTTGCTAGGTTATTGTTGCTAGGTTACTGTTGCTAGGTTACTGTTGCTGGGTTACTGTTGCTAGGTTGCAGTTGCTAGGTTACAGTTGCTAGGTTACTGTTGCTAGGTTACTGTTGCTGGGTTACTGTTGCTAGGTTATTGTTGCTAGGTTACTGTTGCTAGGTTACAGTTGCTGGGTTACTGTTGCTAGGTTACTGTTGCTAGGTTACTGTTGCTGGGTTACTGTTGCTGGGTTACTGTTGCTAGGTTACTGTTGCTAGGTACTGTTGCTAGGTTACTGTTGCTAGGTTACTGTTGCTAGGTTACAGTTGCTAGGTTACTGTTGCTAGGTTACTGTTGCTAGGTTACTGTTGCTGGGTTACTGTTGCTAGGTACAGTTGCTGGATTACTGTTGCTACGTTACTATTGCTAGGTTACTGTTGCTAGGTTACTGTTGCTAGGTTACAGTTGCTAGGTTACTGTTGCTAGGTACTGTTGCTGGGTTACTGTTGCTAGGTTACAGTTGCTAGGTTACTGTTGCTAGGTTACTGTTGCTAGGTTACTGTCGCTGGGTTACTGTTGTTAGGTTACTGTTGCTAGGTTACTGTTGCTAGGTTACTGTTGCTGGGTTACTGTTGCTAGGTACAGTTGCTGGGTTACTGTTGCTAGGTTACTGTTGCTAGGTTACTGTTGCTAGGTTACTGTTGCTAGGTAGAGGGCGAGCCCACTGCCCACCGATGGTAATACTAGTGCTTATCTCCCGACCAGCAAACTTAGCTACGATTAGATTTCAAACGAAAGATGAGCGACTTGCATATTTTCGCCGCAAAATTACTGATCACATTATAGAAAGTGAAACAGCGAAACAGAATATTTTAATACCTAAAAAGGAAAGAGGTTATAGTTTAGAAGAAGCTGTATGGTGCGTGTATTTATATAATATATAATATAATGTATATAATCTTACTATATATAAAGCGAGACGATATATATATATTTATCCGTGCCATTTTACTGACACCACGGCATCAACTTTAAAGCGAATTTCCGCAAAAACCGTAAAAGATATACAACTGAAACTTTTTTGACTGGGTCAAATGCTTTAATGGCCTCCAATTCAGCATGAAAAAATAAAAAATTGGCCAAGAATTAGTGATTTTAGAGCCCAAAATTTGGACCCCCAAGTGGTGTCTAAAACGCGAATTAAACAGGTAATAATTATTTTGGTCTGTTGAGTCTTGACACCGTTTAGAGTTATATTATACGGGTTCCTGCTAGTGTATATAATGTATATATTGTATGTAATGTATATAATGTATAAAATGTGTATAATGTGTATAATGTATATAATGAATATAATGAATATAATGAATATAATGAATATAATGAATATAATGAATATAATGAATATAATGAATATAATGAATATAATGAATATAATGAATATAATGAATATAATGAATATAATGAATATAATGAATATAATGAATATAATGAATATAATGAATATAATGAATATAATGAATATAATGAATATAATGAATATAATGAATATAATGAATATAATGAATAATGAATATAATGAATATAATGAATATAATGAATATAATGAATATAATGTATAAAATGTATAAAATGTATATAATGTATTTAGATAATGTATAACACCAGAATAATAATAACCGTGTCTGTGATTGAGACTGAAGACAAGTTCTCCTTCCACGAACTTTAATTCTATGGTAAAAGTGTCCACCGATTTCTCCAGAGAAGCCAAGTTCTTGAAAATGGACAGGCACGACTGAAATGAAAAACATTTATAAGATCACAGAAAGGTTAAAAGTAGTCAGCAATGTTTTAAAACCTATGAATGTGTAATATATAAGTTCTTATTACCCACTAATCAATTAATTAATTACCCACTAATTAATTAAGTGATCGTTCATATACTATGCTTGGTGTAGCTCGTTGGGATAGTATAGGAATTCCAGTTCCTATAGTTGGGAATGAGGTAGTTGTCTGTTTACAGATCGCCCTCTAAACTTACAAGGAAATATTTCCTGTAGATCCTTGGTATATAAGCAACATTTGACAAAGCATAGTGCGGAGTGAGCTAAGTGCCCATCCTTGGAGAACCCGGTGGATGTCCTTGCTGTACGGCAGTGTTAAACAAGGAACTGAAACCGAGGGGTTCCGTTCAGACCCTTCTCACTTTGTTTCTGTCTAGTTCTAATGTAGGTACCGTCACAATAGTGACTTTAATATACAGGCCCTTCACACTTTGTTTCTGTCTAGTTCTAATGTAGGTACCGTCACAATAGTGACTTTAATATACAGGCCCTTCTCACTTTGTTTCTGTCTAGTTATAATGTAGGTACCGTCACAATAGTGACTTTAATATACAGGCCCTTCTCACTTTGTTTCTGTCTAGTTCTAATGTAGGTACCGTCACAATAGTGACTTTAATATACAGGCCCTTCTCACTTTGTTTCTGTCTAGTTCTAATGTAGGTACCGTCACAATAGTGACTTAAATATACAGGCCCTTCTCACTTTGTTTCTGTCTAGTTCTAATGTAGGTACCGTCACAATAGTGACTACGTTAAAGGGTTTACTGTTATTTTTAATGTTTTAAAACCTCTAAACTTATAATTTAAGTATGCTCCTAAATCATGAAAATTGGTTTTATCTACGGTTTAAATGACCAAACAATTATGCAAGCAACATGTAATTAGCAGTAAGAAAGTCCTTACCCTTGCTGAGACTTTGCAGCGAAGTTCACCCGAATTTTGGCTTTGGAGGGAGAATTTTGAGAAAAAGGAAGTTTGAAAAAGAAAGGATCCATAGGCAGAGCGGGATAGATTAACTGTACGTACAGCGAGCTGAAAATGTAGGAAATATAATCAACTATCAATACTGAATTATATGAAACAGTTAATCAGTGGTTTAGAGGAGTTGGGAAGTTCCCGATTTGTGAAATTCTGAAACAGAGAGCACTTACCCCACTAGCTTCACCCTCAAAGTATATCTCCTCTCCAACCTTCGCGAGACATAGTATAGCTTTACCAAATACTGGGGGAGGGAGCTGTCAATTTATCGTTTCAGCTGAATTTTCATCGTGCGTGCGAAGATTCTAAATTCTACAAAATGCTCAGAAGTGACGTACGTGAAAGCAAGATTCATCATGCGAATGTTTTCGCGCCGTACGCAAACATTAATTTTCCTGCAAGGACCGCAAGTGGCAACAATTCGACGAGATTTGAAATTTTGGAAAAAAAAATATTGCATTGACCGGTGACCCTCACATTTCTTTTCTGCTTGATGCACGAAACATTATCGATGTTGTCAGCAAAAATCTACGAAACAGATGAATTATTACCTTTGATATGTCGTCCAGGAGCTGTGCAATTCATTCGGTTTCCATGGTGCTGCTAAACCGTCTACCTTTAAAAATCCATCTTGATTAAGAGGTTTCCTCAATTTCTTGGGTACACTTTACACAAAGATTACCATAGTAACACTACTAGTTACTATAGTTACACAAAGATTATCCTAAATTAGTTGTAAATTTCTTTGGTATGAGACAAGAGTGAGACTCGTTAGGTGCTACACTACATAATATAGGAAAACAAGGTTTAAACTTTGGTATTTATTAATAACAATCAAAACATATACCAAAACTGAAATCGATTAATGAAAACAATATATAAACAAAATCATTTGAATCACTGAGGGTGGAATGTTAACTTGAATGACTATAATGATATCACGACTATAATTAAGAGATAAAACAAAACATCACATTTTACCAAATCTTTAAAAGCCAGTTATGTCACTGAAGCCCAAATGCAAATGACGTTTGAAACAGAAGTTGCCAAAATTTAAAAACGCATAAAATACTAAATAAAACAGAGCACTTGAAACTTCACTTAGTTCTGCCAGCGCGCTAGATAAAACAGAGCACAAACTTCACTTAGTTCTGCCAGCACGCTAAATAAAACAGAGCACAAACTTCACTTAGTTCTGCCAGCGCGCTAGATAAAACAGAGCACAAACTTCACTTAGTTCTGCCAGCGCGCTCCTTCGCACCATCTGTCAGACAATATGCGGGTTTGTAGGTTGTACCATCCTCGCAAAGCAAGGCCGGGTTCCTCTGAGTGTTGTGGATATTACCTAAGGAAGTGTACCCCTCATTGTATAAAGTACAGTAAGGTACATTCATCTCCCTAATAAAGCACCACACATGTTTATAGGACCAGGATAAGATGGGGCTAACCCTCATCAGACTGGGCCAGCCCGGATCACAGGGAGTGAAGGAGCGAAGAGAGGCTGAGTAGGGGTCTGTGGATCTGGTACCCATTAGTACAGCCGACAAGTGAGGCATGTCAGCCTTCAGTTCGAACAGCGCGTCTTTTATTTTACCATTCTTCTTTACTATCGTTAGTCTGTACAAATCTGCAGATTGGGCTATAAAGTTATTGAGTTCAGGAAAAACCTCCTCAGTTTCGATATTAACGGTTATAACATTAGTGTTGTGTAAGTTGAGTCTCTGGAGTGTCATATGTAACAGGTGGAGAAGGACGGTGCAATCTTTTCCTCCGTTGAACGCCAGAGCGATGTTTTCCAGTCCATATTTATTGATAGCTTCGGTGATGAAACCTAAACTCTCCTCAATTAGAACCTTGATATCTTCACTGCATTGCAATGTTTCTGTGTTGAGAACAGGATTCAATAACATTGACTAAGGGAATTTTAGTGTTAAAATAAAGTTTGAATAAGAAACGTTATAAAAAATGTATACAGTAACACGGATTACCATAAGAAACTGTCCCAAATTTAGAAATAATCGATTTCTGGGATATAATTACCACGGAGTGTAATAAGAGTATGTCCAGAATTAACAATTCGAGTATAAAACTCTTTCAGCAATTACCAAATTGTATAAAGAGTTTGGCCGGAAAACATAATTGACAAATAATAAAATACCCATATTATTTCAATAAATTAAAGAAGTTTATATTTTAGTTTATATAATGATACTCAAAAGTAAAAACTAAAAACTGAAACGTAATCAATGAGAACAGAACGGGTCACGACACCAAATAGCAAAGCCAAAACTTCATCTTATCTGCCTTCAAGCACACTTAAAAACACTAACTCCTGCGTTAACTTTCACGTATAGATTCAGAAATGAGAGAGTTATTATGAAAATATTCATCCCTTGCTACCAGCCTCACTTTCTTGCTTCATAGTACACATTCTCTAAATACCTAGGTGTTACTAGGGTGTTACTAAGGTGATACTAGGTGTTACTAGGGTGTTACTAACTCACTTTCTTGCTTCATAGTACACATAGCATACAACAAGAACTCGTGTTGACACTTATCTTTATCTCCTTTATCTATCACGCATTCTCTAAACTGCATCTTAAACTTAGAACAGTCCCCGGACTCTAGTACATTCACCAAGCTCTGTGTCTCATCACAAGTTAACCTCTGCTTCTCGTTTTTCAAAGAGTCCGCCAGTCCGGCTATTCGCTGTAACCTCATCTCTTCTGCTTGTTTTGCTTCTTCTACTTCGGACATGATTAACTAGGAGATATCACTGATCAAGGAACTTTGATAATCAGAAATGTTATATAAAAGTTATGGGACAAAATCTGCTCATCTTTTCAAATAAGGACATCAATATTCAAAAGTTCAGAAATGTTTTTCCTGGAACTTTTTCATACTTTTGAATAAAAAACAGTGATAAACAATCAAAGTGATCAAAAAAGTATTTCAGACCAATTAATTCAAAACCTATTAACAAAATTACAAGGGTCACTGCACGAGGCTGGCAAAGCAAACATTCCCAGGATATCTGAGGAAACACCACCCTGATGTCTACTGTCTTTATTGTGCAGTAACCTTCCTCAAGATACAACTTCTTCTTTTTTATCAGGCTGATCTGATTTAGTAATGTTATCATTGAACCCGGGCTGATCTGATTTAGTAATGTTATCATTGAACCCGGGCTGATCTGATTTAGTAATGTTATCATTGAACCCCAAATCATCTAAATCTTCACTAACCATCAGATCATTGTCCATTCTACACTGCAAATACTCTCTGCTCTCTACCCTGCACTTCCTCTGATTGTACTCATGTTCCTTTAAACAGGACATGAAGGTCTGCATAAGGGCCTTGCACTCTCCAAAGTGATCGAGAGGGAAGCTGCCCTTGTCGGGGGGTGAGCCTCGCGGAGTTTGCCGGGCCCAGTTCATCCTCTGTTAATCCTCCTACCTTGGAAACGCAACTGTGGTAAGTTTAAATGAAATTTTAAATGAAATACGGTTGCAGTTTTTGATGATGGTTATTAAGAAAATTGGCATATTGAAGGGATACACAATTAGAGTATAACGCCAATTTGACGTAGTAATAGTATATTCGTTTAAGTTAATTGTAAAACTTCCTACCTGTGTCTTCATTTCATTTTATATTTTGGCCCCCCCCGGCCCCCCCCCCCCGGCCCCCACCCACACCATTACAAGGTATAGTTTGCCCCCCCCCCGGCCCCCCCCCCCCGGCCCCTCTACTTTCTACAGAAACACAAAACACAAAACAAGTGTTAACAAGTTAAAAACAGATATATAAACTTTATACTGGCACGAGATGAAATACCCGAGGGGTAGGAAAGGAAACAAGAGATAAATTATGCGAGGTAATGTGAGAATTCGGTTCAGTTATGACTCATTTAAATGTTCTGACGTCATAGTTAATAGAATCAGTGCCACGAAAATAACCCAGAAAAATATGCGGTTTTAAAGACCGCAACAATTTCCGCTACTTCGTAATCCTGATTATTGCCCGGCAGATTCCTAGTTCGCATACAATCATTATCGTAGTTGACTGAGCTGTAATATGTTCATGTTGTCGAACTTACCCCGAGCTACTAGAACTTTTTTGTTTTGCTTAATTAAATTATTCGGGGGGGACAATTGGTATTTTTTTGCAAAACTTGATTTCGAGATAGCAGTTTGACCAACAAACTAGGATATATTTTGCCATGCAAAATTCAGAATTTGGCAGCCAAATTTTTTTGAGGTCTAAATCAAAAATTCGTTCCTAAAATAAGGTGGAAATGCGATTAAGAGTCGATTCCGAAAATTTCATGCAAAAATTTTAAAAACTGATTGAGTTGTTACAATTTTAATGAGATCAATTCCGCGAATATCGAAAACCAAGATACAGGCACTTTTGTTTATTTTTTGCGGTCTTTTCGCCTTAGTATCCACATTTAAACAGATATAAAGCTATAACTTACAGAGAATATGTAGTTTAGGCTTACCTTTCATATAAAAAATATTGATATTTGACCAATTTATGGGCCGAAATCTATCAAATTTGTTGCGTATGCCCAAATATGGGCATATGGTTTTTGGCTCATAACTCAGTAATTTGTTGTCCAATCTTGATGAAATTTCATATACGAGTTCAGGAGACCACTAGCTACAATTAGAGCACCTAAAACCTGGGTTTTTGACATGTTCAGGGTATTTGGCCAAATTAGGTCTGTTTGTTAATACAAAATTATAACAACAATTCGTCACAAGAGAACAGAGAACAGTAAATTAAATTTCAGAGTTGCTTGATAATACAAATATTATATATTGTATATAAATTTTTTGTTGTAAGTTTATTTTGTTTAGCATTTTATTCAATGACAAAAGATAAAAAATTCCTGAAACCCACCGTTGTATTGTAAAGAAGCAAATTATGATTAGCTTTTCTGTGAATAATTTAAAATTCATTTCACAAAAAATGAATATCATACTCAATTAACGACTCGTGCCCGAACAAAAAACAATTTGAAAACTTAAGAATTATACACCGGGAAGCTTGCAATATTGATCATGACTGATAACAACTGAATCCTACAGTTCAAGTTTAGGCCACAAGGTTGAAACAATTATTGTTCAAATGATAATTGGTACCTAGTGGTTCAATTAGTGGTACCTATATTGGTACCTAGTGGTTCCGAAAGAAAGATATTATATTGTCAATAATATCAAACATTCAATTAAAAATAATCTGAAATCATAAGACAGCATTAAGGTTTGTGTCGGCCAACCCAAATGACCTCAAAAATGTGTTTATTCAACTGGAAAGTTGACCTTTTGGACCTCAAAGTCAAACAACGAATTTAGGCATATTTTTCGTTTTTCATATTAAAATGGAAGTGGAAAATAACCGCAACTAGCATATTTATATTATATGAGTTATGAATAAAAAAACACCCGAAAATGCTTCCTTTTAAATTTATGGTAGAAAATGTGATTTTTTCTAACAAAACAATCCATTGTTCATTGACGGACTTTTTGGTCAAAACAATCCTGAAAAGAAAAATTACCAATTTTTGACTTTCAAAATGTATAAAAACACAGCCTTTTCAGATGCGATATCAAGATTTTACACACATCTTGAACAAGATATGAATAAACTTCGTGCAAAATTTCAGCTCAATATCACAACAAATTATTGACTTAAAGCCTCTAAACAAAACAAATTGTGCTTTTTCCGAAAAATGCACTTTAACCAGGAAATGCTCGATTACAGAAATCGGTATTCTCAAAGAACCATTTGTTGGTGTGGAAACGGTGCGCTAGATGAGCACTGAACTTCCTATGAGTTCATTTGGGCTGGAAATTTTTGGTGTATGCCCCCTTAACCACCCTCGCCATAATTCGTCAATCCAAGATCTTGATTTAGTCAAGTCTGAAAATCTACAATTCCAGTGACAAGAGCTGAGGGGTGATCTTGATTTAGTCAAGTCTGAAAATCTACAATTCCAGTGACAAGAGGCGTGATCTTGATTTAGTCAAGTCTGAAAATCCACAATTCCAGTGACAAGAGGGGTGATCTTGATTTAGTCAAGTCTGAAAATCCACAATTCCTGTGACAAGAGGGGTGATCTTGATTTAGTCAAGTCTGAAAATCTACAATTCCAGTGACAAGAGGGGTGATCTTGATTTAGTCAAGTCTGAAAATCTACAATACCAGTGACAAGAGGCGTGATCTTGATTTAGTCAAGTCTGAAAATCCACAATTCCTGTGACAAGAGGGGTGATCTTGATTTAGTCAAGTCTGAAAATCTACAATTCCAGTGACAAGAGGGGTGATCTTGATTTAGTCAAGTCTGAAAATCTACAATACCAGTGACAAGAGGCGTGATCTTGATTTAGTCAAGTCTGAAAATCCACAATTCCTGTGACAAGAGGCGTGATCTTGATTTAGTCAAGTCTGAAAATCCACAATTCCAGTGACAAGAGGCGTGATCTTGATTTAGTCAAGTCTGAAAATCCACAATTCCAGTGACAAGAGGCGTGATCTTGATTTAGTCAAGTCTGAAAATCTACAATTCCAGTGACAAGAGGGGTGATCTTGATTTAGTCAAGTTTGAAAATCTACAATTCCAGTGACAAAAGGCGTGATCTTGATTTAGTCAAGTCTGAAAATCCACAATTCTAGTGACAAGAGGCGTGATCTTGATTTAGTCAAGTCTGAAAATCTACAATTCCAGTGACAAGAGGGGTGATCTTGATTTAGTCAAGTCTGAAAATCTACAATTCCAGTGACAAGAGGGGTGATCTTGATTTAGTCAAGTCTGAAAATCCACAATTCCAGTGACAAGAGGCGTGATCTTGATTTAGTCAAGTCTGAAAATCCACAATTCCAGTGACAAGAGGGGTGATCTTGATTTAGTCAAGTCTGAAAATCTACAATTCCAGTGACAAGAGGCGTGATCTTGATTTAGTCAAGTCTGAAATCCACAATACCAGTGACAAGAGGCGTGATCTTGATTTAGTCAAGTCTGAAAATCTACAATTCCAGTGACAAGAGGGGTGATCTTGATTTAGTCAAGTCTGAAAATCTACAATTCCAGTGACAAGAGGCGTGATCTTGATTTAGTCAAGTCTGAAAATCTACAATTCCAGTTACAAGAGGGGTGATCTTGATTTAGTCAAGTCTGAAAATCCACAATCCCAGTGACAAGAGGGGTGATCTTGATTTAGTCAAGTCTGAAAATCCACAATTCCAGTGACAAGAGGCGTGATCTTCCTCTTTTTGGAGAGTTGCTGAGAGCCCTCTCCATTATAAGAAGAGCAAGACTCTGTGTTTTGGTGGATTGTAAGCTCTACAAAGTCAGTGTACGACTGGTTAGTACAGGGAATATGCATGGAGAGATCGTCCTTGTCTCTGAAGAAGGTAGAGCAGGCTTTACACTCGAACCTGGGCAGACAGGAGTGGAGATCTGTAAAGTGGGTGACCATCATCTCCCGTGTTTCACACTGGCTGCCACACTCCCAGCACTTAAACGAGCTCGCTTCTGATTTCTTGCGGGTCCACGTTTGTTTGGGGTGGGTTTTAAGGTGGGAGAGGAGCTCGTCCTCTGTTTGAAAGTACTTGTTACACCCCTTTCTAGTGCAGATCAGGGTGCTCTCCCAGGAGTGACAGCTACTCATGTGAGATGTGAACGTTTCTAGAACATCCGACACAACTGGACAAAACTTGCAGATTAACAGGGAGCAAGGGTCGTTGCCATGGACACGCTTAAAATGCTGTTTAAGATAGATCGGGTCGAAGAAAGTTTTGATGCAAAACGGACATTTACTGTAGTTAATAGTTTTCTTGTGTGTTTTCTGCATGTGCTCCATAAGCTGAGTGGTAGATGTGAAAAATGCCTGACAATCAGGGCAGACCTTTCTGTCGTTACAGTTGAAAGTTGAACTGTGTTTTTTGGTGAAATGATTCTCGAGATCATATTTGTGCATGTAGCGCCGTTCGCACAGTGAACACACAAACTGTTTCTCTTTGACATGAACACTTTTAATGTGGCGTCGAACGGAAGAGATGTCTTTGAAGGAGGCGCTGCAAGTGGGACACACTTTATTCTTCTTGTGCACGTTAATGGTGTGTTGTCGGAGATCTTTCTTCGAGTTGAGTATTTCAGGGCATATGTAGCACGGGTATTCACCTTCTTCATTCCTTACTTTTATCATTCTGCGAGTTGTACAGGTTAGTGGAACATTACAGAATATTTAAAAACAATCACTCAGAATTGCTGGCAGGATTATATTATCATATTCAATAAAAACATAGTGAAGTTTGTAATGTTCCGAGACAATAAACACAAGGTTTTAATGGTCTAATAATTGTCGCAAGAAAGAATACTGTAGCCTCAGCTGTTTCCCAAACTACAGACTCCCAGATCCCAACTTAATTAAGGTACCCCCTACGTTATATGGTAAGTGGTTACCTCATGGCTCAGTGGCTTAGTCGGTTAATCCGCTTGTCTACTGACCTGGAGGTTGCAAGTTTGAATCCCAGTTGGGCTAAAATCTCAAAAACTGAAGGGCAGCCGTCACTCACCAAACCATGGTGTAAATGGTAGTGGCTTTCGTTAGAGCTGCGAAAATAACAGAGTGCATCATATGCCTGGGCCGGCATCCCGACTATGCTGCAGGGAAATCTGTACCGAAAGGACCGAGCGATACACGAAAAGGAAATCGGCTCCTCGTTCCTAGCTTGCTAGGTTCGCCATGTTGTTGTTGTTGTTGGTTACCTCACTTTAGTTTAGTAGAGGGCAGGGAAGTAGTGCATGTATTTAGCTCAGCACATTGGTATGGATTATAAAGGAGCACACTTAGAACATAATACATTGGTATTCTTTCCTGCGACCGTAGATCGATATGTAATCAATTACAATGTGTAGAGGACCACTACTAATGGTGTAATAATTACTAATGGTGTAATAATTACTAATGGTGTAATAATGGAATAAATAAAATTTGTACAGTCAAACACCCGTTTATTATTGGCTCATATTGCAAAACAAGGACTCATGATGAATCTGGTAGAGGATTACAATTAATCAGCAAAACAAGGACTCATGATGAATCTGGTAGAGGATTACAATTAATCAGAATATATTTGGCATTTTGCCAAAAGGAATTTGACCATACATTATTGATACAGTAAATCTTTGAATACTGAAATACAATAAGATTTAAGATTACATTCTGATGGGTCAGATTATGACATTCTCAACATTATGATGTACTCTGAGTACCAAATACTCCATTTAGGCCAAAATAAATGTGGACATTTTGCAACAAAAAAAGGTGGATTTTCATCTGAAATACAAAAATACCCGATATGTCATTGTTTGAGGTAAGCTGTGCAATAATACAGCAATTAGACCCGACCTCACTTTAGAAATTCGTTATTAATTATTTCAATACTGCTTTAACGCAGATCAGCGTTCTCTCCCAGCGCTACAGGAGTAACGCTTCAGGAGTAACGTTTCAGGTGACATCGTGATTTTCCCGCTTTTTCTTCTTCCGCCTGTGCTTCTTACCTGCAAAAAAAGATTCGTATTGAATATGTATTATTATACAATACATTTGATACATATTATAATCATATGATAGTATTGCGTTTTAAGGCAATATATAGTACTTTTACACACAGTTTAAATAAACGCGAGATATACGGAAATATGCAATGTTATCAAAACTTTGCTGAAGTTGAACTATTTATTACAAGCTTCAATCAGTTAACAACTAACAACAAATCATCATAAAAACACGATGGAATAAGTAAGTTATACCGTAATTATTTAAAAGAGGGGATCGAGAGGTTAATTAATTACTAATAATTAATAATTAAAATGGAATTTATTCGTGAATTTAATTGTAGCTACTGGATACGGTACAGACTTGTCAGGAACAAACATGGCAATATTATATACAGGGTGTACCGTATAAAGTGTGACTTTTTTCCACTTTAATAGTTTTTGACAGAATTTAACTTCACGGTTAATTTTAACTAAATTTTGTCAGAAACATAGTTGAATTGATAAAAATAATAAAAAATATGGTTAATAGTGAAGCACCTTCCAAAAAAAGCCACCCTTCCCAAAAATTAAATAATTTAGTCTGAAATGGACATTATTCATGGCTGAGGTCCAAGATTTTCAAAATATAATAAAAACGTTTTAAAGACCTTCCTCAAAATTCTGCCTGGACAATCTCTTCTAAATGATCCCTAACACATATTTTGAAAGTTTCAGGGTGATTAATCGAAAACAGTCGGAGAAAAAATATTTTTAGACTCGATTTTCACTACGCCAGATAAACTCGATTTTCACTACGTGTGATAGAAAATCGCTCGCACAATACAATTACTTATGAGCGCTGACCTTTGACCAGCGATAACTTCGGCTAGGAACAAAATTTTTTGATAGTTTTTAGCAACTGCTCCTTCATAATATCTTGTATCATTTCTTAAAAAAGTCACACTTTCTATGGTACACCCTGTAGTTACATACACCTGTACCTCCCCACTATTATTTAACCAAGTTTACTGAAAATAATTAGTTGAACTAACCTTCACCGTCTTCATGATCCCTCCTCTTCTTCTTCTTGCGGTGACTGGATGAAAGTGAATTTTTTACATCTCCCAGCCTCCCTGGTTGCAACTTGAAAGCTGAGATCTGTTCGTAGGAAAGCGGGTTCAGGTCTCGCTGCATGGAGGGAGGCTTCCTTAACAATCCAGTTAGTCCCTCAGCATCGCTTATGGTTTTTACATCGATCTTACCTGAAAAATGACAAAATTTGTTAAAGTTTCTCAGTTCTCAACTATCAGGACCCATCAGGTAAGCTACCAACGATAGAACGATATAATATATAACATTCTCACTCACTGACTCGGAACATTTATTATCTTTTCAAAGAGGGCAAGGCCCAGGTCAAGATTTATGCGAGATTGCGAGCCAGACTCATCGCACAAAATTTGTAAATAAATGAGGAAACAGAAAAAGTTTAACTTAAAAGTTGAGGGAATTAGGAACTTAACATGTATTTTATAGTCTTAACGTGTATTTTATCACTTGTTTATATCGTGAAAACTTCGACGTAACGCGCGCGAGATTTTTGCCAGATTTTTGCGAGTTTCGTTTAAATCTCATAGCTAGGCTCACGATATCGTGAGATTTTCCGCGAGATTTCGGCTCCCTCTTTCAGCACTACATATTCGGTCGCGCGCTTGCATTTTCATCGCTTTTCAGCGTGTTTATTCACTGTACTGTCTAAGTCTTAAAGGATACTAACGTTGTTATAAGATCAAGATTCACAGTGGTTACTATAGTTACCATGGTTACCATTAAAGGAGGTCCGGTAACGGTCTAAATCTCAAGTTACTATTCCTGGCTACAGTCTACTCCATCTTTCTCAGAATATACTTGATACTGCCATAGGCATAGTGAATATTTCTTCGTTAAAAGTTTGAGAAAGGGTCTCTTCAACTGGAGAACTGACTTATTAATCCTAGCAGGTAATTGACTCTGGATCCTCATCACATTGATTCCATTCTAAATTCTAGCCATAAACAAAACAAACATTACCAGATAACTCCGTTTACAATAATTTGACATGTTCCAGTGTGAACGAGGCCTTCCCCGGACAAATCCTTAAATGCCAGTCTTCTCTAGATGAAGTACGAACAGTATAATCTATCGGATAACGTATATTACAAGGTGCTCTAATGATAATTTTAGTAAAATAATTAATAATTGCCAAAAGAATGACCGCTGACGAGACTCGAACCTGAGTCTACTGCTTGACGATCGCGCCCTAAACCATCGTGCTACGACAGGCTTACCATGATTACAATATGTAACATTATATAATTCATAAAAATACGCACGTAAATTTTTCGTTATTTATGGATCCAATTACAGTGACATACTTACAATTCTGAGAAATAAACATCGAGCGACATAAAGCGACATACTTACAATTTCGCTTACAAAGGGACTCGCGAAATCTTTTTAAATAGAAAATAATTTGTGGGGCAAGAAATCTTGCAGGCTGGGGGGGGGGGGGGGGGGGGGGGGTGGGGAGTACATTTCGCCACTGCACGTGACACGTGAAAATCGCACTTTTAGTGTCAAAATCCAATATCATCGCACTTTTTTTAGAATCTTGATAGGGGGGGCAAGGATAAACAAATGTATTACCAATTCTATCTCAAAATGATTAACTATTACTATCGACAGCTAACTGAGCAACAATGAAACTTGCATCAGCTCAGGGATGATCAATTAGTTTGTTAGCGTTATATCTTTGACGGCCCCAACGTTAATGTGGCTCTTGCTATGTGTTGGTTCAGCCGAATTAATTATTATGTAATCAAGTTTATTTTTCTCTTTTAGTTAGTTGTCATCCGGCCAAACATTAAGCAACTTATATTGCAGTACCATTTATCAATTAGTATATCAAAATATGTCATGGTAATTTTGCATGGCTGAAATGTAACGCTTGATTTATATATATAATAATTAATTGAATTTTCAAAAAAAAATATATATATATATTATTGAATATTACAGTTAGCTCCTAAATAAACCTTCCACTGAAGTCAAGAAATCGCTGAGGTTTTCTTTCATTTTCCCTTTGCATAGTTTGTTGTAGTCCGGCATGAGTCCAGTCTGGTTAAGGAGATCACCTTGTGCAGTTAGATGTCCTTGAGGTAACTCTGAAATATTTACATTACTTGAGGTAACTCTGAAATATTTACATTACTTGAGGTAACTCTGAAATATTTACATTACTTGAGGTAACTCTGAAATATTTACATTACTTGAGGTAACTCTGAAATATTTACATTACTTGAGGTAACTCTGAAATATTTACATTACTTGAGGTAACTCTGAAATATTTACATTACTTGAGGTAACTCTGAAATATTTACATTACTTGAGGTAACTCTGAAATATTTACATTACTTGAGGTAACTCTGAAATATTTACATTACTTGAGGTAACTCTGAAATATTTACATTACTTGAGGTAACTCTGAAATATTTACATTACTTGAGGTAACTCTGAAATATTTACATTACTTGAGGTAACTCTGAAATATTTACATTACTTGAGGTAACTCTGGAATATTTACATTACTTGAGGTAACTCTGAAATATTTACATTACTTGAGGTAACTCTGAAATATTTACATTACTTGAGGTAACTCTGAAATATTTACATTACTTGAGGTAACTCTGGAATATTTACATTACTTGAGGTAACTCTGAAATATTTACATTACTTGAGGTAACTCTGAAATATTTACATTACTTGAGGTAACTCTGAAATATTTACATTACTTGAGGTAACTCTGAAATATTTACATTAATTGAGGTAACTCTGAAATATTTACATTACTTGAGGTAACTCTGAAATATTTACATTACTTTAGGTAACTCTGAAATATTTACATTACTTGAGGTAACTCTGAAATATTTACATTACTTGAGGTAACTCTGAAATATTTACATTACTTGAGGTAACTCTGAAATATTTACATTACTTGAGGTAACTCTGAAATATTTACATTACTTGAGGTAACTCTGAAATATTTACATTACTTGAGGTAACTCTGAAATATTTACATTACTTGGGGTAACTCTGAAATATTTACATTACTTGAGGTAACTCTGAAATATTTACATTACTTGAGGTAACTCTGAAATATTTACATTACTTGGGGTAACTCTGAAATATTTACATTACTTGAGGTAACTCTGAAATATTTACATTACTTGAGGTAACTCTGAAATATTTACATTACTTGAGGTAACTCTGAAATATCTACATTACTTGAGGTAACTCTGAAATATTTACATTACTTGAGGTAAGTCTGAAATATTTACATTACTTGAGGTAACTCTGAAATATTTACATTACTTGAGGTAACTCTGAAATATTTACATTACTTGAGGTAACTCTGAAATATTTACATTACTTGAGGTAACTCTGTAATATTTACATTACTTGAGGTAACTCTGAAATATTTGCAAAAATTGAATGTAAGAATTTGAATAATGGTACATTATGTAAAATACAGCAAGTAAATAAATCTAAAAATATGTTTTTACTTATAACTGAGATACTTAAATAATGCAAGCTGTATGTATTATGCAATAATGATAATGCTTTTAGGTACCTGCTGGTGACGTATGAAGATAGAAAGGAGAACTTTTCACTTTTTTCTCCTCTTGAACGTGATTAGCATGTTTATCTTTTCCTTCCAGCGTTCAGCTATTTAATACATCACAAGCCTTCTATAAAAACATTATTATAACAAATTAGGGTGACTCAAATAACATAATTTCTTAAAATTAATCAAAAGCATCATCTCAAATAGCTACGCATTTTTGAGGTTTACGAAAAAGATTAATGAAATCAATCTGATGCTTTAGATGTTAGTTGGACAGAATAATACAATTTTAGTCGAAAAGAAAGTTTATTTGTGATCTATTACATAATTTCGATATAACGGCTGCACCGTACTATACTGTACATATTTTTATATATTTACAACTTGAGAGTGTGTTTGATAAGAAATGTTGAGTGTGAATTAGTGTGGAAATAAAAAAGACTGGATATCTCCTGCTCCTCATTTCAGACGAACGGATGCTGGATTTATGTTTTGTGGACCAAAAATTTGGAATGAACTACCCTACTCAGTGAGATCATTATCATCTGTAGAATGTTTTAAAAATGCGCTCAAGACGTTTTATTTCCACCTAGCTTTTGATAATATTTCTAATATTTGTCCATAAAGTCTGAACTGATCATGATATGAAAGTGCATAATCTTGGTATTTCAACATTAAGTCTCGCTTGAATGACTTAAATGTACATCTTTGTTGGGTATATTTTAATGTCGAAGCGTGTAATAAATGTTAGAATTTAAGTTTGGGGCACAAAGTTACTTGGGACACACTTGGGGCACACTTGGGGCAGAAGCAGTTGGGGCACAGCTGGGGCACAGCTGGGGCACACTTGGGGCACAGTTGAGGCAAAAAAGTGACTTGAAGCACAGTTTTTGTAAAAATATAACTTGCAGCAGCCCCATACCTTGTCATGAACATAATATCGAAACTACCTCTATGATCACATCTTTCTCTGGGTGCAAAATGAATATATATATAGGTTTATTAGTTTTATAGAAATTTAAAAGTTCTATAGAAATTTATTATTATATAAGGATTATAAACATTTTGTTTGTGTGTTTTGTGTTATGCATTTTTATACCTATTTTAGAAGAGATTTTTATAGAATGTTACAAGTGCAGTAGGGTCAGTTTCAGACGAATTAAGCATAAATGACATCATTGCCATGTCTGAAGTGGTTTGTAAATGGGCCATTGTTAGCCCCAAGCGTTTTGGTCCCTCATTCCTGCCACTCAGCATTGCCTACTGTAAAGTAGAAATTTTTCTAAGATAATAGAGAAACTGACCTTGTCTCACTAAATTCAACCACTTACCATAATAAAAATACTAACAACCAAATAAAGTTTTTTAAATAATTATATACAATCAAATATTTCCTCAAGGTTACTTCTAGCTAACTAATTCGTGGTTTAAGCTCTTATTTTATTTATGATTAAAGGAATGTAAAATAAAACTTTTCGTTTCATTGAAAACTTTTCGTTTCATTGTAAACTAAACACACTTGGGGCACAAAGTTACTTGGGGCACACTTGGGGCACACTTGGGGCAGAAGCAGTTGGGGCACAGCTGGGGCACACTTGGGGCACAGTTGAGGCAAAAAAGTGACCTGAAGCACAGTTTTTGTAAACTAAACACACTTGGGGCACACTTGGGGCACACTTGGGGCAGATACAGCTGGGGACCAGCTGGAGCACACTTGGGGCACAACCAGGAAGTTAACACTAACAGCTACCAAGCACCAGGAAATTTCTCTTTCAGATATCAGGTTAAAAGATAGTACACGCACAAATGACGGCACGTTAGACACAGATACCTAGCTCTAAGAGCTATTAAATCACCAGGAAATTCTCTTTCAGCTTTCAGGTCCCATCGAAGTCACCCACCACAGAGCTAGGGATTCCAATTCGCTCATTCTGACACACTGATAATGAGTAGTCTTGGTACTTCTCCCTCCAGTAACCACTTTTCAGGTCTTTTCAGGTATTTTCAGTTACAACAGCTAATTCATAAGGTCTGACACACGCTTGACACAGGCTCGTGAGTTAGGGATTTCAACTCTCTCACTCCGACTTTGAGGACACACTGATTTTCCTGGCACTTCTTCCTCCAGTAACCACTTTTCAGGTCTTCTCAGCTAGACAGCTAAGGGCTCATCTTGAGGCCATCACATTTAACTTAGGATTAGGGGACGGGGTTAGCTTTGCCACACTCTTCATTAAAATGTGACTTGACGCTCTACAATCATCTAGTAGCAGCAGAGTTTGACGGGCACCCTTACTGGTTCTAATCAGTTTCTACAGCTGAAGATCTCAACGCTCGAAAACAGTTCATCTCGGACATCCTGCAGAGATGCTTTATCACAGCCTGTCCCATTACACAGGGAACCTTTAGATCTACAGTACCCTGGTGGACAGCATAGCTCACTAAAGCATAGCGGACCTCTTTAGTTCTGAGACGCAAAGCTAACCGGACCAGGAATAAACAACAATTCAATGCTTCGGGGATGCAAATAGGACATACAACTTTTAACATACAAACTTTGGATTCAATTTGTTAGCTCGATGTTACATGGTAACAATACAGGACAGCACCCCTGCAGATTTCGTCGATTTCAGGTGCCGACAGGACCTTAAAAATTAAAAGCAAACTTAAATTTTTTCCCTTAAAATCGAGCGCTTTCTGCGCAAAAAATTGACCTCAACAGACAAAATTAAACATGGCTTCCAATCCAAATTTGAACCAGAGATTTTTCACTTCCTCTCGATAAACTCAATTTTCAACCCAAAATAAAGTCTCAAAAGGGGAAATTACTCAGGTCAGGATTGTAGGCAATGATTATGCCAAACCATACATTTTTGTAAATTCATTAAACTTTCAATTTAGCCTAAAACACCCTGTTTCGCAAAAATTTTCCGGGGGGCTGTGCCCCCCCAATGGGGTCCGCCCCTGGACCCCGCTGGGGGCTGCGCCCCCAGACCCCTGCCACAACTTGCAGCTTCGCTCGCCGACAGCCCCCCCCCCCCAAAGAAAAATCCTTGCTACGTGCCTGAGCAAAATATAGGTTAAGGGCTTTTCAGATGATTTGGCTCCTCAACAGATACCGACGTACATAACGGTCAATATTTAGTTTAGGTTTACCTGGCCCGTAGGTTACGAATGTGCCGAGGAGAAAAAAAGCAAACTTAAGAAGATTTCTCGGGAACTTAAAAGTTCACCTCAAAACGAAATCTGCACCTATGCAGGACAGACAGTCCTCCTTCAGGTTCATTGAGGAAATCGCCTGTATTAATAGTAATACGCCCAGCCAGTAATATAAGGTTTACTGGGACTCTTTGAATTTTATTAACAATGAATTTGAGTTGGTTTCATTTGTATTATATTAAAAGTTGCTGGAAATCCAAACGTCCAGGAGAGAGGCATGGTTTTGAAAATTAGGACACACCCGGGGAGTAGGGGGGTCTGAAAATTTGTGATTTTGGCGGACGTCCTAAATAGATGGCCCCTTATATAAATAATGTAACTACATTAATTGACGATGTCAATTCTTCGCAGCTCGGTGAGGCCCACAGCCCAGTAATATTATAGCGCATCTTGCCGAAATTTTTAACGGGTGATACTCGTAAAATATCTGTAAAATATCTGTCCCATATATTGGACCGTCGACGAGTCCAACTCGGCGCGCGTCCTGGTAGGTTGTAAACCTACAACGAAATTTTAACAAATATGGCCTGGTTCATTATTAATGGTTAACGCATTGCACGACAACTAATTTCACTAATATTACTGAATATTACTGCGAATATTACTTAATATTCAATATTACTAACAGTAATATTATAATTGATTAACGATGTCAATCATTCGCTGCTCGGCAAGGTTTGTCATACGTTGTATGACCCGCCGCGCACGAGTGTGCGGCTCCCCCTGTATCGTAGAAACTTCCCTGTATCGTAGAAACTCTACAGGGCCGGGGTGGTCGTGTCCACTATAGTGAAATTAATATAAAACGACAATGGAGGTCATGACGTGATAAAAGGCAAAACCCATTGGTGCATTTTGCCGATCTACCGATGTCGATCATGGTTGCGAGAAAACTTATTTGATGCGCGGCACGGCCCAATAGACAATAGTGCATCGCGCTACAAATATTATTAATACTCTACCAGGGGTTTTTATTCACCTAACCATGTGCTTTCGCGCCACTTCGGGCGCGCTACTGCAAGCGTAAGGGCTCTGGATAGAGCAAGGGTTTTTAAATTATTTTGCGGTTAATATTCTGTTTGTAGTTTGTTACTGTTCATGTTAGGTTGCAATTGGCCGGTCCGGAAGTACGAGTTTCTTTTGTTACATAGTACGGCGTAAGACTCTAAACCCTTATTACCCTATTACCCTAACCCTTGACGGATGTTACTCTTCTAAATTTTTTCGAAGTAGCGTGCGCCGCTTGCTTCTCGAAATGTTGGCCCGATGGTAAGTACCACGCGCGAAGTAGCGCGCGCTGGGCCAGATCATTAACAATGGTCAACCCTAATTCCCTCACCCGGCCCGGCCCGCCACCGTACAAGAACTAGACCATATGGCATGCAAATACTAGGCCATAAACATTTTGAAAAGGAGCATACGAAACCCATTTTTAATAGGTTAAAAATTCTTACGGCTCAAAACTTGTACAAATATCACTGTATTTTAGAATTCTCTAAGATTATCAAGTACCACTGCCCATACTCCCTTTATGAGGCTATCAACATTTCAAACCGTGCAACGAGTCTAACAGTTATTCTTCTAAATAAATCAAATACCTTTTTGTTTAATGCAGCCAAGCTTTGGAACACTGTTCATAAAAAAATTTTAACTTCAAGCAATTGTCTAGAAACTTCCATTAACTTGATAAAATTGAGAACGAAAGCACTATTAATACAATCACAGGCTGCTGACTTAAAAGAGACTTGGACTCCAAACAATTTTAAGTTACAGTAATTTAATCTAATTGCAGCAGCACATAACATAATTTAAACTATTTCTATCATTATTGTACTACAGACTGAAAATATCTCAGATCTATTTTGGGCGTTTTTAACAACTTGTAGTTGTAATTCTTAAATATTAGATATCCTAATTTATAACTTTTTAATCAGAGTGAATTAATAATTGAGATTTGATAATTTATTTATTTGATAGTTTAGTCTGATATTGATATTAATATTGATTATATTGATATTGTTATTATTGAATGAAGCTAATTCCAGACATAAATAATACTACTTCTATTAACAAAGGGACTTGGAGTATAAACGACCAATTTTGCATAATTGTCTTTCCAACCACGAATTCAGGAGGCAAGGGTGGGTGCGTAAACTTTATGGTCTGCACTCTCAGATCCTGTATCACCCTGGATTCATTTCGACGTATTTTTGGTAAAAGTATACATATACTTTCTGGTCACTCTCTTGCTACTCCAAGTCCCCTAAGATATATGGTCTAAAGTTTGCACTAGTTATATATATAAAATATGTTTTTGTCTGCTTTAACTGATACTAAATAAAATTGTTGTTTTCTTGAAATTGTTGTTTTCTTGAGAGTCCGGCGCGGACCCCGTTGGAGTTAATACATTGAGTTATTGTATTCACCAGTTTCGCACGCTGCATTTAGCAAAGTAGTCATGACAACGACATTACTTTGCAAAGTTTAAAAGCTAGAGCTGCGATCTTTTATTTAGCCCAAAATTAAACCTTTCGCGATAATTCAAAATCTAAGTTGTCCCAAATTTGCCTCCTGGGGAGCTAACTTTAAATTTACGAAACGTAAATTTTGTTGAAAACCGGAAGGTTCTATTTATTTTACTTTTGGAGATATACCCCAGCCGGTAGGGTTTGCTGGGCCTAACCTACGCGCGTTTAAAAGAATTTGCACTTTCATTTTAAAACGTTCACTTTGACAAACCATAACTCTCCACCAATCAAGTCAATTTTTACCTGGAGACCTCAGGCTATTATGTTCATAAACATACGCCGAATAGAGATTCGGCGGAATGACAGGCTGAGCGCGGCCCAGTAAGTCAATTTTCAATTTTAAAATACCAAAAGAAAGTAAAGAATTTTGCCAACACGAAAGGGGATCCCTGGATGGGGTAATAAAAACGCGATCTTCACTCTCAAAATCGACTTTTAAAACTTTCCGCCGAAATTATAAGTCTTATATCGCAAAACATCCCCCTACCTCCCTGCACCTCCCCCCCTTTCCCCCTTCCTTATGCTTTCTTCTGCAGCTGAACTATGAACTCTCAGCTTTTTCGCCCACCCAGAAAACCTTACCGCCTGCCGGGCTCGCTAGAGGTGATCGATTTTCAACAGCACGTTTGTCCTCGCGCGTCACATCAAGTTCACCAGCTTTCGCACGCTGCATTTAGCATACAGCATAGTAATCATGACAACGACATTACTTTGCAAAGTTTAAAAGCTGCGATCTTTCATTTAGCCCAAAATCAAACTTTCGGTTTAATTCAGAATCTAAGTTGTCCCAAATTTTGCTCCTGGGGAGCTAACTTTAAATTTACGAGACGCAAATTTTGTTGAAAACCGGAAGGTTCTATTTATTTTACTTTTGGAGATATACCCCAGCCGGTAGGGTTTGCTGGGCAAATATAAACACAACGACTTAAAATTAATTAAAAGGAATAATATATTACAAATTTGACTGATTTTTTGTAACCACAGCTTCTCCAGATAAGAAGTAACATCCAAAATATCGAGAAAATAACTCGGTTAACAGCCCACTACACTGTCAAGCTGATAAATTAATTAATAAACATTCAATGTATTCTATGCGACTAGTTAACAATCGCCCAAACATTCAACGCAACTTGGTTATTTTATATGATTATTCTATAAAATTATTTTATAAAATTATTCTATATAATATATAAATAAGATCGAAATTAAAATCCCGAATCTTAAACGAGATTAGTTACTGGTAAATATGCTACTGGTTACTAGGTCACTGGTTACTCGGTAAAAACTCGGTGACTAGCTAATAGTCTCTAAAGTAGTAGGACGAGTAGAGGTAGAGCTGCAGCCAGTGAAAGGGAGAACGAGACAGCGTCAGACTCAGTGTCAGTGTCAGTGTCAGTGTCAGTGTCAGTGTCAGTGTCAGTGTCAGTGTCAGTGTCAGTGTCAGACTCAAACTTGATATCACCTGAAAGAGTTATAAATTGAGAAATAATAATATTGAGGAGCACTAACTACTACAGTTTGGGAGAAAGGAAAAAGCAGCGGTAATTCGGGGTTTGCGGTAAATCGGGGTTTGCAGTAAATCGGGGTTTTACTATATTACAGAATGGTTCAGAAACAATTATAAAATCTACCACAGTTCTCTTACTTTTGGTGATCCCATCAGACCGGCCAACCCAGAATAGTTATCACTGACATTTGAACTATTGTTAGTAATTAAAAACTCACAATGGTCGTCCGCGTCCAGCAGTTTTATAACCACGTCTCCCTTCTGGCTGTCATACACAGCCTGCACGTCAGAACATGTTATCGAGTGAGGCACGCATTGCTTTAGAAGAATTGACACGTTCTCAATCTCAAAATTCTCCATATTGTCGAAGCTAAATTCGAAGCTGAAGAATTTGATTTAAGTGTTAAATTCAATTTATAATATCAAATTACATCGGACTAAGCATTTTGACGATCAGGTGTTTTAAGTATTGCAGGGTTATTGTATTCAGTTAAACAAAAATCACAATGCTGGCAAGCATGACCGCGCCTCTTAACAGTTATATTCACAATACTATTTACCCCCTTTACTATTTACCACCTTTACTATTTACCCCCTTTACTATTTACCCCCTTTACTATTTACCACCTTTACTATTTACCCCCTTTACTATTTACCACCTTTACTTTTTACCCCCTTTATTATTTACCCCCTTAACTATTTACCACCTGTACTTTTAATATACCCCCTTTACTAGTATACCCCTTTACTATAATTATACCTCTTTATTGTTTTTCAGGCATTAAGACTCATAGAAAGTAGTTCAGCAGGTATATTTAAGTTCAAAACATTCTAATTCAATGTTTAAGATGACAGGAATAAGAAATAGTTATGTGAAGGTTTTTAAGAAATTTGCGCAAAATACGCGCCTGCAGCATGTTTTACGAAATTCGGTAAAAAACCCAAAATCGCCATATTCAGGTGCCTTAAAATCATGTTAAAATTGAGTTAGAGATCTGAAACTTTGCAGGGCGTGACCCAGAGGCACATATTAGGTGCGATGGGTGCGGGATCGCACAATTTACCGTTTTCCGCACATTTCCACATAATTTATTGTTTTCCGCACATTTTGTAATTTTCTGCATATTTCCGCATAATCTAGCATTTCCCGCGTAATTTCGCATAATTTTTAAATTTTCGCGTTAAGATTTTCGAGTGTAAAAACCAAAAAGTCTTTAAAAGTCGGGCCCTTTTAGGACCGTGACTCAGGCCCTTTCGGGACCCTGACCCAGGCCCTTTTGGAACTCATACCTAGGCCACGTGACCCAGTTACCACGTGACCCAGGCCCTTTTGGGACCCTGACCGAGGCCCTTTCGGGACCGTGACCCAGGCCCTTTTGGAACTCATGCCTAGGCCACGTGACCCGGTTACCACGTGACCCAGGCCCTTTCGGGACCGTGACCCAAGCCCTTTCGGGACCGTGACCCAGGCCCTTTCGGGACCGTGACCCAGGCCGTTATGGAACCCTCGTCGTTACCGTATTTCGATTATAGTGTATCAGTTATCATTCGTAACTTCACCACATCATCTGATTACTCTATATATCACATCACAACGTCATGGACCGTTTCCTAAAGAAACGAACAGCTACAGACAATGACCCATCATCAAGCTCATCACACAAGAAACAGAAGATACCTGCATCAGCAAAACAAGGGGATATCTCAGCAGCATGGCGAGCTCAAGAGTTTGGTTCACATTTTTACGAATCTGGGGGGAAGAGAGGCGTCTTCAAATAACTGTCTCCTGATCTCTACCAGATCAAGTCACTGTTCTCGGATAACTGAATCTCAATATAGTTATTGTGAATATAACAGCAACGGTAATGCTTGCCAGCATTGTGATATGATTGTTAGCGGCCAAAGAAGCTATATTCACTCGGCGGCTGGTGACATTTAATGAAAAATTTGCTAGACTGGGGTCAGATAGAATGGGGTCAGATAGCGCCCCATTAGCGATAATATGGCACGAAGCTACCTATTGCTGGGAGGAAAGATGAGAACGTATCTTCAACCTAGGTCAATGCTATAAGGTATTTTACTGAAGACAGAATTGGTGAAAGTCGGGAAATTATTCTGTGAGTGTGGGCAGACAATTGTTCCGCTCAGAACAAATGCTAGACGGCTTTGTACTACGGCTTACACTGCGTTATGTTCGCTCATAAACAGCCCTGACCTCGATCTTGACACGATAACACTATAACAGTGAAATATCTGGAGCCAGGCCATACGTTCAGGAGCGCTGACTCGTTCCACCATAAAGTGGAACTGTCCATCAAACAGTGCGGACAGCTACATAATTATGACTTATGAGGACTTTGTTGGTACAGTGGAAAAGGTGATACTGCTGTTTCTAATTTCTATGGCCTGTTCGGACTTTCATTCTTGGCCTAGGTCACGTCATATCGGACAAGCAACCGCTGCAAAACAGAAAGACCACTGCTCGAGAAGGTTATCAGGTTTCAGCGTGGCTCGGTCCAAATGGAATGGAAATCAGAGCACAACGAGGTTTCCTTCCGTTCTGCTCCATTTCTGCGGCAGAAAGAAGAGAATCATAGCTTTCCCACAAAATCAACCACAGGGTATAGCAAGCAAAGAAAGATATGGTTCAAAAACTTTGTAGACTTATGAGCCCCCGCAGTCGAGTATTTTGGGTTGATCTTCCCAGCTCTGACCATGTAGCAGATCTCAATAGAGAATTTTATTAATATTTATTAATGAGTATTTTCATTTACCAGTTATTTATGTACAGGATTATTTACAATTATATTATATTACCGTTATATTTTTATACGCTTGTTTTTCTTTGCCTTATAGGCTATTGGTGACTAGGCTACTGGTTACTAGACTACTAGTTACTAGGTTCCTTCTCATGGGCAACCATGGGGATTTGATAGGTTCCTGGTTATTATAAAGTTACTAGGTTACTAGGTTATTAGGTTCCTGGTTATTAAGTTACTAGGTTACTAGGTTACTTGTTACTAGGTTACTGGTTACCAGGTTAATGGTTACTAGGTTACCGATTTCTTGGTTACTGGTTACTGTATTTATCAGAGAGTACCTGAGTTTCATTGAGACTGTCGCACACTCCATGTTGCTATCCTCACACGTTACCATCTCCGGGGTCTTACAGTCAGCTGAAAGGGAATCACATTACATAACCCCTCTCCAGACACATTACAGAACCCCTCTAGACACATTACAGAACCCCCTCCAGACACATTACAGAACCCCCTCCAGACACATACAGAACCCCCTCCAGACACATTACAGAACCCCCTCCAGACACATTACAGAACCCCCTCCAGACACATTACAGAACCCCCTCCAGACACATTACAGAACCCCCTCTAGACACATTACAGAACCCCCTCCAGACACATTACAGAACCCCCTCCAGACACATTATAGAACCCCCTCCGGTACATTACAGAACCCCCTCCCAGACACATTAGAGAACCCCTCCAGACACATTACAGAACCCCCTCCAGACACATTACAGAACCCCCTCCAGACACATTACAGAACCCCCTCCAGACACATTACAGAACCCCCTCCAGACACATCACAGAACCCCCTCCAGACACATTACAGAACCCCCTCCAGACACATTACAGAACCCTCTCCAGACACATTACAGAACCCCCTCCCAGACACATTACAGAACCCCCTCCAGACACATTACAGGACCCCCTCCAGACACATTACAGAACCCCCTCCAGACACATTACAGAACCCCCTCTAGACACATTACAGAACCCCCTACAGACACATTACAGAACCCCCTCCCAGACACATTACAGAACCCCCTCCAGACACATTACAGAACCCCCTCCAGACACATTACAGAACCCCCTCCAGACACATTACAGAACCCCCTCCAGACACATTACAGAACCCCTCCAGACACATTACAGAACCCTCTCCAGACACATTACAGAACCCCCTCGAGACACATTACAGAACCCCTCCAGACACATACAGAACCCCCTCTAGACACATTACAGAACCCCCTCCAGACACATTACAGAACCCCCTTCAGACACATTACAGAACTCCCTCCAGACACATTACAGAACCCCTCCAGACACATTACAGAACCCCCTCCAGACACATTACAGAACCCCCTCCAGACACATTACAGAACCCCCTCCAGACACATTACAGAACCCCCTCCAGACACATTACAGAACCCCCTCCAGACACATTACAGAACCCCCTCCAGACACATTACAGAACCCCCTCCAGACACATTACAGAACCCCCTCCCAGACACATTACAGAACCCCTC
Source organism: Bolinopsis microptera (assembly GCF_026151205.1). Classification (NCBI taxonomy): domain Eukaryota; kingdom Metazoa; phylum Ctenophora; class Tentaculata; order Lobata; family Bolinopsidae; genus Bolinopsis; species Bolinopsis microptera. The sequence goes on from NC_087073.1 coordinate 1,352,227, forward strand.
CAGACACATTACAGAACCCTCTCCAGACACATTACAGAACCCCCTCGAGACACATTACAGAACCCCTCCAGACACATACAGAACCCCCTCTAGACACATTACAGAACCCCCTCCAGACACATTACAGAACCCCCTTCAGACACATTACAGAACTCCCTCCAGACACATTACAGAACCCCTCCAGACACATTACAGAACCCCCTCCAGACACATTACAGAACCCCCTCCAGACACATTACAGAACCCCCTCCAGACACATTACAGAACCCCCTCCTGACACATTACAGAACCCCCTCCAGACACATTACAGAACCCCCTCCAGACACATTACAGAACCCCCTCGAGACACATTACAGAACCCCCTCCAGACACATTACAGAACCCCCTCCAGACACATTACAGAACCCCCTCCAGACACATTACAGAACCCCCTCCAGACACATTACAGAACCCCCTCCAGACACATTACAGAACCCCCTCCAGACACATTACAGAACCCCCTCCAGACACATTACAGAACCCCCTCCTGACACATTACAGAACCCCCTCCAGACACATTACAGAACCCCCTCCAGACACATTACAGAACCCCCTCGAGACACATTACAGAACCCCCTCCAGACACATTACAGAACCCCCTCTAGACACATTACAGAACCCCCTCCAGACACATTACAGAACCCCCTCTAGACACATTACAGAACCCCCTCCAGACACATTACAGAACCCCCTCCAGACACATACAGAACCCCCTCCAGAAACATTACAGAACCCCTCCAGACACATACAGAACCCCCTCTAGACACATTACAGAACCCCTCCAGACACATTACAGAACCCCTCCAGACACATTACAGAACCCCTCCAGACACATACAGAACCCCCTCTAGACACATTACAGAACCCCCTCCAGACACATTACAGAATCCCCTCCAGACACATTACAGAACCCCTCCAGACACATTACAGAACCCCCTCCAGACACATTACAGAACCCCCTCCAGACACATTACAGAACCCCTCCAGACACATACAGAACCCCCTCCAGACACATTACAGAACCCCCTCCAGACACATTACAAAACCCCTCCAGACACATTACAGAACCCCCCCCCCAGACACATTACAGAACCCCTCCAGACACATTACAGAACCCTCTCCAGACACATTACAGAACCCCCTCCAGACACATTACAGAACCCCCTCCAGACACATTACAGAACCCGTCCAGACACATACAGAACCCCCTCTAGACACATTACAGAACCCCCTACAGACACATTACAGAACCCCATTCAGACACATTACAGAACCCCCTCCAGACACATTACAGAACCCCTCCAGACACATACAGAACCCCCTCTAGACACATTTCAGAACCCCCTCCAGACATATTACAGAACCCCCTTCAGACACATTACAGAACCCCCTCCAGACACATTACAGAACCCCTCCAGACACATACAGAACCCCCTCTAGACACATTACAGAACCCCCTCCAGACACATTACAGAACCCCCTTCAGACACATTACAGAACTCCCTCCAGACACATTACAGAACCCCTCCAGACACATTACAGAACCCCCTCCAGACACATTACAGAACCCCCTCCAGACACATTACAGAACCCCCTCCAGACACATTACAGAACCCCCTCCAGACACATTACAGAACCCCCTCCAGACACATTACAGAACCCCCTCCAGACACATTACAGAACCCCCTCCAGACACATTACAGAACCCCCTCCCAGACACATTACAGAACCCCTCCAGACACATTACAGAACCCTCTCCAGACACATTACAGAACCCCCTCGAGACACATTACAGAACCCCTCCAGACACATACAGAACCCCCTCTAGACACATTACAGAACCCCCTCCAGACACATTACAGAACCCCCTTCAGACACATTACAGAACTCCCTCCAGACACATTACAGAACCCCTCCAGACACATTACAGAACCCCCTCCAGACACATTACAGAACCCCCTCCAGACACATTACAGAACCCCCTCCAGACACATTACAGAACCCCCTCCAGACACATTACAGAACCCCCTCCAGACACATTACAGAACCCCCTCCAGACACATTACAGAACCCCCTCCCAGACACATTACAGAACCCCCTCCAGACACATTACAGAACCCCCTCCAGACACATTACAGAACCCCCTCGAGACACATTACAGAACCCCCTCCAGACACATTACAGAACCCCCTCTAGACACATTACAGAACCCCCTCCAGACACATTACAGAACCCCCTCTAGACACATTACAGAACCCCCTCCAGACACATTACAGAACCCCCTCCAGACACATACAGAACCCCCTCCAGAAACATTACAGAACCCCTCCAGACACATACAGAACCCCCTCTAGACACATTACAGAACCCCTCCAGACACATTACAGAACCCCTCCAGACACATTACAGAACCCCTCCAGACACAGACAGAACCCCCTCTAGACACATTACAGAACCCCCTCCAGACACATTACAGAATCCCCTCCAGACACATTACAGAACCCCTCCAGACACATTACAGAACCCCCTCCAGACACATTACAGAACCCCCTCCAGACACATTACAGAACCCCTCCAGACACATACAGAACCCCCTCCAGACACATTACAGAACCCCCTCCAGACACATTACAAAACCCCTCCAGACACATTACAGAACCCCCCCCCCCAGACACATTACAGAACCCCTCCAGACACATTACAGAACCCTCTCCAGACACATTACAGAACCCCCTCCAGACACATTACAGAACCCCCTCCAGACACATTACAGAACCCCTCCAGACACATACAGAACCCCCTCTAGACACATTACAGAACCCCCTACAGACACATTACAGAACCCCATTCAGACACATTACAGAACCCCCTCCAGACACATTACAGAACCCCTCCAGACACATACAGAACCCCCTCTAGACACATTTCAGAACCCCCTCCAGACATATTACAGAACCCCCTTCAGACACATTACAGAACCCCCTCCAGACACATTACAGAACCCCTCCAGACACATACAGAACCCCCTCTAGACACATTACAGAACCCCCTCCAGACACATTACAGAACCCCATCCAGACACATTACAGAACCCCCTCCAGACACATTACAGAACCTCCTCCAGACACATTACATAACCCCCTCCAGACACATTACAGAACCCCCTCCAGACACATTACAGAACCCCCTCCAGACACATACAGAACCCCCTCTAGACACATTACAGAACCCCCTCCAGACACATTACAGAACCCCCTCCAGACACATTACAGAACCCCCTCTAGACACATTACAGAACCCCCCCAGACACATTACAGAACCCCCTCCAGACACATTACAGAACCCCCTCCAGACACATTACAGAACCCCCTCCAGACACATTACAGAACCCCTCCAGACACATACAGAACCCCCTCCAGACACATTACAGAACCCCCTCCAGACACATTACAAAACCCCTCCAGACACATTACAGAACCCCCCCCCCCCCCCAGACACATTACAGAACCCCTCCAGACACATTACAGAACCCTCTCCAGACACATTACAGAACCCCCTCCAGACACATTACAGAACCCCCTCCAGACACATTACAGAACCCCTCCAGACACATACAGAACCCCCTCTAGAGTCTAGACACATTACAGAACCCCCTCCAGACACATTACAGAACCCCCTCCAGACACATTACAGAACCCCCTCCAGACACATTACAGAACCTCCTCTATACAGTGGCGTAACTTTGCCTGTTGGCGCCCCCTCCCCTTTTGGCGCCCCTCCCTAAAATTAAACAAATTGTGTGATTTTAGAGGATACCGATAAAATCTCTTAAAAAATGTGTTTCTAGAGCAAAGCGCGCAGTTTTTTTAGTACCCCCTTAGTCTTAAACTCGTACTTTCATTACTGAATCAAATGAGCAGAAATCATTACAGATCTTTAAAAATATTTTTGCACGATTTGCACGATTTAACAAATTTCTTGAATGAGGAAACAGTAAAAGCTTGAAAAACAAAAGGTCAGGAAACCGAGGGCCGATAAGAAATCGTGACAACTTCACTCATACGAAGCAAAGAAGTTGAAAAGAATTCGACACGAGATGACACTTACCTCCAGCTGCTGGTTACTAGGCTACTGGTTACTAGGGTACTGGTTACTAGACTACTGTGTACTAGGTTACTAGGCTACTGGTTACTAGGTTATTAGGCTACTGGTTACCAGGTTACTGGTTACTAAGCTACTGGTTACTAGGCTACTGGGTAGTGGGTACTAGGTTACTAGGCTACTGGTTACTAGGTTATTAGGCTACTGGTTACCAGGTTACTGGTTACTAAGCTACTGGTTACTAGGCTACTGGTTATTAGGTTACTGGTTACTAGGTTACTAGGCTACTGGTTACTAGGCTACTGGTTACTAGGTTACTAGGCTACTGGTTACTAGGTTATTAGGCTACTGGTTACTAGGTTACTGGTTACTAGGCTACTGGTTACTAGGCTACTGGTTACTAGGTTACACTTACATCCAGCTACTGGTTACTAGGCTACTGGTTACTAAGCTAATGGTTACTATGTTACTGGTTACTAGGCTACTGGTTATTAGGTTACTAGGCTACTGGTTACTAGGTTACTAGGCTACTGGTTACTAGGTTACTAGTCTACTGGTTACTAGGTTACTAGGCTACTGGTTATTAGGGTACTAGGCTACTGGTTACTAGGTTACTAGGCTACTGGTTACTAGGTTACTAGTCTACTGGTTACTAGGTTACTAGGCTACTGGTTACTGGGCTACTGGTTACTAGGCTACTGGTTAGTGGTTACTAGGTTACACTTACCTCCAGCTACTGGTTACTAGGCTACTGGTTACTAAGCTACTGGTTACTAAGCTACTGGTTACTAGGCTACTGGTTACTAGGCTACACTTACCTTGTCCTTCAGAAAAACTTTGCTCAAAAGCGGCCTTCTCCTCATCCGATAAATCGCTCACATTAGTTGTGTCGGCAGTAAGGCAGTTAGGGCACTGAAGACCGTAACCAACAGTGAATATTCCGAGTAAAAGAAGTAGAGAGTTCATCTTACCTTGGTGTCTTGGATCAGCTATTGGGGGTAATGTGTTTAAAACTTGAATGGCAATTAAACTTTGCAAAACCTTAGCTATTTATATACACTAACAAATTGCCATCCAAACAGCTAATTTCCTGCTCAAATTGACCACACTATAATTGGATAGTGTAATGATAATCCACTGCAATGTAGAAACTTGTTACGTCGTACAAGAGATTTGTACATGCTAGACTCTAGAGGCATGTATCAGACAAATCTGCTTAGCTTCTTCACTATAGAAACAGTAATATGCAAGCTTGATGTGCACGTTTCTTTACCAGGTAACTATGGCAACTTTGCTGGAAGTTTAACAAACTAATTTTTATCACACCATTGAACCTGTGATATCTACCATTTAGTATATTATGATAGTCTTGAAGCACTCGATGATCTCCATCAAAGTGCTCATCTGCCTACTCTGCCGTCGAACGAGGTCTACTGCTTGCTTAAGCCAGAGTGACAGAGTCCTTTTATAAACAGACGGAGCCATGAATATTTCGTAGTTCATATCTCCACAAATGTCATGGTCGACGTCGTCTATTTTCAGTTCTTTTCCCATCGCAGTGAACCACTTATAAACACAGCCCTCTACATCTTCCTATTATTCATAATTGAAATCCTTGATTTTCTCCTGAGATCGGGTCAAATTTAAATCATCCTCCATAGCGTACTTGTATAGTACTTGTATAGATAAGATGTAAGAGAGCTCGATAATCGCAACGTAAGTTACACTGACTACACGAATCTTACTAATTTTTATCACACGAAATGAACTAATTAAATATAACAACGCTGGACCCTTTCTAGTCCAACTGCACAATGAGGATCGCAAACATCGTTGCTCCCACGACCTCCAGCTGGTGTAAAATTACAGCCTAATGAAACTAAACACTATCTGCACTTACCAAACTGCAGCTGGAGTGAGAAAATGTTGGCAAACAAGTAATATAAAAATATAAGCAGTGTGCTGGAGTTTTGTCAGCGCCTGCAATTAAACGGATGGATTGATTCCATCAGAAGAGAGTTTATTTGATCAAGCATGAGACACCACTATGCAGACTTCCTAAGAAATATGTTAGAATCTTTCAGGCATTTTTCTACGGAACCATGAGTGCTGTCAGGGTTAATGGTGAAATTTCTGATTGGTTCTCTGTCCATTCAGGCACTGGACAGGCTGATATCCAAGACCCTCCTGTATTTAATTTTTGTCTGAACTTTGGAATCTTCTTGGCCGAGGTTCACAAGGCAATCAGACATGGTGCTGTACTGCAAAAGAAACTGAGGGGTGCAGATGAAAAAGTTACCATGGATAGTGACTACGCTGATGATCTGGCAGTGGTGAACAATACTGAAGAAGGGTTGCAAGAGTCCACTGATCTTATCGCTTATTACGCACAGCAGCAGCATGTGCAGACACCACGGTTACACCTCTTACGCTGGGTTAAAGATCAACGATAAAAATCCACAATGCATGGCGATCAGCAAGTGTGCGTCCCAGTGACCTTACACCGAAAGAGTAAAGCTAACAGTGGAGGGAGAACCTGTTGAACAGGTCAGTAACTTTGTCTATCTTGGTGCCAACATCAGTGGGGATGGTACCATTGACCGAGATCTTGACATCAGGATCCAGCGTGCTAATGGTGCGTTCCGTAAGCTTTGGAAGATATGGAACAGTAGAACTATAAGAACACCCACCAAGATCCGTATCTACAAGGCTGCTGTTAGAAGAAGCAGTTGAAACGGTTCGAGGTCTTCCATCTGACCTCCCTGAGAAGAATCCTGGAGATAAAGTGGTTCTTCCATGTCTCCAATGAAGAAGTTCTCAGGCGTGCTGGAATTAAGTCTATTGAAACTTTCATCGGTTCGGCTAGACTAAAGTGGTACGGACACATGGTCAGAATGCCAGTGACACGGTTTCCCAAGTTTTCACTGGATTGGAAACCAAACTAAGGAAAGAGACTGAGAGGACGACCCCACAAAGGCTGGGTGGCCTGCGTACTCGAGGATGCAGCAGACTTTACAGGTGTCGATAACATCAGCAGAGACGCAGTAAAACAGTTAGCTATAAAAACGAGTGGAATGGAGGAACTGGAACATATGCCACACCGTAGAACTAGACAAGATGTGTCTGTGATGCAGGCCACCTGAACGACTAGGGGGAGACTTCTCCATGTAGCATGTAGCAGGTGTACGTTAATTCATAGGTCACGTGACATTTTTACCAATGCGCGTCGTAATAGTTAATCACGTGATACGCTTCATCAAAACACGTGACAGTGCGCGGATGAAATTATCATGGAACAAATCTTGTCGAGCCTAATTAGCGGGCGGAATTCTATAATAAAACTGTATCGGGTGATTAAGCGGGAAAAACTAACAGCGGGAGCCGGGATTATCAGAATCTATTCCGCCCGTCCGGCTGATTACCTTAAGAACGACAAATTTAGTCTACGATGCTCTTAGTCAAACTTTTGACTGAAATTGTTGTTAACCAAATTACATGAGACTTAAATTTTTCGGCGACTTATTTTAAATCAGACCAAAATTTCAGTAGAGCAAATTGAAATATGACATGACTATATTATTAAGTTTGGGCGAATTTCTATGTGCCAAATTTGAGATATCACTTCAAACACAAGAAAATAGTGCTGTCGGACAGATGTCGTGTTACAACAAAACTACAGGGGGGGGAGGGCAAACGTTGGGTCTTATGACTTTTACCACCACCGTGTTTTATATTTGAGAGTTGTTGCTTTGCAGATGGCATACTGTACCTACTTGTTCGAGGATTCCGTCACCGCAAAATTTGAAAATTCGATTTTTTGGGGCCACACCAAATTAACATTGAATTGCTTATACTCGTGTTTGTGAACATGTTAGAGACTCCGTTGTAACATATTGCAATAGGTCATTTTTTATAATCCGGAATATAATCTGAAAAGATGGTGCGAAACGGATTTAAAATGACGAAGTAATTTGTTTATCTCGTTAGCAAAATTGATTGGGGACTCAATTATAACCCAATTACGACACTGTAATTGGGCTCTCTGCACGATTCCCATAATGCGGATCTAGCCTCAACCCACAAATGTCATGGTCGACGTCGTCCATTTTCAGTTCTTTTCCCATCGCAGTGAATCACTTATAAACACAGCCCTCTACATCTTCCTGTTCTTCATAATTGAAATCCTTGATTTTCTCCTGAGCTTGAGATCGGGTCAAATTTAAATCATCCTCCATAGCGTACTTGTATAGTACTTGTATAGATAAGATGTAAGAGAGCTCGATAATTGCAACGTAAGTTACACTGACTACACGAATCTTACTAATTTTTTCTCTAATCTTGCCGAAGGCAAAAAGATCGTAGGGAATAAGTAATCGGGTTTGGATATACGAGGTGGCCCGATGGACCTACGATGACGACAAAAGTCTGCTCCTTTGCAATATAGACCACTCCCCTATAATTATGTGTATAAAAGGAACCTATTTTGCGCGCGCGACGCCAGTTATGTGTTATAAATTAATTACAGGCATAGCAACCAGTTTTAGGTGCTTGACGACTGTTACACAAGTTTCCATTATCGGGTTACTATACAATTTACTCTAATTCATTTATATAATATAGCATATTAGTCATCTGAGCGGATCAATCATCAATATAATTATAAGTGTTATTTTGTTGATCCAGCTGACTGACGCCGAGTAGGGTATTTTGGCCGTTCAAACTTAAGACTTTTAAGAATTAAAGCAGCCGTATTGATCCTCCAAGTCCAAACCTACAACTTTCAAGGGCTAGAATTAGCTGTATTTTGGCCGTTTTAAAATACAACTTATACTGTTTTACTTCATGATTGGGCTGTAATTCAAAAGCCAATTTGACAAGAAGTGGGGCTCACGGTCTCACTTAACATCAGTTAAGAGCGACCATGTCTTGCGACCAGACAGCATTAATGCAAGGATATGATCCGAGTACGAAATATCCTTGTGTTTGGCATGTAGTAGCCCTAATTGGTTACTTCGTACCCAGGAAAAGTTACTGGCTGGTGGTGGTACTAGAGTTGGTTTAATTTAAACAGACGGCTCGACCTCGCGCGCGACATTAAGCATGATTTGCACGCGTGGCGCATTCCAATGTTCAAGCAGCTACCACGTGACACAATTCAGCCAATCAGAGTACAGGAATCCGCAGAGTTAAACTTGCAAACTTTTGATCGGCCCAAAATGGGACTTTTCTGGAGATTTTGAGATAACTCAACAACTACGTTGTCTTAAATTTTCCTCATTCAAGAAGCAACTAAGATCAAAATTGCGGTATGCTTTTAAAGAATTCAATACAGTATAGTCGCTGGTGCTGTAGATGTGTCGAGTAAGCACCAAAATGTATTAGTTTATGTTAGATACAAATAATAACTAAGATGAGACAGAATATTTTATTACAGTCAATAAAGTTGGCATACGATGCAGTAATATGACGTGACATGATCATACGCATCGTTAACACGAAACAAAACCGCGCAACATATGAAATGATCTACAACCAAACCAAAATCCAAATACAGATCGACGGCGACACCTCAGATGTGCGCAGAATTTTCAAGTTCTGCACGCCTAATTAATATAATGAAAACGATTATAACGTGCGCCAAAGTCCAAACACCAATCTGGGATACAATAAAGTGGAACAATTACATTGTAGGACTAGGCAGTAGGGAAATTTGATCGTGCGTGGTGTTACCGCGGCGAAATTCTTGTTATCACACGAAATAAAAAAATTCGATATAACATCGCTGGACCCTTTCTAGTCCAACTGCACAATGAGGATCGCAAACATCGTTGCTCCCACGACCTCCAGCTGGTGTAAAATTACAGCCTAATGAAACTAAACACTATCTGCACTTACCAAACTGCAGCTGGAGTGAGAAAATGTTGGCAAACAAATAATATAAGTAGTGTGCTGGAGTTTTGTCAGCGCCTGCAATTAAACGGATGGATTGATTCCATCAGAAGAGAGTTTATTTGATCAAGCATGAGACACCACTATGGACTTCCTGAGAAATATGTTAGAATCTTTCAGGCATTTTTCTACGGAACCATGAGTGCTGTCAGGGTTAATGGTGAAATTTCTGATTGGTTCTCTGTCCATTCAGGCACTGGACAGGCTGATATCCAAGACCCTCCTGTATTTAATTTTTGTCTGAACTTTGGAATCTTCTTGGCCGAGGTTCACAAGGCAATCAGACATGGTGCTGTACTGCAAAAGAAACTGAGGGGTGCAGATGAAAAAGTTACCATGGATAGTGACTACGCTGCAATGATCTGGCAGTGGTGGACAATACTGAAGAAGGGTTGCAAGAGTCCACTGATCTTATCGCTTATTACGCACAGCAGCAGCATGTGCAGACACCACGGTTACACCTCTTACGCTGGGTTAAAGATCAATGCTAAAAATACACAATGCATGGCGATCAGCAAGTGTACGTCCCAGTGACCTTACACCGAAAGAGTAAAGCTAACAGTGGAGGGAGAACCTGTTGAACAGGTCAGTAACTTTGTCTATCTTGGTGCCAACATCAGTGGGGATGGTACCATTGACCGAGATCTTGACATCAGGATCCAGCGTGCTAATGGTGCGTTCCATCAGCTTTGGAACATATGGAACAGTAGAACTATAAGAACGCCCACCAAGATCCGTATCTACAAGGCTGCTGTTATTACTATTCTGTTATATGGAGCTGAAGTCTGGAACACAACAAAGAAGCAGATGAAACGGTTCGAGGTCTTCCATCTGACCTCCCTGAGAAGAATCTTGGAGATAAAGTAGTTCTTCCATGTCTCCAATGTCTATTGAAACTTTCATCGGTTCGGCTAGACTAAGGTGGTACGGACATGTTGTCAGAATGCCAGAGACGCGGTTTCCTTAAAGCATCAGTAATACCCGCTTTTTGGAAACCTTTTTTATCAAACTACCTCGGTCCTTTCAGTGTAAACTTTTACTAGCCATTCGGCGTTAAGTGGTTTTATCTTAGACAACTTTAGGTTAACCTTAACATCACGTGGAGCTTTCCCTGCACTTATCTGTTTCATTACCTCCCCTGAGTATATTATTATATGAACTATAACAATGTCGGACAATGTTCTTGGCAACACGATTTACCGTAATATTTAGAGGCTGAAATGTGAAACAAGTTTGTCATGTTGGCGGGGACTAACTCATGAACTATGTTGTTGAGTGCCATAATTTCGTTGACTTTTTCCGTAAAGTGACCCTTGAAAACATCATATACTAGAAAATTGTCTGTGCCTCCGGCAGACCAACGAGAACCTCAGAACCTTTCCGTCGTTAACTTACGGCACAATAAAGTTCTCATAGTTGTCATATCTAGACAAAAAGTTCGAAATGGAAACATTTTAAAAAAATTCAACGGACTTTAACTTGGACGGACATTAAATGAATGGACTTTATTTGAACGGACATTAAAATGAACGCTAGGGCCTCCAGCGTTCAAGTAATGTCCGTCCAAATTAGGTCCGATAAGGTAGCTATAAAACGAGTGGAATGGAGGAACTGGAACATATGCCACACCGTAGAACTAGACAAGATGTGTCTGTGATGCAGGCCACCTGAACGACTAGGGGGAGACTTCTCCATGTAGCATGTAGCAGGTGTACGTTAAGTCATAGATCACGTGACATTTTTACCAATGCGCGTCGTAATAGTTAATCACGTGATACACGTCATCAAAACACGTGACAGTGCGCGGATGAAATTATCATGGAATATTAAAACAAAACAAATCTTGTTGAGCCAAATTAGCGGGGCGGAATTCTATAATAAAACTGTGCCGGGTGATTAAGCGGGGAAAAACTAACAGCAGGAGCCGGGATTATCAGAATCTATCCCGCCCGGCTGATTACCTTAACTTTAAGAACGACAAATTTAGTCTACCATAAATTTAGTCAAACTTTTGACTGAAATTGTTGAGACTTAAAAATAAAATTTTTAAACTATGTTTATGTAAACTACAAATAGAATAGTACACAATCGGGCTGTTAAAGCCTGACACTGCTAGTGGAACATAACCCTTTAACAGCGAAGCAAATATATAATAATAATAATCACTGCTTATCTTTTGATAATCTCACTGCTTATCTTTTGATAATCACTGCTTATCTTTTGATAATCACTGCTTATCTTTTGATAATCACTGCTTATCTTTTGATAATCACTGCTTATCTTTTGATAATCACTGCTTATCTTTTGATAATCACTGCTTATCTTTTGATAATTCACTGCTTATCTTTTGATAATTCACTGCTTATCTTTTGATAATTGCACCGCTACTGCGCTGCTAGCTTGTTGTGCTGATCTTTACGATGGCAGATTTGGACTTGGAAAGTATCAATTACATGTGGAATGAGATGTTCACCTGGAGCAAAGAGACTCTGAAGAAATTTGGCAAGCCGTACGGAAAGTTAAAGGACATTGCGGACGCTAAGAACTTCAACAGACTGAATAAGCCGGAGATTGTCGATGTGTGTGGTCGATCTTTTGAGTATACGAACTATCTTATGGAGACCGTTGAAACGTATAAGAATGTGTTGACCAGACTTCAGGGTCAGTTAATTGAGAAGCAAGAGCAGGTTATCAGTGTTCAGGCCGAGCTATCAGCTTGCAAGACTGAGCAACTTGAAGCGATGAAGAAAACTGTGTCAAGTTCAGTTGCTGATTCAGTGAAAGCGGAGTTCCAATCTTACAGCTCTGTCGTTTAAAGTTGGCCAGCACAGTCTCCAGTAATCAGCCCGGAAGCATTGACGTCTGTAGTCAAGACTATTGTTGCAGAGGAGGACCGCAGCAGGAACCTTCTTATCTTCGGTCTGCCTGAGGAAAAAGAAGAGAAGCTCGAATCTCAAGTCAGTGAAGTTCTGGAAACTATTGGCATAAAGCCAAAAGTAGAGGCTCAGAGAATAGGAAAAAAGAAAACGGTTGACTCAACGCGACCAGTTAAAGTTATCACCTCAAACTCGCTCATCGTTGATCAGATTCTGAGGAATGCCAGGAACCTGCGGCAGAGTGAGAAGTTTAAGACAGTTTTCTTGAGCCCTGATCGGTCTGTCGAACAGAGGAAGCTCCGGAAAGATCTGGTACAGGACATGAAGAAGCGGGCACTTGCAGAACCGACCAAAAAATTTTACATAAAGGACGGGCAAATTTATTGTGCCGATGAGAGCAACGGTTGACAACTTTTTTGAGTGTGTGTTTCGTGTGCTGTTTTGGTATGTTTTGGACCATGTTTGTGAGGGACATATTGGTAGCTGTAGTTATTTTCTATACAAGACTGAATAGTCTTCAGGCTTTAGCTGAGCTTTAATTTCCGACGCAGTTTTGTTGAGCCACTAGTCCATGATGGGGAATATAAACAATATATTTAACTCTTAATGGTCATAGCTACTTTTAATTTCATGAATCATACAGATTTTAAAGTACGCTGGTACGATTTTTATCTTATTAAATTGCTGTTCAATATCTATTTTAGTAAACATTAACTGGGGTAGTAAAACCCAGTTCCCAATCATCAATCAATCATAGTGGCTTGTGTAAAATCCGGATTGGAGTATTATTTATGAGTCGCATTGTTGTAATGTATTCTGGGTAAAATTATCTTTATCCCGGTTGTTGCGACAAGTAAAAATGCTCTTATTAGGGAAAATAGAAATAGGGAGGATAACAGAACAGTGCTTAAGTTAGATTTTATCTCAGACAGTATCAGTAACAGAATTAGGAATCATATTAAACAGAACAATTTACCTATTAAAGTTATATTTTCCCCAGCTAGAAAACTAAGAAATATTGTGTGCAATAACAGACCGTATGATAAGAGAACCTGTATTATTAACTCCTGTAAAATTTGTCCTTTATTAATAACTGAAAATAAAGATTGTGAGGTGAAGAACGTTGTGTATAAGATTACCTGTAAAATCTGTAATAATATTTATATTGGTGAGACGTGCAGGAGGGCACATGATAGGCTCGGAGAGCACCTAAGATATGCTAAATTTCCTTTAACTCCTTCTAACACAAGTCAAGCTTTTGCTATTCATTATAACAGTTTACATAGGGGGTCAGAACCCAATTTAGAATTTGAGATTTTAAAAACAGAAAGCAACACAGCTAGAAGAAAGATTGCAGAAGCAATGCTTATTTTGAAGTTCAAACCTAACATTAACAAGAGAGATGAGTTAGAAACTATCAAACGTTTTTTAGTAACAAGTACATAATAAACAGGGTGTAACATATTTTATACTTTACAGACAGGGGATTGTCTACACATCTGTAGTGATATTTATAGGTTTTGTTTACTTTCTGAGTACAGGGACCACATCTCACACACGCACACTTCCGCCTCCTATTCAACACACTAACCCTTATAACATCAATCAAACCATATTAGGCTCCCACGTTTCACACTTCTCATTGGTCAGTACGATTCCCGCCATTTTCACTCCACACTAGATACATACCTACACACTTCACATCATGCACCTGTTCACCGTTGTAGCACTCCATGCTTCTGTATCATGTGTAGTATATTTAGTAGTAGTTTTAGGAATGTACAGTATTTACTATAAAAGTTTGTCGTCGTATAAACTAATTTTGTTATGAATTTTGTTATGACTTTTTTGTATCGAATTTTTGGATAAAGTTGATTGATTAAAAATAAATTAATGTACACAAATTTTGCCTCAGATATATGTTTTTTACGTTTTGAATTTTTAACACTTGTTTTTAGATCATGAATACGATGTAGTTACATTGAAACGTCGAGTAATCTCCTTTCCCTAATAAGAGCATTTTTACTTGTCGCAACAACCGGGATAAAGATAATTTTACCCAGAATACATAGTGGCTTGTAGGCGGCGAAGAGTACCCCGCCTGAACACCACTGAAAATAACCTGGCCCGCTGGTGGAATTATAAAGTATGATAACTGTATTAACTGAAGGAACTCTAGACTTGTGGTACGTGCGAATGTGTATACATAATAGTCATTATTTGGCCGCGGGGTGTGTCAGCCCTCTAAATGGCTAAGAACTGTCACGGGTCATACCACGTGACAGTACCTCGTGACTTTGTCACTCGATCGGATACCAGGCGTATAGACACACCGGAGCCGTGCTGTAAATTATTATAAAGAACGGCAAATGAGCGGTAGGGTATAAGACTATAAGAAAGTGGATGAGGACCCAAAGGTAGGGTTCCAGCTGTATAGAATTGTATCTAACTTTAAAGACCTCTCCAAGACCGAGACTAATGTTAGAATTGTATCTAACTTTAAAGACCGAGACGAATGTTCTGAAGTTACTGATCCAGGTGTCACACAGTAGCCCCTGTCTTTTTTATTGTGGCCATTATATATAAGGTATATAACCTCACTTTGTTGACACCAATTCCGCTTCTCAGCTGGTGGATGGTTATTAGGCACCAGTTGTGTAGTTAACCTTACCACAGTTAGGACAAGAGGGGGGGGGGGGGGGGTATGGCGGTAAGCCGAAACTAGTCGAGACTCTACGGATCATCCCGACTTACTATATTAGTACTCAATGAAACTACTATACCCGACTCTATACAATAGTTTGATCTGAATAAGCAGTGAGCTTATCTTCTAGTTCGGCTCGGGAGGATTATATCTTCCAGCCCAATTGGGCTCTAAGTCTACATTATCTTACAAAGCATTTCAAGATTGATTTGGGGGATTTCAGTATTGATTGGGCGCAACTGTCGTATCTGATCAACTGTCCGGTTACAGTGAGTACTGTCCGGTTACAGTGAGTACTGTCCGGTTACAGTGAGTAATGTCCGGTTACAGTGAGTAACAACTATCCGGTTACAGTGAGTAACTACTGTCCGGTTACAGTGAGTACTGTCCGGTTACAGTGAGTAACTACTGTCCGGTTACAGTGAGTACTGTCCGGTTACAGTGAGTACTGTCCGGTTACAGTGAGTACTGTCCGGTTACAGTGAGTACTGTCCGGTTACAGTGAGTACTGTCCGGTTACAGTGAGTACTGTCCGGTTACAGTGAGTACTGTCCGGTTACAGTGAGTACTGTCCGGTTACAGTGAGTACTGTCCGGTTACAGTGAGTAACTACTGTCCGGTTACAGTGAGTAATGTCCGGTTACAGTGAGTAACAACTGTCCGGTTACAGTGAGTACTGTCCGGTTACAGTGAGTACTGTCCGGTTACAGTGAGTACTGTCCGGTTACAGTGAGTACTGTCCGGTTACAGTGAGTAACTACTGTCCGGTTACAGTGAGTACTGTCCGGTTACAGTGAGTACTGTCCGGTTACAGTGAGTAACTACTGTCCGGTTACAGTGAGTACTGTCCGGTTACAGTGAGTAACTACTGCCTGGTTACAGTGAGTACTGTCCGGTTACAGTGAGTAACAACTGTCCGGTTACAGTGAGTACTGTCCGGTTACAGTGAGTACTGTCCGGTTACAGTGAGTACTGTCCGGTTACAGTGAGTACTGTCCGGTTACAGTGAGTACTGTCCGGTTACAGTGAGTACTGTCCGGTTACAGTGAGTACTGTCCGGTTACAGTGAGTACTGTCCGGTTACAGTGAGTACTGTCCGGTTACAGTGAGTACTGTCCGGTTACAGTGAGTACTGTCCGGTTACAGTGAGTACTGTCCGGTTACAGTGAGTAACTACTGTCCGGTTACAGTGAGTAATGTCCGGTTACAGTGAGTAACAACTGTCCGGTTACAGTGAGTACTGTCCGGTTACAGTGAGTACTGTCCGGTTACAGTGAGTACTGTCCGGTTACAGTGAGTAACAACTGTCCGGTTACAGTGAGTACTGTCCGGTTACAGTGAGTAACAACTGTCCGGTTACAGTGAGTACTGTCCGGTTACAGTGAGAACTGTCCGGTTACAGTGAGTACTGTCCGGTTACAGTGAGTACTGTCCGGTTACAGTGAGTACTGTCCGGTTACAGTGAGTACTGTCCGGTTACAGTGAGTAACAACTGTCCGGTTACAGTGAGTACTGTCCGGTTACAGTGAGAACTGTCCGGTTACAGTGAGTACTGTCCGGTTACAGTGAGTACTGTCCGGTTACAGTGAGTACTGTCCGGTTACAGTGAGTACTGTCCGGTTACAGTGAGTACTGTCCGGTAACAGTGAGTACTGTCCGGTTACAGTGAGTACTGTCCGGTCATGGATAAGCCAATAGCCATTCACCTTAGTAACGGACTGTAGTCAGATGGCAGCGGGAGCCATGCTGGCACAGAAGTGCATGGAAGCACCGGATACCTTGAAGCCTGTGGCATTCTACCACCACGCGTTATCCAAAGCAGAACAGGGATACTCAGCTACTGAGAAGGAGTTGTTGGCGATGGTTAAGGCGGTAGTGAAGTTCAGAGTGTATCTAGGCAAGCAGCTCAACCTTATTACGGACCACCTATCACTGAGTTGGCTTCGTTCACTTGAACCTGAGAATGAGACGGGGAGAAGGGGACGTTGGCTAGACCTGATTCAGCAGTTTGATATGAAAGTCACTCATAAGAAAGGGAAAAGCCCATAGATGAGAATAGCTGATTACCTTTCACGGGTCAAATGTGACGGAAATGTAGCTGTGAAAGACCGTAGCGAAGTATTTGTCGTGATGACCGCTGGAGGCGAGGAGGCGATAACTGTCAGTCGAGAACAGATCCTGAGCGAGCAGAGCAATGACGCAACAGTACAGATGATGCGTAAGGCGGTATTGAAAGGAACAGATCTGAACCCCGGGAATAGCGAATCAGATTCGTGGAGGAAGCCCAGCGAGAGCAACGACGAGGAAGTCAAAGCGATGTGGAAGCATAAGGACAGGATTTTTCATCGACTCAGAGGGGATACTAAGATTACGGTTCAACGGGGGAAAAAGCGGGATAGCAACCCTTTCAGTGGTGGAGAGATGGATGAGTCTTTTCGGGAAAAGAGGACATCGGATAGAGGTCCACATTTTATTGCGGAGGTGTTCGAGGAACTATGTAAAAGAGTGGGTATCAGACACAAGTTGGGTTCACCGGGACACCCCCAGAGCCAGGGGCAAGTAGAGAGGCAGAACCAGCTAATGAACCAGATCAGATGCCTCTGCGAGAACGATGGGGAGAAGTGGCCGGAGGCATTATACCTGGTACAAGGGAGCCACAACAACTCGATCGAGATAAATTGATAACTTAGGACCGAGAGTTGGTTTAAACATATAAGTAATACGACATGTTTTATTTAGCAGAATTATATATTAATATGCATATGTAATCGTCTTTAATTGGGGATGATGGGACGAAGACGTGATTATATATGATAAAGTGCCAGGTGGTGACAATAATTGAGGGCGTGTAAGTGTGAGGATGAAGAATCAGCCTTGATGCAGCTAGGAGGGTGAAGGAGGTAAAAATATGTACAGTACAATATCATAGAAACTAAGAACAAAAATCCTCTTACATCAGTAAAAACCATAGTTGGTTCGTGCGTCAATTTTTCGGGAAAAGTACGTAAAGTGCGTTTGAATTATTTCGTGCGTTAAAAGTGCGTTTAAGTACGTTTACCGTTGAATTCACCAGCATTTTCTGTAGACTGTAGAGACAAACAATTAAAACACATGAATAACGTTCTTAAAGATTACATAGCGAATAAATTACATGTATTTCTCTTACATTTTATAGTTTCACGCACACTGGCATTCCAAAAATAGCTACTGTAAGGCTCACCAATGACAGTTTATGTGAAATCTTGGAAATAACACTGTCTGATGTTTTGAACTGTGTATTCAAAAATGAAAAAAACCGCAAATGGCCCAGCGAGGGTAGGTAAAAGTGCGTTTTACGTTTTTCGTACGTTAAGTGCGTTATGTTTTAAAAGTACGATAAGATTAAGTGCGCACGAACCAACTATGCTATACCCTAATACCCTACTATTTCGGATATCCTGATGATAATCATATTACGCTCCTTACATATACCACGTATAGTGTATACCACAAGTTAAGGGGTATGAAGTATTGGACAGTATCTGCAAGGAGCTAGATCTACCGGTTAAAGGGATGGAACAGATGGCTGCACAGACTGCAGGACGAGTGAAGAGAAGGACGAAGAGTAAGGAAACTGCTGCTGTGACGTATGCATCCCTGTCTTTTTGTCCATTTTGTCCTTTTGTCCCCGTCTTTTTTGTCTTTTTTGTCCCAATTATCTTTTTTTGTCCCTTTTGTCCCTCTTGTCCCTTTTGTCCCTTCTGTCTTTGTCTTTTTTCAGTTTTTTTTGTGCAGGGATAAAATGGACAGTGATACCCCCCCCCCCCCCCCCAGTATAGCATGGTGGCCCACTGTGCAGTTTAAATATTATATTACAGTCATAGACATAAATTTTATGATTTATGATAGATATTACTACAGTTTATTTTTAGATTATTGTTATGTAATAAACATTGTTTTTGAAGCCTGTAGTGGTGCCCCTCGGGGCCCGGGGGTTTCAAACAAAAAAGGGGCTTTTACATGAAGAAAATGAAGGATTTATGCTTACCCCCATTAAACAAGTCAAAAGATATTTGTATATAATAATATAATCCAGTTTTTTTATGAGATATATGAATGTAATGAATAATATCTATAGACACGTGAAAAATGTCAAACAGTATTATATATAATACAATAAATTAAATCAAGTGATGCAATTGGCAGAGCACAATCGTAAATCCTGAGCAATAGATATCATCTATCTTCGTAGCTCTTCTCCTCAGGTATCAGGTTGAAGGAGACATTGGATATAGGGGCGGTCCATGCCTTCTTTGCCTTTCCAGGTACACCTCTAACTGCTACTAGCACACTCCTCATTATATCCATGCTCAGGCGTGTCCTGATGTTACACATCACCTGGCTGTAGTCCTCCTTGGTTTTGGTGGCTATCAACATAGCAAGTCTCCTTATGAAACGCTTGGCCTCAGGAGCCATTCCTCCTGTAGTGGTAAATACAAGGGGGACGAATGACCCTTTCTTCAATTGTAGCACACGGTTCATGTACTGGTTTTTTTCTCATTCTCGTGCAGAGTGTAGAGCTGTGGCATGGTCTTTCCTTGATATGTAGGCGATTTAGGATTGAAAATGCGCACATCAAAGAAAGTCCTCTCAGATGTGCTCCACACGGCACACTCCTCTTGCTGATATATCGAGCCTAACCTTATCAGCATTGTAGCCCTTTAGTTGGAAGTTGGCTGATTCTATAGGTGTTAAAAGGGGCTCAATCCTAACATCCTTGGTCACCAGCCTAAGGTATTCAGCAACAGAGTCTTTCACGTTGTTATGACGGTAGTTCACATACTCTTACAGTTGAGGATATGATTGTGATCATTCTTGGCTCCACAATCGCAGGATCTAGGGGTGTTAGGGATGTCCCCACCATACCGGAGAAGTCTTGCTTGCTGTGAGCATACCCTAGCTGTTGAATGGGGAGACATGTTAGCCAAGCTCCTGACACATGCTCTTGTACCAGCTGCAGTGACTCCCTGGTGTTCTCATCCACTTCACTCATTATCTCAGCAAGCTCCTTCTTCAAGCGTAATTTTTTCCATTTCACCCTTTTGTAAAAAGGCAATAGTGAAAGGTTACGAATGGAGGTTTTTGCAGAAAAACGTGGATTTTGGAGATTGCGGTAGGTGGGTCAAATATATGTCGTGTTCCTTGCTTACTTCCGTTCGTTACCTAGCAACGAAAAAGTTGCGCGCGTGCGAGAATTGCTTGCGGAGATGTGATGTATAGATAGCCTGTGATCTATGAATGCGCGGCGCGACTGTGTTTTAATGTATATGATGCATGTAATTTGTATAATAGTACTATTAGGTAATACACCCAATTTGTACGTGGCACGTGTAGTGTATTGATGTGTATACACTATACACGAGTATAGTTTACCTTTGCTGATAATTTCTTGAATTACAGATACAAGTTAAGTTCTACGGCAATTGAACTGAATTTCAAGTGTTTCCCGTATTTGATGCATAATTTATCAATATTATTATCATGACGATTGAAGTGAGCTGATCGGAGCTTATACTTAAATTTATAGTAAATGTGGAATGGAAATCTAGCGTCCGCCAAAACGAAACAACGGGCGCAATTCTTGTTTAACTAACTTGAGGCTGTCTACTCTGCCCTTTATCTTAACTAACGTTTTTGACACCACTTGGGGTACCAAATTTTGGGCTCTAAAACTCCTATTTCTTGGCCTATTTTTAATTTTTTCATGCTGATTTGGAGGCCATTAAAGCATTTGACCCAGTCAAAAAAGATTCAGTTGTATATCTTTGACGGTTTTTGAAGAAATTCGCGTTAAAGTTGATGCCGTGGTGTCAGTAAAATGGCACAGATAAATATATATATATCGTCTCGCTTTATATATAGTAAGATTTTATCCAACTTCATCAGGGATGTCTCCTGGTGATAGATAAGATCGGACAGATGTCTTTTTTTCTGGTAACATATTGAGTCGGACAAGAGTCGCTGTCGGACAGATGTCCTTTTAACTGCATCATGCATATCACCGCACAGGCTGCGCTACGGTGTCCGGTCGTTTAACTTTCGATTCAAATAATTGACAACGGCATCGTTAATTGTAATTAATTACGGTCGATGGAAATCTAGCGTCCGCTAACCGGCGCAATTCTTGTTTATTTTTTTATGCTGATTTGGAGGCCATTAAAGCATTTGACCCAGTCAAAAAAGATTCAGTTGTATATCTTTGACGGTTTTTGAAGAAATTCGCGTTAAAGTTGATGCCGTGGTGTCAGTAAAATGGCACAGATAAATATATATATATCGTCTCGCTTTATATATAGTAAGATTTTATCCAACTTCATCAGGGATGTCTCCTGGTGATAGATAAGGTCGGTGTTAGGGACGTGTGTAGCATCTCAGAACTAGAAGTTAAAGTGAACCCCAGTATGCTGTTTCAGTTGTAATTAGATTGGTTAATATGTGGATTAATATGGTAGATAAACCATGTAAATTTGCAAATATTCACCTTGAATTAAGTGATCACTTATATGATTAAGATCTGATTCGAGAGGTTTGCAGAGCCATGCAGCCATTGGTCAGAAGGACATTTACTGTTATTAGAATTATTTATAAAGAAATTATTGGATTAATAGAGTTATTGAATTCATCAATTAGTGGAACGATATTTTAACCAGTTTTAAAAACCTGTATTTGTATTATTAAACCTGTTTGTTTGCAATAACCTGTTTGCAATAACCTGTTTGTTTGCAACTCTCCTGGATAACGCGTGGACCGCCTCTTCCACTGGAGCTCCTCTTCCACAGAACACCTAGACTACAAAAGATGAACACACAAGATTCTCACTGCCTTTAGCCTTTTCCCGAACGCCTCTCCTATGATTGGTTTTCCTTACACGGCCCGGGGTGTTAGTATGCTGCGCTCTCTCCCACGTCACTAGTTTCATAAATAGGTTTGTAATCCTTTATTTTAAATCATTGACCTTAGTATTTTGTTCCTAAGACTGTATCAATATCATGCATAATTAGGTTAAGATTAAATCCATGAGTTCAAGTTCTGTGTATAATATGCGGGTAAACTACTTATCCGTTGTTCTCACCAGATTTTCCTAACGTCATGCCAGATCATTGCAATTGGTTCCCGTCGCTTCTGTTGAATTCCTAATAGGCTAGGAAGTTTGTTCCTCGAGGTAGAGCGTTTATAATTATTAAACTATTAATAAGATGTTGTTCATTGCAATGTTATTTCCAATTATTGATTCACATTGTTCGTAATACTAAAGTCATTCCCGATAGGTTAGTAATTAAATTCTAATAGGTTTATACCTTTCCTAGGTAATATTGTGGTGAGCCTATCCTACCTGTTTGCTTGTCCTAACCTTAGCAGTACCTACATTATTACCTCGTAAGTCATTTGAGCATTTATTGATAAGTTCTTACATATTTCGTATTCTACAGTTCACTCTATTTTAACTTTATCTTGTTTAATTTTATCCTAGTTAGTATATTATTGTCATTAATTAATCCGTCATTTGCTAATAATTTGTCCCTTTCTAGGACATTCCCCTCCCACGGATTCTGCCCTCGTTGGCAGCATTGAAGGAACGTAGCCATGATATAGCAGCTACCCGTCCACTGTACTAGAGAGAGAGAGGGAGCCAGCCATCCCGTTATAATACACACCAGTTCCCATTGATCACCCAGCTACCCAACTGATTTAGGGTAACGGACTTTACCATGAGATTGAACACTTATTTTATGTACTATTGGATTGGTCTTGCATTATTTTACAATCCTTATTCACTTGTTTTAATTGGTTATCTTCCAGATATAAATTCATCTAAAAATTCGAAGTTAAAACTCTAGACATAAATTAACCTGAAAGTTCGAAGTCCATAGTTATAACATAAATTCCTGTCATAATCTACACTTATACACATGAGAGTTTGGGTTTGAACTGTGCCCTGAGTGAGTCTCAAACCGGGAGGTATTCCATAATATCGGAACCTGAATATCCATACTCTAGTTAAAAGGAGCCCATTATACGTAGTTAAATTAATACCATCACAATTTAATGAAATATAATAAATAAATAATCTCTAGAAGTCATGGAAAATTAGAGCATTAAATAGGCTGTTAAGTAAGTTGTCGTGCTGAAATCCGAGTACGCCTCTTAACAATGTAGCCCTAATGCGGCTCTCTCTGTACAAATTTTGGTAGCAAAATTTCAAAAAATCTGGAAGAGACGCCAAACTTTAGT
This sequence comes from Bolinopsis microptera, assembly GCF_026151205.1. Classification (NCBI taxonomy): domain Eukaryota; kingdom Metazoa; phylum Ctenophora; class Tentaculata; order Lobata; family Bolinopsidae; genus Bolinopsis; species Bolinopsis microptera. The sequence continues at coordinate 1,376,167 of NC_087073.1, forward strand.
TTGCTTGTTTTTTGTTGTTATTGCACCGTTAGTGCAATTTGTTTATTTACATTGATAGTAGTTGTTGCAGCCATCACCATAAAATGATGAAGCCACAACTGAGAAGTTTTGAAGTGGAGATAATGGTTTAGTGTAGAAGTGGAAAAGAATAAATATAAGATATTGTGGGGTAGATATGATGAGGATATTTGGGCAAGAGGGATGAAGTGGAGATTTGGGAAGAGATTTGGTAAATGAGATGACGATGTGATGAGGATGTGAAAGGGAATTGTGATGAGAAATATCATAGGTAATATACGGCCGTATAATTGGGTAAATATGGGAATGATGAGAGGAGATGTATGATAAAGTTGAGAAGATTACGGGATATTATGAGATGTTGAAATGTGAGACAAGTATATTATGGGGAGATATATTAAACTGCAGTATAAACTATTAGCCGGCTAAAGGGATACGGGGTTCAGAGGATGTTGTGAAACCACCGCCATCGCTGAGGCTTGAGCTCGTCTTGACCACAAGTTCGATCTTATGTATGCCAAGAGAGCCTTACGTAGGAGAAGGTATGGAAGAGCGGGAGTTCTCTGAGGTTAGGGAGGATCTGGTTACCTGGGGACCTCAGGCTATTATATTTATGTTCATAATCATAGAGATTCGGCGGAATGACAGGCTGAGCGCGGCCCAGTAAGGATCTGGCTGCTCTGGAGAAAGACTACGAAGAGGTTGGAGTCGACTCTGTTGACGGTGAAGGTGAAGAAGAAGGTGGAGAGTACTAAAAACCCTGAAGAACTTTTGAACCACTTTTTCTAAAAAGAAATCTGTAAAAATTTCTGTAAAATTGTTATGAATTGATACTAATACTAATATGGTTGATTCAAATCAATTAATATCATTCTTAATCAATAATCATGATACTAGTGTTTTACTTTGCTTCAAATCAATTAATCATCATTCGATATTTTTTCCTCGAGTTGGAAACTTTAATCTTTTGTGTCGGTTAATTTGGTGACGGTTCAGATTGGTCCATGGCTCAGTGGTTGATGATTTGTTGTAGGTTTATAACCTACCAGGACGCGCGCCGAGTTGGACTCGTCGACGGTCCCTATTATTTGAAACAAATATTTTACGAGCATCACCCGTTAAATGATTTGGTGTAACTGTAAGCTACAGTCAGATTTGTAGTTATTCACGTATGATATTTAAAGTTACGGGTATTAAACGTAATTGGATTATCAATAATAATGAGCCTATACTAGAATTTTTTAATGATTATCTAGAGTCTGATAGGGCTCGTAAAATTCAGACTTATGATTTTTCTACTCTCTACACTAATCTTAAACATGATGAAATTAAGACTGCTCTTAAAGATGTTGTTAAATTAGCGTATAAACATAGCAAATGTAACTATATTTCTATATATAACAGTGGCTTTGCGTGGGTTAAGAATCCTCGTGAAAGTACCTTTTGATTTAATGTTGATTCATTGATTGAAAGTATTGATTTTATTTTAGATAATGCTTACTTTAGTATGGGGAATAAGATATTCAAACAGATCATTGGAGTACCTATCGGGGTGAACCCTGGGCCCTTCATTGCTAACTTAACACTATTTTATTATGAGTATAAATATTTAGATAAGCTGTATAAGACGGATTATTTTAGTGCTAAGCGACTTAATAATACGTTTAGATTAATAGATGTTATCACTATTGTTAATTCTGACGGCGTTTTCCAGGAACACGTTAATACGATTTATCCTGATAGTTTGAAATTAAATAAGGAAAATGAGGTTGATACCAAGGCTCATGTTTTAGATTTGGATATATCAGCAAAATGAAAACATCGAAGACGAATGGCCTAATTTTATGTTATTTTGTATAACAGGACTAAGAAAATCAAAGCGTAACATAAACCAAAATGCCGATAATAACCTTGTCTCTACATCTTAGATTATATGCACACACTTATGCATCACTCAATAAACATCGCATATCTCATAAATTACACTGCCAACATTGGACATTTTTTATTATCGCCGCGTATTTCAAATCAAGTTACAAATTCTACAAATTTTGAAGTGCTCAGTCTTGTTTTACTTTTTTAATCATTACCTATTAACCATTGGAAAATAAAACTTTAAGTTATAAACCTTCCTTGCATACTTTACCGGTAGAGTCTAAATTGAATACTTTATCGAGATGGGTGGTATGGTAGAAGGTATCGTAGCTGACATAAGCCACCGAAGGTCGCCTATATACCAAGTGGGGGGGGGGGGGGGGGGGGCTAGAGATAAATCTTAAGCTGTACTTTAGGCATTCAAGTATCTCTCTAGTAGAGCAGTTGAGATCGTTCATTGCCCGGTACGACTACGAGTTGGACAGACAACCAGTTGTAAAAGAAAATGTGGAGGTAGAAGAAGACGATTAGATTACTGCTGGTACCTTCGTTTTGGCAAGTCCGGTGTAACGTTACACTGGTGTGGTATTACATCATGCTAGATGCTGGGGTGAAGAGCTTTATTGTTATTCTTATTTGGCCTGTTTCACTCTGTTATGTTTATGCCCTACATTTTGTACCTTGTATTAGTAGTGGGCATTGGTTTGGTTGTACGCTATTTCAGTTGTTTTAGTTTCTATAAAGTTATAGCTAACGTCTCATATTTTTACTTTTTACTTAACTTTAAATTATTTTTATTAGGAAAAAGCTTGAGGAAAGATGACAGTTGCATGCATAAAACTAGTTTAAGTCACCAATGCACAATCTGAAGTTTGTGCACCTCAACTAAGCCTTTCACTTGTTATAACTGTGATGGAGACACATCTCATAACAATGCATAACAATTTAACTTGGTCCAAATAAAAAAAAGCTTCGTTCACGTTCCTAGTCCTGACACAAAAGTCATGGATCGGGGAAAAAATGTATATTACAATAAATGTAAAAAGTATTCTGAAAAAACATACAATGAATATCAATAATTACTGAATCGCAGTCTCTTTCTTTTATTTTTTATTAAAACATTGAAAGTTGTTTAGAACATTGAAATTTTAAATATCAAAAGTTTAATTATAGATTGTAAATTTATAGATTCGTCCGGGTTTTTGAGTTGTTATTTTTTCTATCACATCCCGATAAAACACCATGTTAAGATAGTGTTTTGTACCGTAGAACCATTCCAGTCCACAACAAGTTTAGATGCTCATATTAACAGCAAACAGGAGAACGACGAGGAAAATTAAGCTGACTTTCAGGGCTGCTGCATCAGAGTAGTTCTGGTTGTCTCCCTGTTCACTTTCATCATCTTCTTCACTTGTCTCTTCTTCTGAAGGGGAAATTTAATTTAGTAAAAGATACCTTCATTCTGGAAAGATATCGGCATGATCTATTTTATATGGCTTTGACTAATCATTGCAAGACCACGAACAGACACAAATCTTATATTTATTTTTAGGAACTATAAACAAGTAATTACAACTATTCGATTATCCTAGTTCGCTTGACTCCCGTACGTTAAACAGTTCATTTTTCTTTCAATGTTAAAAAATTTAATTAAATGGGTAAGATAAAATCGAATGCAACCGACAAAATACTGGCACTGAAAAATTATTCATCATCCTGATGGACGATTCTTCTATTCAAAGGTGGAGCCTGATATAATAAAGTTTTTAGGACACACGTAGAAAATAGGTATCATTATTCTGAGTCACTCAGAATCTGAGTGTGCGACAAAGTTTACCAAATCTCGCCTTATAACCGTCGAATCCCTGCTCTTTAACCAATGATGTTTTATGATTGTTAGATTGATCTAATTAGTAATCTACTACATTTCAGAATAAGGAATACTATACTGTTAACTATAGGCAGCTATAGTTAACAGATTCACAAAAATGTAAACTTGTAGTTGTAACATTATAGCGCATAACAACAATAAAGTTTCTGTGTTGAGAACTTCTGAACATGCTTGGTTGATATTTTTGTATGTGTACAAATAATCTCAACTTCCAATGAACATGTCCATTAATATAAATAGAAAGTCCTGGCTACCCGACAGTTTTGCACGAAACTACCGACAATCCCCCCTCCATCCGTCGATGAACGTCATAACTTATTTGGTATAATATCTACTCGACTGAAAAATTGTCTTTGGCGAGTATGATCCGTGTTTCCAGTGTCAGATGTAGCGATGTCATTATGTCATAGTATTATGTTGCAAACAGTAAATTAAATAATTAATAATAACAAAGAAACATGTTCTAGTATTGTACAGGAACTGAATGATTGAACTTTCTAAACTAAATTCACTGGATCCTATGATAAGTTTAATTTTGTTTTAACAGAAGGATGTAGCAAGTTATCTTAGATATAAAGTTAAAACAGCAGAGCATCATTTATGGGCAGTTATAAATACCCACCAAGTCCTAAGAAACCGCATCAGAACATCTAGATTAATCCATGTTAACTGTCGTAGTAATTTAAGCAGTGTGTTTTACCCATTATAATTTTTGTTATTTTATTAACAGACCCGATCTCGTTAAAACAAATGAAAACTGATCGAATTACCTGGACAGCTTTGGGTGTTGCAACTCTGAGATTCTGAAGATTCTCCTGAACAACTAGCACCTCCGTGTGCAGGAGAAGGATTTGTACAAGTCCTGCTTCTTGTTTGTGTTCCTCCCTCGCAAGTCTTTGAGCAGGTAGACCATGAGCCGTCTGAACTCCAACCTCCGTTAATTGCTTCTAGTTCAAGAGAAATGTAATAACAAAATTATCCACAATCTCAATTATAACTTGGTATAAGGCACGTATTTTATTATTTATGCACTGTTTCTACGTTTAATCCCGGGTTACCACATATTTCGATTTGCGTGATTGATCATCATGATGCATCAAAACATCTAGATTAATCCATGATAACTGTCGTAGTAATATGAGCAGTGTGTTTTACTCATTATCATTTCTTTATTTATTGTTCTGAGATGAAATTGGACATTTGATTTTTACGATTCTATATAGTATAACAGATCAAGTCTGTTACGATCCTATTTACGACTAGCCAGGTGTGGCTAGGGTGAAGGCGATATAAATATCCTGGTCCACGAGATAATAATAGAACTATTTCACGGCCTACAAGCTACGGCACAGGTCACGTGGTGTGCTTTCATCATGACAAAAGGAGAGAAGGAACTCATAAAGCGGAAAATAGAGTGTACTGTGTAGAGACGATAAATATATAGGCCTTATCAGGAACATGGATGCTGAAAGTCCTTCTGGTAACAACTATCGAGAAATAACCAGAGCAATCACAGGAATTACTATCTCATGTTCGAGAAAAGGAATATCAACCAGATGAAGGAGACAATTCACCGAGCTGAGGCAGAAAGGAACACATGATATCGATTGTCGAGGGAGGAGCTGATTGGAGAGAGAACAGGAGTGATAACTATGGGCCTAACCGAAAGACATGGATGATTTAAGACCTTCAGTCACCAGGGTTAACGCTAAAAATACGCCTTATCAACAAACTATGAAGCACAATGCACATGCTTTTATACTGTGTAAACTCTGCAAAATAAATCAGTAATTGATAAAATTATGACCACTTTATTAGGTTATAAATAACAATATGCCAACTAGCCTATATCCCATATCCTATATATGTTTTATGTTATGTTAAATAGCACACTTGAAATTTAGACAGAAAACACGTAATCAAGAGCTTACGAGAGAATATCAGCAAGTTGGCTTATTTATGAATTAAAGTTAGTGTTGCTTTGTTAAACCAATGCTTGTTGTTATTAGTCACCTGGTTGTGGTCCGTAGTAATCAGATGCCGTGTCATAGGAAGTGAACTCTATCTTTGCTACGTCTCTGTTCCAGTACGTGCTCCAGTAATTGGCGTTACCACACGTTGAATCAGAGAGCAGTATGTTGAGCACCTCTACCTCGTTACAGTGTATCACTACTCTGACATCTGCAGTTTTGGTTAGAGTGATACGCCACACAGCTGCAGTGATACGCCACACAGCTGCAGAGTGGGGATTAACAGAGAAGTAAGCGTAGGATGAGCTGCAGTAGTTGAGTAAGTATCGTGCAGCGTTGAAGTAGATCATGACTCCTCCTGCTCCCTCTCCCCCAGCAGAGTAGAAGTTAACCATCACGATATCTTGACTCCCACGCTCACTATCAGTCCTAATTTCTAAAGGTGTCGACTCAAGATCCCACTCTATTTCCACGTCACGTACGACTGGTAACTCACCTGTTAATTGTATGTTTAACTCATGACTATAAAGTAATTGTAAGAATGTCGCCCATAGTTTTTTCTCAGAATTTAAGGGCCCGACCATACTATGACTGTTTTCACCATGACTGTTGTCATGGTGCGGTCAGATGTAATGACCATAGGTACGTAGTGTGTTTATAGGGCGTGCCAAGGATACGTGACAACTCCTCAGGCACGTCACGCGTGGCTTTTCAAAAGCCGTGCCTAGCCAAAAATCCGTGCCTGACGTGACTGCAGCTCTGCAGGCACAGTCTATTCAGTACTCTTGCCAACTGTCATGGATAACGTGACGTCACGATTACCTAATAAGGTCAATATTTTGCGTGATATGGACATTGGCAGCGCAGAGTGCAAAGATAGTACTATAGTACAGCTACAGATCGTCTGAAAAATCGATCTACGGACACAAAAAGCTTCCAAAGGATTTATGACGTTATTAGGCTGACTAACTGTTCCAAAATTTTCCACATGTCTTAAAGCCACTTTTGCTACTTTTGCCACTTTTTACCACCTTTCTTGTTTGTCAAATATCTTCAGCTATGAACATCGTAGAAGGTTACAAATTAATCGAGGGTGTTTATCTTATCGACGAGAAGAACTTTTGTCCGAAAAATGTTCACGTCAGACAATCAGATAATTTGATAATTACTAATTAGCTAATTATCTAATTACCAAAAATTATATAAATGTTTACGTATTGGCTCGAGAATTTTTTGAGACTTGACAAAATTTTGAAAATTTGAAAATATAATTTTTTTATAAGTTTTTTTGAAGCTCAGACCATGGTTTGGTTGCCGAACCGCATCATACCGAATTGGTCCCCATTGGGAATCAAACCCCAGTCGTCCGCGTGAGAAGCAAATGTATTAAAACCACTAAACCACCCGGCCGACGTGACAGCACTCACTTTTAAGCTTTTTACTATTTTATCCCAATTGTCAAAGTATGTTTACTTGATAAACAGGAATTAACCATTAAACAGGAATTAAACAGGAATTAAACATGAAATGACCAAAGAGAACACTAACGAACTCGTCTTGAATATCTCAATCATTAGAGTATAATTTGACTTGATCCAATTATTTCGAATAAGTAATAACTAAAATATGCGATATTGAACGTTGATTCGAAAAAAATTGAAATAATTTAATTAAATTTGATGTACACGCCGATAAAGTTATGACAGTAAGTCGTTTTCATAAAAAGTGGGGAAATTTGGTTTTCATGAATACCAACTAGTAATTAATAATTTTGATACATCTCCAGTTGTGAGTATGGTAGGAGGTTTCATTTTTATTATAATCGAAAAATTGGTTGCTACTTGGATAATAAGCAAATTAATCAATTAGCTTATTATTCAATCAGTACAGTGGTTGTACTTTTATAGCAATTGCTTAGTAATCGATTAGTAAGTCATATCAGAAAAAGTATTTAAATAATAAATCAATTGTTAACTGAAACGTTTGGGTGGTAACGTTTAGCCTCCCGTGTCCATAATTATAATATGACTAGTAAAGATTTTACCATATAAAATGTTACCATAGACTGATGACCACAGTAGGATCGTCAAAATGATGATCGTTATCATCATGACGTTTTACCACTCACTTACAACTTGATAAAAATGAAACAACTAATATTTGATCATCATTTATCATTTATAATGTACTTATTATTTTATACACTAGTATAAGAATAATAAAAAGTTATATCAGGGAAATCTTAACATATTTCTGGAAATTTTAGTATATTTTAAGTCGATTCTCCCGTTCAATTTCGGGTCTAAGATCGTCAAACTAGTGCAGATTGCAGAATCAAGCAAGTTAAGTAATTTTGTATATGTATTAAATTGAATGTGCTTTTTATAAAAAGTAAATATACTTAAAATGTGTGCCTATTTTGATATTTCATCCCTAGCTTAGCAGACGTAAATAAAACAACGTAAATAAAACAACGTAAATAAAACAACGTAAATAAAACAACGTAAATAAAACTTCGTAAATAAAACAACGTAAATAAAACAAAGTAAATAAAACAACGTAAATAAAACAAAATAAATAAAACAACGTAAATAAAACAGCGTAAATAAAACAACGTAAATAAAACAACGTATATAAAACAACGTAAATAAAATAAAATAAAGAAAAAAAACAAAGATAAAACAACGTAAATAAAACAACGTAAATAATAACAACGTAAATAAAAAAACGTAAATAAAACAACGTAAATAAAACAATGTAAATAAAACAACGTAAATAAAACAACGTAAATAAAACAACGTAAATAAAACAACGTAAATAAAATAACGTAAATAAAACAACGTAAATAAAAAAACGTAAATAAAACAATGTAAATAAAACAATGTAAATATAGGAGGCCCAGCTGCAGAAAATCCTGTCTATGTCGAGTCAGATCATATTTTCAAGCCAAATGATCTATAAGGTGGAATTTGTGAAAACGATTTTATGGTTAATGTCAGTCTGCGATCCAAGACATTTATACTGGACCTCCAGGGATCATTATTTCAATAAAGCACCGCCATCATTCAATTTGATAATTGGAGAAGCAAGAAATAGATAAACAAACTCGGTCTTAACCTCAATGATTAGTTTGTGCAAGGGCCGTCAATAATAATAATAGAGTGGAAAATGAACATATATGCAACGATAAAAATGCAAATTCGATAAATCTTGGAATTTTTATCTAAAAATAAAGTTGCGACGAATTACTCATTATAATTGTTAGGCTGCAGGCTTGGCTACCCTGTTCTCATAGAATAATCCATATCCATAACCTTCTAGAATATTCTGAAATATTTATTTTACTTTTAGTTCAGGAACGGTCATCAAAATTAGTTTTTAACAAGGTCGATTATATTTTGTTAAATTTCTAGCTTACTCTCAGAAAATTAATCTGGCTTTCTATGGGAGGTAATTAGAATTACACTTACATTCACATTCTCAGATTCAAATAAAAAGCATGCGAGATCACCTGGTCAAATGAGCGGGAAACGGAGAACATGAAGCTCTGGTGACGTTATAGTCACGTGACCTCAGGCTCATAATCACGTGACCTCCGACCCGATGAATTGGGTTTTGTCTTGGTCAGCTCCCTCTTACTGATATCTGGATAATATCCGGTTGGAAGAGACAAGGACAAATGAAACAAGGAAGTTAGGAGTAAGGGCAGATTTTCGGCGTCAACGCCATCTTCAGGCTAAAATTGGTATAAATGTTAGTATATAATTATAAATGCTTCTATACTAGTTAAAATGCTAAATTGAAATTACATACACTGAATACAGGTTACATCAAATGGTATTATATAATACATTGAAAATGGTGATGTACACACGTTTTACACTCTGTCCAAGTACATAATATCTACTGAACATAAGGGTCGTGTGCTATTTGTTTAAATTTGTCTCTGAATATGTTGTAAAAGAAATCCCTTAAGCTTCTCGCACTCTTCTTTGTTATTGATACTAGGTTTAAATAAATTAATGTAGTAAGCTTCTGTCACTTTTCGTTTAATGGTGCTATATAAGTTAATTTCTAAAATATCGAAAGAAATGTCTGGTTCTAAGTTATTGTGAAACTCTGAATAATGAGCAGCCAACGCATTATCAGGATAGGTTAAAGGCCTGTTGACTGCTCTTCGATGCTCTGAAAATCTATCGTGTGCTGTTCTACTCGTTTCCCCTATATATAGCTCTTGACATAATTTACACGTGACTTTGTATATGACACATTTTGGTTTGCAGTCGTGATTTGTTGTGATGAGTGGACATATGACACAGTTTGGTATGGTGCAGTGTGGTTTGTCGTGTGGTCGTGATGAACATAAGATATCTGAGAGTTTCTTACCAGGTGAGAGGGCAAATTGAGTGACTTCTTTGGAAAATGGCTCGTTGATGAATGGTAGAGTGCATGTTACGTGATCGGTATCTTGTATGTGCGATGATGAAGGGTTGTGTCGTGTTGAAGGTGAGAGAGGGTGAAGTCGTCCTGTTTGGTTTATACGTCGTGGGTCTTGGTAACCGTTGTTGACCAACAAGTTGTCTACTATCTTCATGGACTCTTCTTTATACTCTGGTGTTGATGAGCAATAAGCAGCCGTTTTGTAGAAGTTCTTGATGGTGGCTACTTTTGTTCCCTCATTGTGGTGGCTGTTTAATAAAACAAAAGTTAATAAAACAAAAGTTAAATTTATTACCAATTATTCAATCAATACATATCATAAATTCTAATATTGGAAACACAATGCAAAATGGATGTCTTAAACTATAATTTCGTTGTGACTAATAATCTATTGACTTTCAAAGTTGAATTTTAGTTAGGTATGAAATGCCACCACATCATAGTTAGGGTAAAATGTTATTTTTAAATTTTAAAATTGAGAAGATTGCTCTATGGCTTAAAATTTAAAATTCTAGCAAAAGATATCTTATTTTTAAATAGTTGGTTACATTTTATGACAGTACTGGCATGACTAGTTTTATTGTGGCTGGTAAAAGGACCCAGTTGCCTGTAAGGGCTTTACTGAACCCCAGGGGACCACAATGTGATAAGATCAGGCCAGATGTTTCTATGTAGAGCAATTTATTTATTTTGGAGCTATGGTTATATGATATTGCTGGTGGTCATGTTTAAAGGTCAGTTTATCCTTGTGTGCTAATTATCCATCCAGATGGTTAGTGATGTGGGTAAATCATGCCCTTCTACGATATATAATGTTTGACCATAAATTTGTTTTTACCACATAAACTGTGGCACTAATGTCAATTAACAATATTTACATTCATTGATATTTAAAGCGTGTTTTTCCCCAGCACTACTACACAACAAAAACCTGTCGGCCCACCGAGGAAACACGGTCGCAGAACAAAGAGCCCAATTGTGCTCTTCTATTCTGTGATCGTGTGTATCTACTATAAACTAGCTAAATATACTAAGAAAATTTAATGGAATCATTACAGTCGTTTGATAAGTTCACGTGTCAAAGTAATGTTCATGGTGATCATATTTTTGGATCCCCGGTGGGCAAACACTCGTCCGAAAGGTCAAGGCAAACCTGTCGATGTTTCACCATACGAAGTAAGGCGATTTGAACATAAACTCAGCTTACAACTCAACCCATGGGACGAGACGTCGTGAGCCTCAAAATTCTTCAAAATATATAGCACATACCTAGTTAGCAAACACTAAACACAACATACATACATACGATACCAAATAATGTATAATGCCATTACTACATTCGAAAGAAAAATATCTGCTATCTAATTTAAAAAATTGAAGAATAAACCTGAAGAAAGTAGAAGGAGAGGGGTTTGGGAGAGGCAGAGTAGGAAAACAACAGGATCCTGTGCCGCAGGATTTTAAAATTTGTTGTATGATGATTCGTTTTGTTTTGTCTCTTAGATTAATATAGGTCTGATACCCTTGTCATGGTTCTTTGCAATAACACCGTGTTGGCGTGCAGTGTGATATTATTTTTCTGCTTCTTTCTGTAGAATTTGTGGTGTAGTGTTCCCTGCTCGTCTATCTTTATCTGGGTGTCGAGGAATGGGGTGAAATCCTGACGGCTTTCCGGATAGTCAATTTCCCACTTGAGCAACTGGTCTGGGTCCTCGTTTGAAATGGACTCCATTATCCTCAGAGCTTCTTCTTTGGAGCTAGCTAGACTCCCGGCATCATCCACGTATCTCCGGTAGAATGAGATGTGTAAATCAGTGTAAATCGATCTTCTTTCGAACATATATACTCGCACTATCGCTCCAATTGGTGATGGTTGGCACCCCATGAAGAGACCAATTTTCTGGAGGTAGAGTCTTGAGTGATATGGATTTTTAAACAGGATTAAACATAAAATTACCAGAGAGAACACTAACGGACTCGTCTTGGCTATACAAGAATGAATAAATGAATAAATAAAATTATCAAAACTGAATCATTTAAAAATAGTAAAATTTAACCGTTTACAATTTCACGAAAATAAAAGAAGATCGTCTATAATAATTTAAGGTAATACAATAAATAAAGTTCGAGTACTACATCTGTTTGCGAGGGTTAAGGGACGTTTTAGGAGGATTACGTAGATTTGAGGAGTCTGTAAGGTACTTCCCGAACTCTTTTATATGGGGTGAGTTCATTATTGCTCCATATTCTTTTAGCATCAACAGGCTTTTGAGGTTGTCAGAGAGGTTGGACCTGAGTTGATGGTAGTAGGGGCACTCAGTTAAGATGTGGTCTTCGGTTTCTAGAATAGGAGTTTCAAAGAAAGGGAGCTTCATATTCACACCTGGTAAGAAACTCTCAGATATCTTATGTTCATCACGACCACACGACAAACCACACTGCACCATACCAAACTGTGTTATATGTCCACTCATCACAACAAATCACGACTGCAAACCAAAATCAAAAATGTGTCATATACAAAGTCACGTGTAAATTATGTCAAGAGCTATATATAGGGGAAACGAGTAGAACAGCACACGATAGATTTTCAGAGCATCGAAGAGCAGTCAACAGGCCTTTAACCTATCCTGATAATGCGTTGGCTGCTCATTATTCAGAGTTTCACAATAACTTAGAACCAGACATTTCTTTCGATATTTTAGAAATTAACTTATATAGCACCATTAAACGAAAAGTGACAGAAGCTTACTACATTAATTTATTTAAACCTAGTATCAATAACAAAGAAGAGTGCGAGAAGCTTAAGGGATTTCTTTTACAACATATTCAGAGACAAATTTAAACAAATAGCACACGGCCCTTATGTTCAGTAGATATTATGTACTTGGACAGAGTGTAAAACGTGTGTACATCACCATTTTCAATGTATTATATAATACCATTTGATGTAACCTGTATTCAGTGTATGTAATTTCAATTTAGCATTTTAACTAGTATAGAAGCATTTATAATTATATACTAACATTTATACCAATTTTAGCCTGAAGATGGCGTTGACGCCGAAAATTTGCCCTTACTCCTAACTTTCTTGTTTCATTTGTCCTTGTCTCTTCCAACCGGATATTATCCAGATATCAGTATTTCAATCATGAGACTAATAAACAGCGAACTACTCCGATATTTGAAGCTCCCTCTTACCTGACCTTAATTGAGGTGACGAACGACACCTCGTTAATTCTATAAATGTCTGGAAAGCTGCAAATTTTCACATTCCCAGCACTTAAGATTCTTAAGGAGTTGTGCAAGATAACGATACATAGAGGCCGCAGAATTACGAGGACTACCAGATCCTCGTGGAACTTTCTAGAACTTAAGCGATCCATGATATCACGACAGGCCATACTATAATACAAGTACTACTGGCATCTGTTGATTTTAGATTTTAGGTTTCAGATTTCAGATTTCAGATTTTATAGATTTCAGATTTCAGATTTCAGATTTCAGATATCAGATTTCAGATTTCAGATTTCAGATTTCAGATTTCAGATTTCAGATTTCAGATGGCTGCATCATGCATCAGGTATTTACTCTCATTGCAACTTCTTTTTCTTTTCTTCTTATTCAGGGATGTTAGATAGTGATGTTATTTATTATCTCGCAACATTATGGTTGTGTACTGACAGCTGATCAACTCACCTACTTATCAATCCAACTCTGTATATTATTCGTCACTGATTGGGTGACGTGATCTGCAGATCACCGTGAGACCCCGTATCTCATGGGACCTAGTGGTTAGTGTTAAGCACACGTGTAGCATTTAGAAGTTAATTGGAAGTAAAAATTATATTCTTATAGCTTCCAGATCAAAGTTAAATTTATAATATCTGTGCACGAGACCGACTGGTGTGCGACTAGAATTTTTATTGATAACAGTAAATTATTTGCAAATAAACTCAGCTGACCCAGAATTCTCGCGCACTAAATTAGATTTATCAGAGGCATGAAGTCTCCGGAAAAATTTCTTAAGTCGATAATTGCAAGAGAATATCCTGTCCTAAAATGTATCTTGTACTATAGGGCCTGTCATGATATCATGGATCGCTTAAGTTCCACGAGGATCTTGTAGTCCTCATAATTCTGCGGCCTCTATGGATCGTCATCTTGCACAAATCTTTAAGACCCTTGTGAGTTTGGCATGTGAAAATTAGCAGCCTTCAAGACATGAATTGGGCTAGCAAGGTGTCGTACGTCACCTCAAGATCGGGTGACAGGGGGCTGACCAGGCCAGAACCCAGTTGATTGGGTCTGAGGTCAAGTGATTATGAGCCTGAGGTCACGTGACTATGATGTCACCAGAGCTTTCAAGCTCTCTTTGACTTTGTTCCATATCCAATATTTAATGCTTACTTTATGCTTACAAGCACTAACTGATGTTTGTCGCCAATCTACTTTAAGTTCATACCAACGATCAAATTTTAAACATTTTAAAAAAAATGACAATGACTAGTGTATGTAGTACAAAGATGCTGATATCCTGGTACGCACAAAAAATCTACTTTGGCAATAGTTTCAGATACATTTCTATTTGATCTTCACAGTTTGAAGCTTTTGCGACTAGCGATGTAGCAGGACTAGCGATGTAGTAATTATTCTACTAATAATATTCATCCTGTTTATTTAAATATAATTTGTCTCAAGAAATAATATTTAGACATTAAACGGAGAATTTTTTGATACTAAGGGGCTGAGTCAGAGCCTAGAGGTTCACTGGGACCGGGGGAGAGAAAGCCTTGTGCAAAATGATCTAACATTGTGGGTGGATATCTTCATGGCTATTGTGAATAAGGTAATTCTTGTATAGTAGCTGTGCAACTGATTACTGTCTGATGGAGGGTGAGGGGGTCTTAAACGGCTGAAAGTTGGGTTATATTGAAACGTCGATGACCGCATCAGCCAACTCATATTATTATTTCGATCGTCCAAAAGACTCAAAAAAAAGGTTTTAAATAAACATTTGGGGGGGGGGGGGGGGGGGGGCGAACACTTATACCCAACCATAACCCGGCTGGGGCTAACTATGACTCTGACTTCAATCCTAGCCCTGTTGTAAATCATAAACTTCTCCAACTTGACCAGGATTCTTTTTTAACCGTGGCTTAAGTGTCCCTAGGTTCCCTTCATGAAAATGGCAAATATACCTGAGATCCTGATCGCCTCTATATCTCCTGTTGAATGTGTTGTTTGGGTTTTGGAGTGGTCACCATTGCTAGGAGCTTTACCCTCATGACTATTGATGGGCACTGTGCTCTTCTCTTTTCATCTATAAGTATAATCATATTATCTTCGACTTAAGTATTAACTATATAGTTAGTGTTACAAGGGGTGAAGCGCCTTGTTATTTTTTTTATTTTTTATTATTTGAAAATTCAATTAATCATTATATATATAAACTAGAAAACCCGTGGTCACAGGGAGGAAGCTAATAGTATTTTTTGTTAGTAAGTTTAAATCGTGTCAAAAAGTATTCATCCCCACCGAAGATACAGCCAAATAAAATGTTGCTCGTACTAAACACAGCGTAATATCAACAAAACCGATTAAAATGACGTTAAAACAATCATTGCACGTGCACGTGCGTGTAACAATCCTCGTTACTATGGTTACTACGCAACTTCCTATTTCTCGTCTGATTTGCACGTGGGCGGTCGTACAGACATACAGACAGAAACAATTCTTTGAATTATAGTAGAGATTAAGCGTTACATTTCAGCCATGCAAAATTACAATGACATATTTTGATATACTAATTGATAAATGGTACTGCAATATAAGTTGCTTAATGTTTGGCCGGATGACAACTAACGAGAAAAATAAACTTGATTACATAATAAATAATTCGGCTGAACTAACACATAGCAAGAGCCACATTAACGTTGGGTTAGCAAGGTGTCGTACGTCACCTCAAGATCGGGTGACAGGGGGCTGACCAGGCCAGAACCCAATTGATTGGGTCTGAGGTCACGTGATCTATGATTATGAGCCTGAGGTCACGTGACTATGACGTCACCAGAGCTTTCAAGCTCTCTTTTACTTTGTTCCATATCCAATATTTAATGCTTACTTTATGCTTACAAGCACTAACTGATGTTTATCGCCAATCTACTTTAAGTTCATACCAACGATCAAATTTTAAACATTTAAAAAAAAATGACAATGACTAGTGTATGTAGTACAAAGATGCTGATATCCTGGTACGCACAAAAAATCTACTTTGGCAATAGTTTCAGATACATTTCTATTTGATCTTCACAGTTTGAAGCTTTTGCGACTAGCGATGTAGCAGGACTAACGATGTAGTAATTATTCTACTAATAATATTCATCCTGTTTATTTCAATATAATTTGTCCCAAGAAATAATATTTAGACATTAAACGGAGAATTTTTTGATGCTAAGGGGCTGAGTCAGAGCCTAGAGGTTCACTGGGACCGGGGGAGAGAAAGCCTTGTGCAAAATGATCTAACACCGTGGGTGGATATCTTCATAGCTATTGTGAATAAGGTAAACTAATTCTTGTATAGTAGCTGTGCAACTGATTACTATCTGATGGAGGGTGAGGGGGTCTTAAACGGCTGAAAGTTGGGTTATATTGAAACGTCGATGACCGCATCAGCCAACTCATATTATTATTTCGATCGTCCAAAAGACTCAAAAAAAAGGTTTTAAATAAACACTTGGGGGGGGGGGGGGGGGGGCCGAACACTTATCCCCAACCATAACCCGGCCGGGGCTAACTATGACTCTGACTTCAATCCTAGCCCTGTTGTAAATCATAAACTTCTCCAACTTGACCAGGATTCTTTTTTAACCGTGGCTTAAGTGTCCCTAGGTTCCCTTCATGAAAATCGCAAATATACCTGAGATCCTGATCGCCTCTATATCGCCTGTTGAATGTGTTGTTTGGGTTTTGGAGTGGTCACCATTGCTAGGAGCTTTACCCTCATGACTATTGATGGGCACTGTGCTCTTCTCTTTTCATCTATAAGTATAATCATATTATCTTCGACTTAAGTATTAACTATATAGTTAGTGTTACAAGGGGTGAAGCGCCTTGTTACTTTTTTTATTTTTTTTATTTGAAAATTCAATTAATCATTATATATATAAATTAAGCGTTACATTTCAGCCATGCAAAATTACAATGACATATTTTAATATACTAATTGATAAATGGTACTGCAATATAATTTGCTTAATGTTTGGCCGGATGACAACTAACGAGAAAAATAAACTTGATTACATAATAATTAATTCGGCTGAACTAACACATAGCAAGAGCCACATTAACGTTGGGTTAGCAAGGTGTCGTACGTCACCTCAAGATCGGGTGACAGGGGGCTGACCAGGCCAGAACCCAACTGATTGGGTCTGAGGTCACGTGATTATGAGCCTGAGGTCACGTGACTATGACGTCACCAGAGCTTTCAAGCTCTCTTTGACTTTGTTCCATATCCAATATTTAATGCTTACTTTATGCTTACAAGCACTAACTGATGTTTGTCGCATATCTACTTTAAGTTCATACCAACGATCAAATTTTAAACATTTTTAAAAAAATGACAATGACTAGTGTATGTAGTACAAAGATGCTGATATCCTGGTACGCACAAAAAATCTACTTTGGCAATAGTTTCAGATACATTTCTATTTGATCTTCACAGTTTGAAGCTTTTGCGACTAGCGATGTAGCAGGACTAACGATGTAGTAATTATTCTACTAATAATATTCATCCTGTTTATTTCAATATAATTTGTCTCAAGAAATAATATTTAGACATTAAACGGAGAATTTTTTGATGCTAAGGGGCTGAGTCAGAGCCTAGAGGTCACTGGGACCGGGGGAGAGAAAGCCCTGTGCAAAATGATCTAACACTGTGGGTGGATATCTTCATAGCTATTGTGAATAAGGTAATTCTTGTATAGTAGCTGTGCAACTGATTACTGTCTGATGGAGGGTGAGGGGGTCTTAAACGGCTGAAAGTTGGGTTATATTGAAACGTCGATGACCGCATCAGCCAACTCATATTATTATTTCGATCGTCCAAAAGACTAAAAAAAAGAAGGTTTTAAATAAACACTTGGGGGGGGGGGGGGGGGGGGGGGAGGGGCGAACACTTATCCCCAACCATAACCCGGCCGGGGCTAACTATGACTCTGACTTCAATCCTAGCCCTGTTGTAAATCATAAACTTCTCCAACTTGACCAGGATTCTTTTTTAACCGTGGCTTAAGTGTCCCTAGGTTCCCTTCATGAAAATCGCAAATATACCTGAGATCCTGATCGCCTCTATATCTCCTGTTGAATGTGTTGTTTGGGTTTTGGAGTGGTCACCATTGCTAGGAGCTTTACCCTCATGACTATTGATGGGCACTGTGCTCTTCTCTTTTCATCTATAAGTATAATCATATTATCTTCGACTTAAGTATTAACTATATAGTTAGTGTTACAAGGGGTGAAGCGCCTTGTTACTTTTTTTATTTTTTTTATTTGAAAATTCAATTAATCATTATATATATAAATTAAGAGTCACATTTCAGCCATGCAAAATTACAATGACATATTTTGATATACTAATTGATAAATGGTACTGCAATATAAGTTGCTTAATGTTTGGCCGGATGACAACTAACGAGAAAAATAAACTTGATTACATAATAATTAATTCGGCTGAACTAACACATAGCAAGAGCCACATTAACGTTGGGTTAGCAAGGTGTCGTACGTCACCTCAAGATCGGGTGACAGGGGGCTGACCAGGCCAAACCCAATTGATTGGGTCTGAGGTCACGTGAGTAGATGGGAATGTATGAAGGCCAGTCATCAAGTAGCCCCCAGCCACTCACAGCACGCCCTCAGGTCACGTGACAGCACGTCACAAGGGTCACGTGACAGATCACATGTCATGTAACCACGTGACAAGCTCGTCAATCAAATGTCAAGGTCACGTGACATTTGATTGACCAATGAGGAGCCAGAACGTCATGACGAATCAATCAATAATCCCGACTAAAGGATCTAAAGTCTGATTAAACGGTTGCCAAGCAGGTTCCTGTCACTTGATTACCAGTCACGTGTTTAGCTTAAGCATCATGTGACATGAATGTTATTGAACCTCGAGATCACGTGACAGGAGTCACTTGATTACCCGTCAGAACGTCATGATGAATAATTCAATAATCCTGTCTAAAGGATCTAAAGTCAGATTAAACGGTTGCCAAGCAGGTTCCAGTTATTTGATTACTGGTCAAATGATTCTTCACGATTTACCCCGGTCCAGTCACCACTCCAAATAAGCAGAGGGTGACATAACGAAATGTGGTGTAGGGTTACCATCGCTCGAACTCCTGGAAATTACAAGTCTTATCATCAATTTTCTGACATTTAAGCAATAGCTACAGTATCTGAACCACATTTTCACCCTTTAAGATATAACAACTGTTAGGTAGCCTAGTGGTTAGAACATCCGTCTTCTGCACAAAAGGTTCAGGGTTCAAAGTCGAGTCTAGGGAGTAGCTAAGGCTCCATACCATTCACTATTATTAACTATTAAATTTGCTTGTTATAAATTTGATAAATTTCGAGAGACAAATAAAACTACCGTTTAATTGATAATTTGTTGTTGTCAACATTATAATCATAAATTGAAATCATCAAGAGTAAGATTGGGTACATAAATCATTGTATAACAGTTGCACGTTAATGGTGTTCTAGTACAGGTAGTTAGTTCCACCAACTACTTATTCAGATAAAGTTTGAGAATCTTATCGACAATAGTTGTGTTTTCGTTCATAAGTTTGTTTACATCAGATAGACTTGTAGTGGTGATAACTGCATCCAATAGAGATCGTTCTTCCAAACTTAAAATATCTGTTAGGTCTTCTCCGCTGTCAATTAAACGCTGCTTCAAGACAACAAACAATTCGGTTTTCATCATGTATGAGAATAAAATGTCAAAACATTTATTTTGCTCTTTACACAATTTACTTTGTAACAGGACGTCTAGAGATTTAAGTAAACTCGATATCTTTTTACTGTTTGGTTGTTTGATTGGTACTCCTTTCCGCTTGCCTACGTGTTGCCAGTCAGTATCAGATTCTAACTCTTTAGCACTATATTCTTTGTTGGACTCATCATCGCTACTTGTTACACCACTAAATTCATCATCACCACTACCTGGTACATCAGAGTTAGAACCACCTTGCTGAGATTCTTCAGAAACTATTGTATCAGCATCTGAACATACAGAATCAGGACCCTCCATTTTGACATCAGTCACATCTGAGTTAGCTTTTGACAGCGGCAGTAGAATTGCAGAACTTTCATCTGACTCTCGGTTCTCTCGATGATACCTACTAATGTGTGAGGACAGACTATATTTATTGGCAAAAGACTTGTCACAGAATGAGCAGGTTACAGAATTCATAACTGCAGTACAAACGTTTTATAATGCTATGCAACAACCATTATATAGCAATAATCGCATAAAATCGCAAATAATCGCAAAATAATCGCATATAATCGCATATAATAGCATATAATAGCATATAATGGCATAAAATTGCAAATAATCGCATATAATTGCAAAATAATTCCACAAAATAGCATATAATAGCATATAATCGCATATAATCGCATATAATAGCATATAATAGCATATAATCACATTTAATCACATATATAATCACGTATATTATCTCTTAAAATCACATTTTATTATTTATACTCGCAAATAATTGCATATAATTGCAAATAATCGCATATAGTAGCAGGGTGAATATGATCCAACGTATGCATTCAACCTATTAAAGATCTTTTCAAAGATTTATTTTCATGCTGATTGCCAAGCATCATCCTGGAGATGGAACTGTAACTCTTGAGTCTACCAAAGACTGCACCTTGTGTAGGAATACTTCCTAGTGGGGACTTTAAAGGACCACACCAGACAGGACAAGGAGATCATGGTAAATTCTACGTCAACTAGTCAGACGGAGATCATCTTCGAGATCTATCACTTTCTGGATTATCATTCATAACCAGTAGTCGGCGCACCATTGATTTCTGCTTTCAAATGATAACTGCTAATACTCTTGTCGATTTTATTGCACAGAAACCAGCATTTGACCGGGACCGGGATCGGGAATAGCTCAAAATTGTCAATCCCAGTACCGGGATTCCCGGTGCCGGGAATCCCGGTCGATTACTGGTGCATGCAACTGGCCAGGTTTAGGTATCAGGTGATTTTTCCTGCAATTTGGTAGTTGTGAAATATCACCTTGGATTTCTGTTGTCACAAAACGTACCTTTTTAGACCTTTTCTCAAAGCATATAATAGCATATAATAGCATATAATCACATATAATAGCATATAATAGCATATAATAGCATATAATAGCATATAATCGCATATAATCGCATGTAATATCATTCGATCACATATATAATCCATTGGGTGGGCGAAAATTGTCCCCCGACAATTGACCCCCCGATAATTGACCCCCGACAATGTAACTCAATACAACATCACCACATACCATACTCCTCACGGTTCTCTTGATCTAGGAAGAATGCACCTTTGTTGTGGTGTGCCACACTCCACATGGACAAATCTCACGATACTCTTGATTTAAGAAGTAGGTACTTTTGTTGTGATGTGCCACACTCCACATGAACAAATCCGCTAAATACTGAATAAATGCCGAATACTGAATGAATACTGAATGAATACTAAATGAATACTAAATGAATACTGAATGTATACTGAATGAATACTGAATGAATACTGAATGAATACTGAATGAATACTGAATGAATACTGAATGAATACTGAATGAATACTGAATGAATACTGAATGAATACTGAATGAATACTGAACGATTACTGAATGAATACTGAATGAATACTGAATGAATACTGAAAATAATCGCAAATAATAGCATATAATATCATATAATATCATATAATAGCATATAATAGCATATAATAGCATATAATTGCATATAATAGCATATAATAATAACATACGATCGCATTCGGTAGACTCAAGAATTACAGTTCAATCGCCAGCATATAATTGCATATAATAGCATATAATATCATATAATCGCATATAATAGCATTATATAATATCATATAATCGCATATATGATAGCTTATAATAGCATATAATAGCATATATAATCGCATTCGGTAGACTCAAGAGTTATAGTTCCATCTCCAACATATATTCAATAATCGCATATAATAGCATATAATATTTTATAATCGCATTTAAATGAATACCAATGGTCGTTACGTTTAAATAGATAAAATTAAATGTTTTAAAAGAGCGATCCATCTGAAGAAGTAGGCTAGGCGGGATTACCCAACATGTAGGAATACTTCCTAGTGGGGACATTAAAGAACCACACCAGACAGGACAAGGAGATCATGGTGAATTCTACGTCAACTAGCCAGACGGAGATCATCTTCGAGATCTATCACTTTCTGGATTATCATTCATAACCAGTAGTCAGCGCACCATTGATTTCTGCTTTCAAATGATAACTGCTAATACTCTTGTCGATTTTAATGCACAGAAACCAGCATTTGACCGGGACCGGGGCCGGGATAGCTCAAAAATTGCCAAAC
This sequence comes from Bolinopsis microptera, assembly GCF_026151205.1. Lineage (NCBI taxonomy): Eukaryota > Metazoa > Ctenophora > Tentaculata > Lobata > Bolinopsidae > Bolinopsis > Bolinopsis microptera. The sequence goes on from NC_087073.1 coordinate 1,399,052, forward strand.
CCGGTACCGGGAATCCCGGTCGATTACTGGTGCATGCAACTGACCAGGTTTAGGTATCAGGTGATTCTGCAATTTGGTAGTTGTGAAACATCACCTTGGATTTCTGTTGTCACAAAACGTACCTTTTTAGACCTTTTCTCAAAGCATATAATAGCATATAATAGCATATAATCACATATAATAGCATATAATAGCATATAATAGCATATAATAGCATATAATCGCATATAATCGCATGTAATATCATTCGATCACATATATAATCCATTGGGTGGGCGAAAATTGTCCCCCGACAATTGACCCCCCGATAATTGACCCCCGACAATGTAACTCAATACAACATCACCACATACCATACTCCTCACGGTTCTCTTGATCTAGAAAGAATGCACCTTTGTTGTGGTGTGCCGCACTCCACATGGACAAATCTCACGATACTCTTGATCTAGGAAGGAGGTACTTTTGTTGTGATGTGCCACACTCCACATGAACAAATCCGCTAAATACTGAATAAATGTCGAATACTGAATGAATACTGAATGAATACTAAATGAATACTGAATGTATACTGAATGAATACTGAATGAATACTGAATGAATACTGAATGAATACTGAATGAATACTGAATGAATACTGAATGAATACTGAATGAATACTGAATGAATACTGAATGAATACTGAACGATTACTGAATGAATACTGAATGAATACTGAATGAATACTGAAAATAATCGCAAATAATAGCATATAATATCATATAATATCATATAATAGCATATAATAGCATATAATAGCATATAATTGCATATAATAGCATATAATAATAACATACGATCGCATTCGGTAGACTCAAGAATTACAGTTCAATCGCCAGCATATAATTGCATATAATAGCATATAATATCATATAATCGCATATAATAGCATTATATAATATCATATAATCGCATATATGATAGCTTATAATAGCATATAATAGCATATATAATCGCATTCGGTAGACTCAAGAGTTATAGTTCCATCTCCAACATATATTCAATAATCGCATATAATAGCATATAATATTTTATAATCGCATTTAAATGAATACCAATGGTCGTTACGTTTAAATAGATAAAATTAAATGTTTTAAAAGAGCGATCCATCTGAAGAAGTAGGCTAGGCGGGATTACCCAACATGTAGGAATACTTCCTAGTGGGGACATTAAAGAACCACACCAGACAGGACAAGGAGATCATGGTGAATTCTACGTCAACTAGCCAGACGGAGATCATCTTCGAGATCTATCACTTTCTGGATTATCATTCATAACCAGTAGTCAGCGCACCATTGATTTCTGCTTTCAAATGATAACTGCTAATACTCTTGTCGATTTTAATGCACAGAAACCAGCATTTGACCGGGACCGGGGCCGGGATAGCTCAAAAATTGCCAAACCCGGTACCGGGAATCCCGGTCGATTACTGGTGCATGCAACTGACCAGGTTTAGGTATCAGGTGATTCTGCAATTTGGTAGTTGTGAAACATCACCTTGGATTTCTGTTGTCACAAAACGTACCTTTTTAGACCTTTTCTCAAAGCATATAATAGCATATAATAGCATATAATCACATATAATAGCATATAATAGCATATAATAGCATATAATAGCATATAATCGCATATAATCGCATGTAATATCATTCGATCACATATATAATCCATTGGGTGGGCGAAAATTGTCCCCCGACAATTGACCCCCCGATAATTGACCCCCGACAATGTAACTCAATACAACATCACCACATACCATACTCCTCACGGTTCTCTTGATCTAGAAAGAATGCACCTTTGTTGTGGTGTGCCGCACTCCACATGGACAAATCTCACGATACTCTTGATCTAGGAAGGAGGTACTTTTGTTGTGATGTGCCACACTCCACATGAACAAATCCGCTAAATACTGAATAAATGTCGAATACTGAATGAATACTGAATGAATACTAAATGAATACTGAATGTATACTGAATGAATACTGAATGAATACTGAATGAATACTGAATGAATACTGAATGAATACTGAATGAATACTGAATGAATACTGAATGAATACTGAATGAATACTGAATGATTACTGAATGAATACTGAATGAATACTGAATGAATACTGAAAATAATCGCAAATAATAGCATATAATATCATATAATATCATATAATAGCATATAATAGCATATAATAGCATATAATTGCATATAATAGCATATAATAATAACATACAATCGCATTCGGTAGACTCAAGAATTACAGTTCAATCGCCAGCATATAATTGCATATAATAGCATATAATATCATATAATCGCATATAATAGCATTATATAATATCATATAATCGCATATATGATAGCTTATAATAGCATATAATAGCATATATAATCGCATTCGGTAGACTCAAGAGTTATAGTTCCATCTCCAACATATATTCAATAATCGCATATAATAGCATATAATATTTTATAATCGCATTTAAATGAATACCAATGGTCGTTACGTTTAAATAGATAAAATTAAATGTTTTAAAAGAGCGATCCATCTGAAGAAGTAGGCTAGGCGGGATTTGAACCCGCATTGTCCTGCATAGGAAAGTTGCCGTTAACTCACTAACCTGAGGCTCCAGATGGACCGCTGTTAAAATGAAAATATGAACATGTTTAACAAGATCGTTACGAATATCACGTGACGGATGCTATTATAACGTACTTGCTTCTTATTGGTCAATTAACTTGTCACGTAACCTTGACATTTCATTTACGAGCTTGTCAGTTTAAAATAATACATTATAGTTATAAATGGCTATGTGGCACAGTTCGTTAGTCTGCCTGCTTGTGAAATGTCTCGCATTCACAGGGTCCCGGGTTCGATTCCCGTCTGTGCCACTAGCTATGGGGAGAGCATCTGAATTTTCCAAGAATCTATTCATGTGGAGTGTGGCAAACCACAACAAAGGTGCATTCTTCCTAGATCAAGAGAACCGTGAGGAGTATGGTATGTGGTGATGTTGTATTGAGTTACATTGTCGGGGGTCAATTATCGGGGGGTCAATTGTCGGGGGACAATTTTCGCCCACCCAATGGATTATATATGTGATCGAATGATATTACATGCGATTATATGCGATTATATGCTATTATATGCTATTATATGCTATTATATGCTATTATATGCTATTATATGCTATTATATGCGATTATATGCTATTATATGCTTTGAGAAAAGGTCTAAAAAGGTACGTTTTGTGACAACAGAAATCCAAGGTGATATTTCACAACTACCAAATTGCAGGAAAAATCACCTGATACCTAAACCTGGCCAGTTGCATGCACCAGTAATCGACCGGGATTCCCGGCACCGGGAATCCCGGTACTGGGATTGACAATTTTGAGCTATTCCCGATCCCGGTCCCGGTCAAATGCTGGTTTCTGTGCAATAAAATCGACAAGAGTATTAGCAGTTATCATTTGAAAGCAGAAATCAATGGTGCGCCGACTACTGGTTATGAATGATAATCCAGAAAGTGATAGATCTCGAAGATGATCTCCGTCTGACTAGTTGACGTAGAATTTACCATGATCTCCTTGTCCTGTCTGGTGTGGTCCTTTAAAGTCCCCACTAGGAAGTATTCCTACACAAGGTGCAGTCTTTGGTAGACTCAAGAGTTACAGTTCCATCTCCAGGATGATGCTTGGCAATCAGCATGAAAATAAATCTTTGAAAAGATCTTTAATAGGTTGAATGCATACGTTGGATCATATTCACCCTGCTACTATATGCGATTATTTGCAATTATATGCAATTATTTGCGAGTATAAATAATAAAATGTGATTTTAAGAGATAATATACGTGATTATATATGTGATTAAATGTGATTATATGCTATTATATGCTATTATATGCGATTATATGCGATTATATGCTATTATATGCTATTTTGTGGAATTATTTTGCAATTATATGCGATTATTTGCAATTTTATGCCATTATATGCTATTATATGCTATTATATGCGATTATATGCGATTATTTTGCGATTATTTGCGATTTTATGCGATTATTGCTATATAATGGTTGTTGCATAGCATTATAAAACGTTTGTACTGCAGTTATGAATTCTGTAACCTGCTCATTCTGTGACAAGTCTTTTGCCAATAAATATAGTCTGTCCTCACACATTAGTAGGTATCATCGAGAGAACCGAGAGTCAGATGAAAGTTCTGCAATTCTACTGCCGCTGTCAAAAGCTAACTCAGATGTGACTGATGTCAAAATGGAGGGTCCTGATTCTGTATGTTCAGATGCTGATACAATAGTTTCTGAAGAATCTCAGCAAGGTGGTTCTAACTCTGATGTACCAGGTAGTGGTGATGATGAATTTAGTGGTGTAACAAGTAGCGATGATGAGTCCAACAAAGAATATAGTGCTAAAGAGTTAGAATCTGATACTGACTGGCAACACGTAGGCAAGCGGAAAGGAGTACCAATCAAACAACCAAACAGTAAAAAGATATCGAGTTTACTTAAATCTCTAGACGTCCTGTTACAAAGTAAATTGTGTAAAGAGCAAAATAAATGTTTTGACATTTTATTCTCATACATGATGAAAACCGAATTGTTTGTTGTCTTGAAGCAGCGTTTAATTGACAGCGGAGAAGACCTAACAGATATTTTAAGTTTGGAAGAACGATCTCTATTGGATGCAGTTATCACCACTACAAGTCTATCTGATGTAAACAAACTTATGAACGAAAACACAACTATTGTCGATAAGATTCTCAAACTTTATCTGAATAAGTAGTTGGTGGAACTAACTACCTGTACTAGAACACCATTAACGTGCAACTGTTATACAATGATTTATGTACCCAATCTTACTCTTGATGATTTCAATTTATGATTATAATGTTGACAACAACAAATTATCAATTAAACGGTAGTTTTATTTGTCTCTCGAAATTTATCAAATTTATAACAAGCAAATTTAATAGTTAATAATAGTGAATGGTATGGAGCCTTAGCTACTCCCTAGACTCGACTTTGAACCCTGAACCTTTTGTGCAGAAGACGGATGTTCTAACCACTAGGCTACCTAACAGTTGTTATATCTTAAAGGGTGAAAATGTGGTTCAGATACTGTAGCTATTGCTTAAATGTCAGAAAATTGATGATAAGACTTGTAATTTCCAGGAGTTCGAGCGATGGTAACCCTACACCACATTTCGTTATGTCACCCTCTGCTTATTTGGAGTGGTGACTGGACCGGGGTAAATCGTGAAGAATCATTTGACCAGTAATCAAATAACTGGAACCTGCTTGGCAACCGTTTAATCTGACTTTAGATCCTTTAGACAGGATTATTGAATTATTCATCATGACGTTCTGACGGGTAATCAAGTGACTCCTGTCACGTGATCTCGAGGTTCAATAACATTCATGTCACATGATGCTTAAGCTAAACACGTGACTGGTAATCAAGTGACAGGAACCTGCTTGGCAACCGTTTAATCAGACTTTAGATCCTTTAGTCGGGATTATTGATTGATTCGTCATGACGTTCTGGCTCCTCATTGGTCAATCAAATGTCACGTGACCTTGACATTTGATTGACGAGCTTGTCACGTGGTTACATGACATGTGATCTGTCACGTGACCCTTGTGACGTGCTGTCACGTGACCTGAGGGCGTGCTGTGAGTGGCTGGGGGCTACTTGATGACTGGCCTTCATACATTCCCATCTACTCACGTGATTATGAGCCTGAGGTCACGTGACTATGACGTCACCAGAGCTTTCAAGCTCTCTTTGACTTTGTTCCATATCCAGATTGGGCGACATCTGTCCGAAAGCGACATCTGTCCGAAAGCTGAATTAGGGATTTCGGACAGATGTCGCTGTCGGACAGGAGTCGTTTTTGGCGACATCTGTCCGAATTTCGGATCATATTGTAATTTCGGTTCACATTCGCATTTCACAAGCTCACAGGTAATCTCGTGACGTTCTAAAGCTGATGTGATCCCTTAAGATCTGATCCATCGATACGTGATTGACTAGTTGAGAACAGGATCGTGCTAGCCGTACCCTAACAAGCTGTCGATCACATCACAGGACATGAGCACATATAGGACAGCAGTATGGAGATCACTTATCGCAATCCACAATGGCAACCAATCTTCAGTTTATCCCTGGACGCAAAAAAGGCTCGGAGAACCCTATCCTAAATGGCTTCAGATACGTCTTCGACAAGCGAAGTAACGACACCTCCTACTGGAAATGTTCGGAATTCCGAAAGGGTTGCAGAGCCCGCATCCGTACCGTGGACAGACAACTGATCACTCCTACTCCTGACCACACTCACCCTGTCCACCATGCTGAAACAACCGTCCACGTCATTCCTGCAAACTACATCCTCTCAACGAACCAATGATGCTCTGGGACTCTGGATGGGACGAACGGACTCGTCGATCTTTCCTTTGGGGGACTCCTAAGAACGCAGATCATATGGTGGACGCGGAGCATTGGGTAGTCGACGGTACCTTCAAATCCGCACCTAATCTCTTCCATCAGCTCTTAACAGTCCATGGCCTCTTCCCTGACGGCTGGCACCTCCCCCTCTTCTAATTATATTGAATTAATTTATAACATTTAAATAACATTGAAACTATTGTCCAATTTATCGACATCAAATTAAAATAAACTGTGGTAGTAAACTATGGCTCAGATCATATCTCAAATTGGACATGTTACGTATACAATTTAGCAAGTAACAGTTTAGATCATGTCTCTAATTGGAAATGTGTCGTATTGAAATCAGGTCACAATTTCGGACAGATGTCGTTTTTTTCTGGTACCCTGATTCGGACAGATGTCGCTTTCGGACAGATGTCGCTGTCGGACAGGAGTCGTGTTACCCCATATCCAATATTTAATGCTTACTTTATGCTTACAAGCACTAACTGATGTTTGTCACCAAATTACTTGAAGTTCATACCAACGATCAAATTTTAAACATTAAAAAAAAAAAGACAATGACTAGTGTATGTGTATGTATTCTGTGTAAAATTATCTTTATCCCGGTTGTTGCGACAAGTAAAAATGCTCTTATTAGGGAAAGGAGATTACTCGACGTTTCAATGTAACTACATCGTATTACGTTCGTTTATTCTTGGCCGTTAATCAGACCCATGACATAACGCTATAGTCGGCAGTGACTGCAATTTTCTTCAACAATTACTGAATTATCCATCCATAAAGTGATTTACAAAATGACACCTAAACCTCGTGTTTCGGTGTTCACTTAAACGGTACTTGGCGGCTGAACTGTGGTGTCTGACGTTTGCAGCTAGATCGGACTCTGCATGATATTGTATTAGCAAATTTGTATAGTGTATAATTGTTTAGTGTTTATGATACTCTGCAACCTGGTAGCACGGCTGACACAAAAACAAAATGTTGGCCTGGCTTGTGCATAACCAAGTAAATAACACGCACTCCGATAAAAGCCGTCTGGAGAACCTCCGCAAAATGTTCATTGTAGTCAACGGGCACAAAGAAGCACTACTAGCAATTGTGTCCTTTACCCTCCTACATAATTTGAACATTTTTGTGGCAAACTCATTGAACAACATCTGAATTAAAATGTGTCTAGTATTAAAAGATTCAGTAAGTAATTTTTTCATGTACGCTGTACACTGTAGTTAGTAAATGCAAATCAAACTTTTTCGATCAGCCGCGCGCTGAACCAGTGTTGCACTAGGTAAAAATTGTGTATATTTTGTTCATTTTTGAGTGTAAATTAATTTATTAATTTATCACAAATTATTTTATTATAATATAACCACTTATGTGAAATGGTTATTTTGACTTTAATTATTTGAACTAAATATGAATTGATTGTGGGTATAAAATAAAATTTGTTTTACTAAAATTTGTTTTACTAAAAAAAAAATCGATCAAATTTGGTGCGTATGCCCAAATATGGTCATATGGTTTTTGGCTCATAACTCAGTCATTTTTTGCCCAATCTTGATGAAAATTCATATACTTATTCAGGGGACCACTAGCTACAAGTAGAGCACATTAAATCTGGGTTTTGGGCATGTTCAGGGTATTTGGCTAAATTGGGCCTAATTTGAACCAAATATGGGCGTGGCTGCCCCGCGGGCACCGTTTGGCGGTTGGGGTCGGGGACCCCCTCAAAAGTTCGGTCACCAGTCCTAGTTTGTTGGTCAACTGCTATCTCGAAACCAAGTTTCACAAAAAAATCAGGGTGAACCCCCCCCCCCCCCTTAAAGATAGCATTATGTCATCAAATATGTTTATCAAGTAGCTGAATGTGATCATCCGGGATTTACACTAAAGGTCATGAAAGTACGGTTTCCTAGTTCAGTTACCCCCCCCCCCCCCACTCCGTCAGTTATATCTTTTGTTAGCCTTCGAGAAGCCATGTTTATGAAAGGTACTGTGAAGGACTTATTTGGCGGACATTTGGAATTGGATGGGCTTCATTTAAGTAAAATTGGGAATGATTGGCTTGATAGTATCCTTACAGACTGTATTTGAATTGAGAAGAAGCTATTTCGGCCTGCAAACATATGTATACCTAATTTAAATACAAAAACGCTTTTTCAATATAAAGTTTCACTGGTAGTGGTTTGGCATTATACTTTTAGTAAGAGCCAGGCTGTTTTGGGTCCGCCATACTTGAGCATCAAGCATTTGTCAGATCTATCAAAAACCGTTTTATATTTTAGTACAATTTCTTGTTAAAAATATTGTTAATTGTAAGTCTTATTAGGTCGCCCTATTTTTTATAATAGTTATCTACATGTAGCTGTTACAAATTGTTGTAAACCTAAGTAACTGTGGACACTGTTTGGAATCAGCTACCATGTGATTTACGATTAAAAATAAACATACATTTTTAAATGTATTGAATGATTTTTCTCAATGGAGTTTCGTAAGAGTAACGTGGATGGCAGACGGCAGTCCTGCTAAGAAGAAGAATAGATTTCTGTGCGAAGAGAGGAAGAGGCAATGAATTTAATCAGCGATTAGAAGACACTTGAGCCTGGTTTCTCACACCCCAAACTTTTGTTGGATCTTGACCTGGACAACTTAAAACTCACAGAAACAGACTAGCTGACAGTTCATGATATCATCCGAAGTTTGTCACCACCAGGGGCTAAACTCCATGTAAGTTAACAGGTACAGCACCAATGTATGTCATCTTCCTCCTCATAAAGATGATGAATCATGCCTTGATTCAGACGCACTGTTGTAGGATTATATTTATATATATAATTATACTTAATCTAAACCTAACCTCTGTCGTTACTCTGTACTCTCGCGTTACACTTTAATCATCCAAAAAGAGTAATGGATAAGGTATTAAGACCGGAAAAACTCGAACTCGACCTGGGGACATCCGCGGATGGAGGAAATGTGAACAAGTTCCTGCACTGGAAGACGACGATGGAAAATTTTATATCCCTGTTTTATGGATTTTGTGATGTCATGAGAGATTTAATTTATTTTAATAAACTATATAAGGTGTGATCTGATTTTTCAGCCGGGGAGAATGTTGTAGGATTATATTTATACTAATATATGCTCCCTGGCTTCCAGCAAATATATTACCACGAAATACATGCTGGAGACAAATAAGTAAAGAATGAAAAAGGAGTCAGGTACAGTGTCACATTCCGACCAAAAGATGTCCCTATCGCCAAACCTGCTGTTATCTCTTATCCTTCATTTACCTCTCTTCCTCTCCCACAACCTTCTAACTTTCTAAAGAACCTCATACCCCCTTGAAGCCATCATTAACAAAAGATGACACATTTGTGTTTGGCAGCTCTCTACTCAAGAGCCAGAAAATAGACACACTTTCCAAGCGTATAAGAAACTTTAAAGTAGTCTGCCGGCCTGGGGCACGGTTTAAACTATTCGCAACAACCGACCGGGTATCATAGTAAGTTTTTAAAAAATTTCAAATTCATTTGCGAGCTGATATATACAATGAAGTCGAAAAGACTGCCAAACAGTACAACACCTCAAGTGTCTCAACTGTTTTTCTTCAAGTTGGGGGAAATGATGTCGAAATATGCTTCCAGATTCAGATATCAAATGTATATTTGAAGATATTAGTGATCTTTTAATCGGTTACAAAACAGATTTTTCCTGTTGCTAAGAATAAGATATAAATTTCTTCTCACCTATTCCTAGAAAGGCAAGTAATCTTACACATATTAGGAATATGCACAAGTTTAATTATTTATTAGGTGAAATGTGTAAGAAAGAATGTATTAGATTTGTTGACATTTTCTTCTAATAAGACCACTGCTATACTATGGTGCTTTTAGATTTTAATTTGTTTAACAGTTATTAATAGTTAATCTCTGTGTTAGTCAGCTGTGTATGTGAGAAAGAGCGTTAGCATTGTGACCTAAGCAGACTAATATCTAGATAAACTCAGTTGTTCCCAGTTGTTGATTGACTGTATTGATTGATTATATATTTACTATCATTTGTAGATTGTGTGTATCCATTGTTCTCGTGTCTAATAATAATCAGTTTATCAATGGTATCCATCTGCAACAAATTATGTTATGCGATGCATTTCAAATTTAGTTTTAAAATTGCTCTCAACAAAAATATCAAAACTGTTTTAATACTTTCAACACTACTATATAACAAATAATTTGAGCCTGAAGATGGCGTTGACGCCGAAAATTTTCCCTTACTCCTAACTTCCTTGTTTCACTTGTCCTTGTCTCTTCCAACCGGATAATATCCAGATATCAGTATTTCAACAAAAATACATCAATCGAAAGTTCTCTAAAAACTGTATTTTGCTCTATATTGCGATGAAAGCAGCGATAGACTCGGACAACTTCAAATAATTAAAGAACCAGTTGCTGCCACAGAAAGAGAAAGGGTTAAGGAGGCTGTGCGAGAATAAGAGGAGAAGACTGCTAAAGATAGATACAGAAGAGCAGAGAAAGCATAGTTAGCAGATAATGCAGAGGAGGTACCCACTCAGGGGCCCTTGGAGAAGTTGTTAAAACCTCTAGTTTTAAGGCAACCAAGTGCAACTACAACCACTCACTGAAGTTGTACCTACTACCTGGCTGCAACTTTCTTTAAAGAAAGAAATTTAATATTCTTAAATTCAATATTTTCTCATGCATCTATTTTATATTCGCACCATTTTACCTTCTTAACTTTAGTTCTTCGGTCTATTTTATATTTATCCCTCCAGTAACGTTTTTTGATTTTACGAGCTTTTTGATTTTAAGAGATAAGGTTTTTGGGGAAATTTAGATCACTTCTGAAATTGTCACCCAGTATTGGTCGAAATTCGATGCTCTTCTCGAATACGTAGCTTGTTTCAGACAGTTACGTTTATTTGTTAGCTCCTCGTTTATCAGGAGCATCCATAATACTTTCAGCGCTGCTATATAACAAATAATTTGAGTTCAGGAATAGCATGTACTAGTACCCCCAAAGGGGAGCCGTGAGTAATTCGTTGTTTGTTTGCTGTGCTGTCTTTATTAGCTGTGTGTTGCTTGGCTGTGCAATGTCAGGTACAGGTATAAAAACACCATCTACCGGAAATAGACGTGGCTCTGTGACAGTATGAATGTTCTTAAAAAAGAGGTCTGTGCCCACTGTTTAAAAAGTATCTATTTAGGCCAATCTATATTTGAATGCTACAACTGTAACTGTCCCATTCACTCTAGATGCTATAACACCAGTGACAAACAAAATCAAAAAGTTGACTAGTACTGCAATAATTGTCTCCACCTAGCAGTAATCCGTTATAACCCATTCAAGCTTCTGAATGATGACAATGATGATAACACTGATGCAGATGATGTTACACGTAAAATCTCTGAGGTACTTGAAAGCTGTGACTCATATTCTGTAAAAGACATAAACCACACCTTTGCTCACGAATTACAAGTGCAAAACTCACTAATATTTCAAAATCTTGATGGCAACAAATCAAACTTTGACTCGCTGGCAATTGAAATAGCTAGATTTACTAACAAATTCTCTGTAATTGGTCTTGCTGAAACAATATTATGACTATTGTAAGTCAAACACTGATAAATTTGCTGAAGTCTTGGGTAATAAACTAGATAATGAACCAATTATAGATTTTACCAACTTTCATGATATCTTTAAAAACAGCATTGACGAAACCTGCAAACTAGCTGTAAGCAGTCATCACTTGCTTCAGATTCGTAGATTATTTGTAGTAATTTAGGTTACGAACAACAAAAACGAAAGTAATAATGATGGTTACAAGATATTAAACTATAAAACAACACAATGAATAATCCGACAAACTTCCACTTCAAATCCTAATTACTCTGACTTATAACGCCCTACATCTACTGTAAAACACACGTCCTTACTCTACCCTTACCTATCACGGTTAACTCTCGTTAACCGTCTCTAACGGAGTCTTACCCTTAAACTAAACTTACATAACACTTTCAGCCCTCGCTGACCGTCCTTATATATCAGGCCCAAATCCACTATAGTTCATTCTCGCTCTACCTGAGCCCGATTGTTGTTGACACGAACCCACTCGTGTTGGATTAACCCGTGTTAACCCTGGCTACAACACAGCCTATTCCTGCTCTCCTGAGTTAACCAATTATGTTGACTCTCCCTACGCTTAAGCCAGACTGCTCATGTCCTCCGCACAGTTCCACTAACTACAGTCCACGATAATGCTCTCTCCAGGATCCTAACGTAACAGGTCCTGGCTCCAAAGTGTCCTACATCAATGGCCCTCGATTCGGGCAAACTCAATCTCCTTTTCTGACCTTTCCACCGGACCTTATATAATGTCCTGTCCGTGGTTTTTCACCCGACCTCTCTAACCAGACTCACGTGCCCCTGCTCACACCTTTGGCAGCTGGTCTTATCCCCCACTAAAGCTTCATTGTCCCGAGTCCAGGTGTTACGACTATTCATCTTTTTACCAAAGCTTCCTGTCTGATGACCTCTGAATCCATAGTTTGTTAGAACTCGCATCTTCTAGGAGCTATCTTTGACTCTCTATCTACACAAAGGCTTTACGTCTGAGGTTTCCTAAATTCATTGTCTCTCCTCTAGAGGGTGATATATTTCTCGCCTGCCCAGGTGAGGTTCCACCCATTATCGCCATTGTCTTCTCTTTCCCTAACTTTCCCTAACCACAGACCAGAACTGGATGTTCCACTTCCACTGCCTTATTACACAATACTGCCTTATTACACAATACTGCCTTATTACACAATACTATCTAAAATCTATCAAATAATCTAGATCAAATAATCACGGCTTACCCAAAACCACTAAGCGCACTATGCAGAACAACCCCTGGATTACTGGCGGGATTATAGCCTCAGTAAACCACTGCCATGGACTGTATGATGCCTGGGCGAAAGTCAGGAAAGTTAAGTGTAAACATGGCGAAACTGACACAAAAGGGGGCACATGCCTGTGTTCTATCTGCTGTAATAAAAGAAACCGTTATGATGACTACAAAGAATATAGAAAGGCTCTAAAAAAGGTTCGTAAAAAGGCTGTATCTGAATATTATTCTGACAAGTTTCTTGAAACTCAGGGAAACTCCAAGAAAACCTGGGAACTTATAAATAAAATTCGTGGCAAACAGAAACGTGATATCAGACCTATATTTACCATAGACAATGAAAAGATAACTAATCGCAGAGTTATAGCGAATGAATTCAATAAGTATTTTGTATCCCTAGCATCTAACCTTAATGCAGCCTACACAGAACTAGGAGAAATACAAATTAATCAGCTTCCAAGTTTCTGTGACCTCTTACCTAAATCGAATACAGCTAATATATATCTACATGACTGCTCACCTGAAGAGGTGGCTAAGATCATATCGGAACTTAAGAATGGCAAGGCTAGTGATATACCAGTACATATAGTAAAGGCAGTATCAGGTATAATTAGTCCACTACTATCGGTATTGTATAACGAATGTATGCAACAGGGAGTTTTTCCAGACGACCTAAAAGTAGGTAAAATAAGTCCAATATATAAGAAAGAAAATGCTGAGCTTCTTGAAAATTACAGGCCTATCTCAACCTTAGCGATATTTGGTAAAATACTTGAGAAGATCATATTCTCCAGGCTGTACAGTTTCTTTCAGTCGCAAGGATTATTATATGAAAATCAATATGGCTTCAGAAAAAATCATTCCACAAGCCATGCACTTAACTTCTCTGTCGACTACATTGAAAAATCACTAAGAGATAAAAATCATGTACTAGGCATCTTCATTGATTTAAGTAAAGCTTTTGATACAATCTGTCATGATAAACTGCTTAAAAAACTGAATGATTATGGAATTCGAGGGACTGCAAATAAATTAATAGCCAGTTACCTCTCTAATAGACAGCAATATGTTTCAGTACTTGGAGAAGAATCCGAAAAACTGTCTGTAATATTTGGTGTGCCTCAGGGGTCAGTATTAGGTCCCTTGCTTTTCATTATCTACATTCACCAGTCTCAATGTTCTCTTTATTCAACAGGTCACCAAGACGAGACAACTACTTCATCCCACCCACTCCGTCCTCACTATTCATCTACCAATCAACCAGTATTTGGAATCACTGCCGTAAGTCAACGAGTGAAATAGACTTCTCCACTCCTATCAGTATATTCAAGAATAATCTTAAGAAAGCTTTGTTAGAACTACAATCTAAATATGACAGACAACTATGGTGCAGTTACAACTTTGATGCAAATGAATTATCATTGAAATAGGTTAATTAACTAAACTTAATCATATGAGTAAACCACGGTGTTATTGCAAAGAACCATGACAAGGGTATCAGACCTATATTAATCTAAGAGACGAAACCAAACGAATCATCATACAACAAATTTTAAAATCCTGCGGCACAGGATCCTGTTGTTTTCCTACTCTGCCTCTCCCAAACCCCTCTCTCCTTCTCCTTCTTCAGGTTTATTCTACAATTTTTAAAATTAGATAGCAGATATATTTTCTTTCGAATGTAGTAATGGCATTATACATTATTTGGTATCGTATGTATGTTGTGTTTAGTGTTTGCTAACTAGGTATGTGCTATATATTTTGAAGAATTTTGAGGCTCACGACGTCTCGTCCCATGGGTTGAGTTGCAGGCTGAGTATATGTTCAAATCGCCTTACTTCGTATGGTGAAACATCGACAGGTTTGCCTTGACTTTTCGGACGAGTGTTTGCCCACCGGGGATCCAAAAATATGATCACCATGAACATTACTTTGACACGTGAACTTATCAAACGACTGTAATGATTCCATTAAATTTTCTTAGTACATTTAGCTAGTTTATAGTAGATACACACTATCACAGAATAGAGGAGCACAATTGGGCTCTTTGTTCTGCGACCGTGTTTCCTCGGTGGGCCGACAGGTTTTTGTTGTGTAGTAGTGCTGGGGAAAAACCACGCTTTAAATATCAATGAATGTAAATATTGTTAATTGACATTAGTGCCACAGTTTATGTTGTAAAAACAAATTTATGGTCAAACATTATATATCGTAGAAGGGCATGATTTACCCACATCACTAAGCATCTGGATGGATAATTAGCACACAAGGATAAACTGACCTTTAAACATGACCACCAGCAATAGCATATAACCATAGCTCCAAAATAAATAAATTGCTCTACATAGAAACATCTGGCCTGATCTTATCACATTGTGGTCCCCTGGGGTTCGGTAAAGCCCTTACAGGCAACTGGGTCCTTTTACCAGCCACAATAAAACTCAATGAAACAAGAAATTTCAATGAAACAAGAAATTTAATTTTAGCACATTTTACAGAATAAAAAGATGTAAAACAATTCATAAAATATAATGCCCATTTGGTGTATGACTTTTTGTCCTTGACTGCTAGTTTGGTTTTGGAAGGACAGGTAACTAACGGGGCAAGGAATGCGCGTGCCTGAAAGCTTTTGCACACACCGAAACGCTAGTTCAGTTAGGTTTTTAGAGACAGGGCTCATTTTAGGACTAGAAGAAATTTGTTAGTAGACATTAGGGGTTCTGTTTATAGTTGTTACTATAGGTTGCAGTCTTGTTGTGACAAAAAGTCTACACTAAAACATGCTTTAGTTTATATTGTGTGGATCAAGGATATTGTTATATATTCTAGTAATTTATTGTATGATTAACCGATATACTATTCAGGATGACTACCTGGGTTTTGGTTTTGGTTTAGCTTTTAGCTTTAAGTCTTGCGTTTACCTTGTCACAACGATTCATAACAATGGCGACGAGTCTGGTTTCGAACTTACGCTTATCCAAGGAAACTGATTGTGTCAGAGAGTGGCTGGAAATCTTTGAAAACGCCGCTTCTGTGTTCATTTTCGCACACGAAGATAAGTTACCAGATGACGCAAACGAGAAAACTGCTAAAAAAGCAGAACTCATGAGAACACTGTTAACAGTCAATCTGGGGCCTGACGCGTTGAAGAAGTTGCGTGCATTTACGTTTCCAGATGAAATTAAAGACACTACCTACGCTACCCTGAGAAAAACTCTTGTTGATCGGTTATCACCCAAAACAAACATTGTAGCTCAACAGCAGAAGTTTATGACGTTGAATCAGATTGCTGGTGAATCCTTATGTACTTTTATGTCACGATTGAAGGAAGCTGCTAATGTTTGTCAGTTCGGTGATTTGTTTGATTTAATGGTGCGTACACGTTTTGTGGCTGGACTATCCTCTGATAGGATACGTGCTGAACTCATATCAGAATCTGCTACCAACGACACGTCTGCCAGCCTGTTCGATAAAGCTCAGACGAAGGAGAACGCTCTGCAAAGTTCAATGTCAGTCACAACACACTATGTTCAAAAACCCGGGAAGTTTCAAAAACCTCAAAACTCTAAGTTCCATCAGAAGGCCGACCTTAGCATTGTTTGTTCACGTTGTACTGTTCGTGGTCATGTTGCGAAAAACTGCAAAGTTCGTTGCAGAAACTGTCGCAAACCCGGACATATCGCGAAGAACTGTCGTTCTGCTAAGAAGCAATCCCATTGTGTTGAAGGGATTGGTGATCATGATGATGGCAACGCTTGCGCTGCTGATTATGGGTACACACATCAAGAGTTGGAGAACACGTTGTACTGCGTGGAGACGGCTGATCCTGTCCAGATTCCAGTACAGACTCCTGTTCCCGATGGTACTCTTCCTGCATCAGTTGTTAGTAATTTATCCAGTTGTATTGATTGTAATCAGAAACCATTTCTTAAAGTTAAGATTAATGATAAGATTTTGAAAATGGAGTTAGATACTGGTTCATCTTTAAGCTGTATAAGTAAGTCTGATATTGCTAGACTAGGACTAACTGATTGCCAGATTGTTCCATGTTCCCAGAAATTGCGAGTAGCTAATTTTAATTGTGAAAGCATTGACTGCAAGGCCCTTGTAAACGTTGAATTTAAAGGCAAGAAATGGATTTTACCACTATATGTTGTCGATTGTCGGTTTCCCACACTCCTAGGTCGAGAGTGGATCATCCAGATGTTTGGTAAAGACTGGTTGGATCATATGATAGGACTTGTTGATGTTGAGCAATCTTACGCTGTCTCCAAGCTTCAGAGAGATGAATTTGTTAGTGAGATACTCCGCAGTCCTGTGTTCGATCCTGGTGTTGGAACTGTTAAAGGATTCGAAGCTTGTCTACAATTTAAGCCTGATGCGAGAGCAAAGTTTTGCAAGGCAAGGCAGGTCCCATTTGCCATCGTAGACAAGGTTGGGAAAGCCATAGACGAGTTAGTGAAGAATGGACAGCTGATTCCAACAGAGCACTCAGACTGGGCTTCACCCATAGTTCCTGTCATGAAAGCGGATGGTACGATTCGCATATGTGGTGACTACAAGACTACCGTAAATCCTAATCTTGACACAGCTATTTACCCACTTCCTACGATAGAAGATTGCTTGAGTAAGATTGTCGGAGGTAAACTGTTTACTAAGCTGGATATCAGAGCCGCTTATAATAGTTTGAAGTTGAGAGAATGTGACCAAAAGATTGTGACTTTGAACACACACAAAGGATTGTTCAGTCCTACTTCTCTACCATTCGGTATTTCATCTGCCGGACCGATATTTGAACGCAAGATGGATGATACCTTGAGAAAGACAGAGAACACAGCATGGCGTGTTGACGACATTCTAATAACTGGACCTGATGATGAGAGTCACATGAAGAACGTGAGAACGGTGATTACAGCACTAGAGAATGAAGGCTACAAATGCCGGCTAGACAAGTGTGTTTTCATGGAGCCTAAGGTGACATTTCTTGGCCATGAAGTATCTGCTGACGGGATAAGACCGCTGAGTTCGAAAGTTGAAACGATAGTGAGAGCACCGTATCCTACTACTAGAGCGGAGATGATATTATTTCTTGGTGGTGCACAGTACTATTCACGTTTTATTCCCAACATGTCAACAGTTGTTGAACCACTTAACCGTTTAAGACCCGCTGACAGTATTTTCCACTTTGGAGATAGAGAAAAGAGAGCTTTTGATGAGTTAAAAGCACTGTTATCGTCTGACTTGGTTCTAACAGTCTACAACCCTGAGCTGGAGTTAAAGCTTGACACGGACGCTTCATCCGTTGGTTTAGGAGCTGTTATGTCACATATTGATGAAAATGGGACAGAGCGACCGATCGAGTATATATCTCGAACACTGACGAAATCTGAGAGAAACTATTCCATGATAGAAAAAGAAGCATTGGCAATAGTTTGGGCGACTAAGAGACTGCACCGTTATCTTTTTGGACGACCATTTACCCTAGTTACAGACCACAAGCCGCTGGAATCTATCTTTCACCCTAGTCGTGGGATTCCTAGCATGGTGGCAGGTCGTTTACAACGATGGTCATTGTTCCTAAGCGGTTACACTTACAAGATCCAGTTTCGACCCACTGGTAAACATTGTAATGCTGATCTATGTTCCCGTTTTCCACTGCCTTTAGACACATCGGCAGAGACGAGAGAGTTTGATGACGAGTTAACAGAGGAGTTTGAAATGAAACCTCTAGATACTGTTTTCAGCGTGCACTACTTCGGTGATGACAAACCTTTGATTGACGCTGAGTTAATAGCTAGTCACACAAGAAGAGACAAGACACTTGGTCGAGTGTTACAGTTTGTTAAAGACGGCTGGAACGAGAAACCCCCTGTTGATGTCGAGCTGAAACCGTTTTACACACGTCGAAACGAGTTGTCAGTAGACCAGAACTGTATTGTCTGGGGATCTCGAGTTGTTATTCCAGAGAGTATGAGAAAGAGCGTGCTTTCAATGCTTCATGCAACACACATGGGCATTTCACAGACCAAAGCACTAGCGAGAGGCTATGTTTATTGGCCAAACATGGATGCTGAGATCGAGAAAATGGTTAAACTATGTGAACCATGTCAACTAAACCAGAAGAAACCCGCTAGATCTACACCACACCCATGGGCTAAAACTATGGAGGCTTGGGAGCGGATTCATCTAGATTTCTGTGGACCCTTTCTTGGATCTATGTGGCTGATAGTTATCTGTTCGTATTCAAAATGGTTAGAAGTTGTTAGAATGACGAACATTACAAGTAAGAGAGTGATTCAAGAGTTACGAGACATCTTTAGCCGTTGGGGACTACCCAAGATACTAGTATCAGACAATGGATCGAGTTTAACTTCAGAAGAGTTTAAAGTATTCACGAACAATAACCAGATTCGACACGTGCTTATTCCTGCTTACTCACCTGCAAGTAATGGACAAGCAGAAGTTGCAGTCGGACTGTTTAAAAGAGCTATGAAACGGATGATCTTGAAAAACCCTGACGTTATGTGTAACCTGGCTGATTGGCTGCTAAACTACCGCAACACACCACACACCACTACCGGAGTAGAGCCTGCAGTTGCGATGATGAAACGACGGACGAGAAACGCCTTGAGTTTTCTACACCCGAGTTCGAGTAGTAAGTTTGCCAAAGTTGCTTTAAACGATCAGAACACGATTGCTGAATCGAGACTTCGTGATCTGAAGATTGATGACACTATATCGTTCTATGATGAGAACAAGAAGTGCTGGAGAAACGGTGTTATCGAGGGTAAGGAAGGTACCAAAGTGCTACTGATCAAGACACCTGATGGAGTCTACCGCAAGCATTTGGACCAGGTAATCAAGAGATCTGTTGTGTCAGAACCGTTGCAACAAACAGATCCGGATACACCACGAGTTGAGCTGGAGATAAGAGATGAGCAGAGTTCTACAGCTACTGATGGTGATTTCGAGAAGACAGCTAGCTTACCTGAGAGTACAGAGCCGGAAACTTCGATTATAGTTGGTAATAATCCAAATCTACCCGCTGAGCCTGACCATAAGGCAGCCGTTGAACCTATAATCACTGCACAACCTGTACTTAAACCACGTGAGCTTGCCATAGAAATTAACCGTAGCACTATAAAACCTAATATTGTTAGAGAGCATGAATTGCAACAACCTAATTTGCTTCTGCCAGCAAACTTTGCACGTGATAGTAAACCACCAGACAGGCTAAGTTACCGCAAACTGGGAGGAACATAAAACACGTTTCATTATCACATTTTATGACAGTTGTTTTATTTTGAATGTGTAAATCTAACCACACATTAATCCAGTTAAATTATCCAGATCAAACATAAAGTTATAAATATTCCCTGTCACGTTTAAGTTTTGAAGAATAACACGTTATTTTTTGTTTTAAACGGAATGCGCTAAGTTTTAAATCGTGTAGCGAGCGCAACACGTTTCAGTATTTTCACGTGAGTTCACTTAACAATTTTGTAGATTTCATTTTGACCACGTTTTCAAACATTTTAAATTTTGTACGAAAGATTTATATCACATTTTTTTTACGAATTCAGTTAAATTATTAAATCTATATTGTTTTTAACACTTTTTAGTTGAACGGGATGTTATATATTCTAGTAATTTATTGTATGATTAACCGATATACTATTCAGGATGACTACCTGGGTTTTGGTTTTGGTTTAGCTTTTAGCTTTAAGTCTTGCGTTTACCTTGTCACAACGATTCATAACAGATATAAAATGTGGCTTCAAGGTGGATATTAAAGAGCTTGCGAAAGATTATGGCCTTTGTATCAATGGTTATAATAAGCTATAAATATCTTAAACTATACAGTGCTAATTAAAAATTTCTTTATACTTCATTCTCAGATTAGATTTAAAAATTCAAAAAATATACATTTATTTTATTAATACCTTCTCACACATTCTTTACTCACAGGACAAGACTTGGAAAACAGTAGCCTAGAGGAATTTAATTGAGATGTGTGTGAACAGCCAGTTATAAAGTTTGGAAAATAATATTTGTGCAGTCAAAATCTTTTACGGTCCAATCAAGCAGGGCGTGGTTATGCTGATTGGCTAATAGCGCACTTTTAAGTTTTCCTCGCAAGCACATTACACTAGTAGTAAAGTCAGTCATTCTGAACTTTGGGGTTAAAATGTTAAAAATTTTGGTTGACCTAGTGTTGTGGTTGTCAGGTGGGTCTACCTGACAGATAAGAAGGCAGGGTTTCCTCGACGAACATGTGTAACCCTCATATAGGGATATTGGAGCACGGAATTTCATTATCTTGTAGAGCTCGAGGTAACTGTGGTATGTATAGAGATTTTGTATAGCTAGAATATTATTATGCTTGAATATCGGTTTGGTGTGTTCTTTTATGAAAAATTTTTGGTCAAGTTTCTGGTGTCCTATAGGCCTAGTACGTGCACAAGTCTTAAACTTATCAAGGTACGCCAGCCTATCACCAAATAGTACTCTGAGACAGTACTTCTGAGCAGTAAATATTGAGCTTATACGTTGCTTGTCATGCCAGTACTGTCATAAACTGTAACCAACTATTTAAAAATAAGATATCTTTTGCTAGAATTTTAAATTTTAAGCCATAGAGCAATCTTCTCAATTTTAAAATTTAAAAATAACATTTTACCCTAACTATGATGTGGTGGCATTTCATACTTAACTAAAATTCAACTTTGAAAGTCAATAGATTATTAGTCACAACAAAATTATAGTTTAAGACATCCATTTTGCATTGTGTTTCCATTATTAGAATTTATGATATGTATTGATTGAATAATTGGTAATAAATTTAACTTTTGTTTTATTAAAGTAGGTTTTAGACTTTGCTTGATACAGGTCCATTTGAGCTCTTAGTTTTATCTCCTTGTTTATCGGGAGCCGCGTATGTTATATTGTTGATTTATGTTACTAACCAAATGCTACTATTTTAGCCTTTCATGTTTCACCAATAAAGTGTATCTCTTGTCCTGTCCCTCTCAAAGAGATTTAACAAATGGCGACGAGCAGTAAGTGCGAACCTTTAACCGCAAACTCGTGTATTCATTCATGGTTCGAACGATACGAGTTTTTCCTAGCAGCAGGAGATCGTTCAACAGTGATTCCAGTGTTAGCGGAGGATAATAGCAATGCGGCAGTCAGAAATGCAGCAATTTACAAGAACTTATCTTTGTTTATTTCAAAGTTAGACGAACACATGTACAAGCTATTGAAATCACTAGTTATGAAGAGTGCAAGACTGTAATAATAAATCACCTCTGTCCCGCTCCAACGAAGTTTGCGCAGCGATTCAAACTTAGAAGTTGTACACAGGAAGAAAATGAAGGTACAGCTACATACATCTCCCGGTTGAGGACTATTGCAAACGAATGTGATTTCGCAAACTATAATGAATCGTTGCTGGATCAGCTGTTGGCTGGCTTGAAGGACCAAAGAGTTGTGTCAGATTTACTGGCGAGAGAAAACCTGACTTTGGCTATTGCAGTGAAAGAAGCTTTGAGCAAAGAGCAGGCTAACAGAGAGGCTCAATTTATGTCTGGCGGAGAGTCATCCAGAACTGTGAACTATGTCAAAAATCAAACCGTTTTCAGAAGGACGATGTCCAAAAATCCTTATAATAAAGAGGATTCATCAAACAAAGACTCTGGTAAATAGAAGCAGAAAGGAACTAAATGTGGTCGGTGCGGTCTGCGTGGACATAAATCAGAGAAGTGTACCGTTCGGTGTAACAAATGTGACAAGATAGGTCACATAGCAAAGAAATGTAGGCAGAAGGGAGTGCACAATGTCGAGGATTCGAGAGCCGAGGATTCGAGAGCTGAGGGAGAGTACGACATGGATGAGAGTTGCGAGAGAGTATTAGATGATGAGCTCTACTCTGAGTATTACGATAATTGTAATTTAGTGGAGACCGTTCTGGAAAATGGTGAATCTAATACTAATTGTTCTTTTCCATGTGCTGATATTCCAAATTGTGTGCATGTAACCGAGATGAAATCCATGCATGTTGCTCGTGATGTGTTAAATTCTGTTGATTTAAGTGAAGCACCGAATTCTTCTGTTGAAATATCGAATAATTTTGATTGTGTTGCCGACAATTTAAGTTTAACTAATCTATTTTTGATGTGTTAAATAGGAAAGATTCTGATTTTGATATTACCACTGATAAGTTGAAGTCTGAGTTAAGTCTGATATTCGATGAATTGTGTTCTGACATAAATGTTACTGATTTGAGTAAACCGTATGTTGAAGTTAGAATCAATGGGAAACTTCTGTGTATGGAGTTTGATTCTGGGTCTGCGGTTTCAGTTGTAAGTAAACGTGCCTTGATGTTCTGTGGTTTATCCAACTTAACACTTACCCCCAGCAGTGTGCTCTTAGTTTTATCTCCTTGTTTATCGGGAGCCGCGTATTATATTGTTGATTTATGTTACTAACCAAATGCTACTACAGGGTGGCCCATAAGTGACTACCCACACGCAACCTCTTAATAACTCACGTAATTCGTCTCCAAATTGCACCAAAATTTCAGAGATTATAGATATGGGTCAAACTTAGATTTCCTGAAAGTTTCGTAAGCCACGCCCAATTACAGTGGGCGTGGCGTGACACTCCCTCTTTTTCACTATTGTCTTCATAAAATGAGAACGCTTTAAGCTAAGAACTCAAAATTTTTTGCACACATTTGGCTTGATAATTGAAAACCTTTCCCAAAGTTTCAAGTTCATTGGTTAAAATATGGCTAAGTTATGACCATTTCAAAACTCATCGGATACGTGATCCGAGCACTCAGTCAGTGATCACTTATGGGCCACCCTGTATTTTAGCCTTTCATGTTTCACCAATAAAGTGTATCTCTTGTCCTGTCCCTCTCAAAGAGATTTAACAGCGTACATAAGTTGTTTAGAAGTAGTTTGTTCGTTACTGTTGCCCTTTCCTTTGACCAGGGAGCGCCCCGTAGAGACCAGTCAAGACGGTCTCCGTATTATAGCAGTTTTCTATTTTACACCATCTGGAGGCCACAGTGGGATATAGATACCAACCTGTTATATATTGTATTATTACTATAATTGATATTGTTATATTTACTAATCAATGAAATTCCCTAGCCTCTTATGGCTAGTTCCAAATAGACTGTTCCTTGTTATATCAACTGGCGACGAGATGGCAAACAAGTTGGAGAACCTGTCACTAATGGCCCGGAGGACCAGTGCCTCAAACTGGTTTGAAGATGCGATAGATGTAGAGAAGGATTGGAGAAGGATTTAGAGATGGTGAGGGGTGAGCTGGTGGAGAACAAGTGAGGGGTTAGTGGAGGAGGATGAAGAGGATAGGAGGGAGTTTAGAAGAGTTAGAGCGAGGAGAACAGCAGAAGACAGAGTAAGGAGCGTGGTCGTAGTACCATGCTCCCAAGAGAGAACAGTAAGGGTGGCATCACCACCCCCAAGATCCAGATCCAGAACGCTGCCACCTCCCCCGCCCAGGTATTTTTCGGAAGAGGACAGAAGGAGGGTACAGAGGGGTGAATGGGAGCTCCAAGGTGCCGAAAGGACGATCGGACCCTGGATGCGTTGGGATATAGTAGGGAGAGGTAGGACGACCCTGGCTCTAGAGTGTAAGTGGTAAAGTGGAAGGACTTCACTGAGGTTTTTTTGAAAAAGGATGTACCGAACTGATACCAGAGCAAGGCATCTCCGTAGCTCAGAACGTTTCAGTAAAGTCTTTATCAGTCCAGATAGGTCTCCAGAGGAACGTGCCGAACAGCAAAAGCTTGTTTTAGAACTCAAGAAGAGATCAAACGACGAGCCAGATAAGAGACACTTCATAAAAGGAGGCAAAGTATGTAGTGTGGACAAAATTGTTGTTTGAAATGTGTTAAGACCGAGTTTTGCTTGGATTTATGGATTCCTGGTTCGCTAAGATTTTAATTTTTTTTGATAAGCTTCTAAATCATATTCGTCTTTCAACACAAGACTGTCAGTCTTCTAGAATTTTGTTTTGATTTGTGTATTAAGCTGATGTATTTAATCTTACTTCCAGGTCCATAATTTCGTGTGGAGTATATTTTTAGAGTTATTTAGGTTTTATATTAGCAGATTTAGGTATATAATTATTGTATATTATTGTATGTATAAATTCTTGAGTAAACATTAACCAGTAAACAAAGCTGGTTCCCAAACAAAAACAAACCAGAAGCAAGTCATAGCTTATATTTGGTTGATTGTAATGTTGTGATATTGCATAATTTATTGTAAATGTAATATATGTTTCAGAATTATGTAATGTAACGCGATGGAAGTATTTTAAGCGGGCATATCCTATCCAAACCCAGGATACATGACATAAAAGATTCGTTTTCACTTGTTTGCATGAAAAGCATTAACTAGTATGAAAAAGCTTCGGGACTAGAAGCCGGGGACACGGTGATGATAGCGGGCTGGTTAGACAGCAACAGGATGTTTGCAGGATTTGTGAAACGTGGAACAAAACGAGTTTTGGTGAAAGAATTTGACAGTGAATCGAGTGATAGTAGCGATTTCGAGGAAAAACCTTTCACAAAAGCAAGAAAGTTTAAGTCTGCAGATGATCACCAGGTTCGTGAGTTATTTCCAATGTAAAATATAATATTAGTTTAACATTGAATCTTAGTTAAGCTGCTTAGCGGTTCTTCGTTCTAGGCGTAGGAATAATGACATGAAATGACAAAGAATTACAAACTGTATCACTGTATTTCACGTTAATTTAGTATACATCTATCTTATCATTCACCATTTCATCTATCACCCTATCACAGACATTATTCCATTTTCAGAAATGCCACTGTCCTAATGGCCGGAAAGGCAGTTCAAAGCGTGCTCACTTTCACTGCAAAACATGCACAAAGATATTTGACCGACCTGAAAGAATGAAAAAGCATGAAGACAAGCACAACAGCGCTCCTATCAAAAGAAGGTCAGACAAGGACCCAACACGGAATACATACGACGAACTTCCTTTTGCTAAGGTTGACAATCATCTACCCTAACTTGAACAAGTTCAATGTAATACTAAGTGTGTATTAAAGGAATATTTTTTCTTTTAATTACCTTTCTTTCATATCTATCATACATCTTTTATCTTTTATCTTTTATATCTAATATCTATGTATGTCTATCATATCCATCATATATCTTTAGTTTATCTATCTTTTATCTTCTTTATTTATCTTTTATCTTCTTGATCTAGATCTTTTATATCTATCATATATTTTTCGTTTATCTATCTTTTATCTTTTTTATCTATCTTTTTTATCTATCTTTCATATTATCATATATCTTTCGTTTATCTATCTTTTATCTTTTCACTATATCTTTTAGGTCAAGAATCAGGTCACCTGTATAGCTAGTATAATGTTGTAAGCCAGCTTCAGCTGGCTTACAACATTATACTAGCTATACGACATACAATATACGTAATGTGGTTCAAAAGGAGTTTCTCTGATGGCGAATTTTCTTCTGCTGACTTTCTTATAAAAAGAGTCTTGAAACCTCAGCTAAACCAAGACCGTCAGAATACGGAGGAATTTCGGAATCCAGAAAGAAGGGGATAATCGACACATTGTATCCATTAATGCCCACCATAAAGAGAGTATTTTGGGACAATTTGTAAACTTGAACTTGTGAACTTGAACTGATAAAATTTAACTTTTTCTACTGTTCATTCTATTATATTTCAGAGTTTCATTGTCTGATATTTTCATAATTATGGACTGAAAAACCATTATTTTCAACACGAATTAAGCATGCATAATGACACAAAATAGTGTATTATGTAGGGAAGCATCTACATAGTTGAATACCAAAACACTGCAAAAAGGAAGTAAGTAGTCGAAAATCTGCAAAAAGGAAGTATCTCGCTTTAGCAGTCAAATTTTTTCTGGCAGTGAAAACGGAACCCGTTTTCATGAAAAATTGGTTCAAATAATCGGAATAAAATTGTTCAGAAAAGTTACCCTAGACGATTCTAAATGTATTCAAACAAAAATTAAAAGCATGATGCAGTCAGCTGAATGTCAGAAACGGGTCTAGTTTACATGCTTTTATCTCAAAACGATGGTTTTTCAGATACTTCTTTCTTGCAAAAAGGGGCAGCATAGAACAGACATTGATTCAAAGTCGCTAGCAATCCCTAAATCGAGTTGTTCTGAATATAAACAAAGGTTGTTTGTCGCAGATGGCAGTTCCAACCAAACTACTGCAGCTTAAGTCTTGAAGTTGGAGCAGAGAAGGCATTAATCTGCTTGGCTGGTATTGTCCAAGCTGAATCAGCTTGCAATCGAGAGTGGGGATTCAGGTAACACCTACAACCCATAACACAGGATCGCTCAGAGCATTTTAACTGAGCCAGAACAGTTTGATTCCTTGAGGCTTAAGGAACATTTGTCATCGATGTAGAAGGGTTTCGGAGGTTGGGAAAGAAGGAACGGGTATTTAGGTTACTGGAGCAGAAAGACACTGTAACGAGTAACAGCGACCGATAAATACTCCCCTCGACCATCGTGGTCAGATTCTACAGGAGCTGGAGAAGTAGAAACTAGAGATACTATCTCAATAGAAGGAGAGGAAAATGGGGATAAAGACGGAGGAATATACTATAGACTACTTGAGAAATAGAAAGAAACTGTACGAAATATAAACTTGTAAACGTGAATAATGTTTTAGTAAATGTGTTTATCATTGACTCTGACATCAGGTATGGTCGTGGTTTAATTGATGCACCAACTTGGTGCACGCCTGAATATAATGGATCCAGCTGTCAATAACTATGACCAACGCGAACGATGCTAACGGAGTTGCAGCCATAAGATTATCATTTATCTATCTTTTATCTATCTATTATATATCTTCTATCTATATTTTATCTATCTTTTATTTCTATCTTTTATTTATCTTTTAGATCTAATATCTTTTATCTAATATCTTTTATCTAATATCTTTTATCTAATATCTTTTATCTAATATCTTTTATCTAATATCTTTTATCTAATATCTTTTATCTAATATCTTTTATCTAATATCTTTTATCTAATATCTTTTATCTTTCTTTTTTATCTATCTTTTATCTATTTTAGGTCAAGAGTCAGGTCACCTGTAAAGTCACGGGATTAACAGCATAAGCTACAGTGAGTTGGAGCAAGGGAAACCAAACAACAAACGGATCAGCTGAAGCGGATCAGAGCGGTAATACTATAAAGCTATAAATGCTGTACAAACAATTTTAAATCTTACTGCTTATAGATTTTTCGATATCAAATCTTTAACGACCTGCTCTTCAGGAGTTATTCGCTTAGAGAGTTATTCGTCATCATCTACTAAGGAAGCAGCTTTTGCAGTTGATGGTGCACTTAATGTTGACATCAGTTTCGTGGTGATTCTTCTTGGAGCTGCCGGAAAATATGTGAACTTCTACGGCTTCTGTGGAGCTATCTGGAACTATATTACCCATATTTGTGTGCGACAATTATTCTGACAGAAATTTTCTCAAAGAGAAAACACGGAGTTCACGGGGTTCTGGAAGTGATATTAATTTTTCATTACAATCACCGTTCCCCAAGGACTTCGTGAAAGATTTTATGAAAAACATTAAAAACAAAGATAAGTTTTATGACTTATTAATTTCCTTTCTCTACGAGAAATAATAATTATTAAACAGAAAGTATGTTTTCACGAACCGCCGAAAGGTTACTTCAAATCATATCTCAGAAATGGAAGATTGTAGTAACCTTGAGGCGGATTCCCGAATCGTACTTCATACTGTTAGTGCGATTCGGAAAGAACTGAAGAGAGTTGTTGTTAGGAGTAATGACACGGACGTTTTAATCATATTGATTCAGTATTATAATCACTTCTGTGAAGTGGCCAAAACCGACAATTTTAACATCATATTGATGTCTGGGAAATCCACATCTGCTACTGGAATCCTCTTCATCAACATTAACTTGGCATCCAAGTCGTTTACTTCACATCAGCTACGAGGATTACCCCTGCTATTTACAATGGCAGGGTGTGACTATGTGGAGTCATTTTATGACGTTGGACAGCTGTCATAGCTCAACATCTATTTAAAAGATGATATCATTCTGAATGTGTTTGTCTCAGAATGAAAAATGGCTACTACTCTAAAGAACATGGAGCATTTGCTGACATGTAAGGTCAGTATTGTGCGAAGCATATTTTATACCAGATTTTGTTGATCGATGCTGGTTGTTCTTAAAATAAAATATTACTGTCCTATTAGAAGAACCACAGGGGGTTTTAATTAATGCAATAACAATTTAAAATGCATAACTTTCCTTCTCACCAAACGTGAAACGAAGGCAAATCTCATGATGTGAAATATTTTCAGGATTGTACTGATTCGGTGAACAGATGTCAGGGTAGGATTGAGTTGACAAAGCTCAAGATGAAAAGGTAATTCAATATCAGATAATTATTATCTGATATTGAGATAATAGTGATTTGTTACATTTACCTAGAAGTTAATTGTTTTGGAAATATACTGTGTAATAATGGTTAGTAAGTTCTAAAAACAGTGAATTAAAGTAGACGCCATCCTTTGAATAAATGTCAAGAACCCACTTCACCAGATAACGCTCCAGACCCTCTACCCCGCTGCTAAGGATATCTGCAACCGCAAGCTTGATGCCCTGAGACCTCTCCACTCCCAAGGAGAAGTATTTAGATTTCTCAAGATGTTTTAAAGATTTCTCAAGTTGTTTTAAAGTTTTCAAATAATCCAAAGATTTCTCTCAAAAAGCTTTTTGTAGACAAAAGTGTTAGAAATAAAAAAGCAGTCTGTCGTGAGATTTATTATTACTAATATGTACTATTTACAGGATGTTTCATATTTAATGTAACTCTGTTAACAACTGTATCATTTGGTAACTCTCGACACACAACACTTTAAACATCCTCAACTAAACAAAAGTATGGATAAAGTATTGAGACCGGACAGACTTGAACTGGACCTAGCTACATCAACTCAAGGAGGAAACGCAAACAAATTCACACATTGGAGCACTACGATGGACAACTTCATCGAGACACTGAAAGACACCGTAACTAGTGACGAAGCTAAATACAAGGTTCAAATAAACTTTATTAGCCCCGATATCTTCCTGCACATATCGGGGCTAACTAAATACACTGAAGCCAGCGCCGTCTTACAGGCTCTATTCGTAAAAACGAAAAACCCAAATTATGCTCGTCACTGCCTGGCCATGAGAACCCAGAAGGAAGGAGAATCCATCGAATTATACTTGTTGGCACTAGAAAAACTAGCTAAAGAGTGTGACTTCAAGGATGTAACTGCTGCAGCGCACCAAGAGGAATGTATCATAACGGCATTCATATCAGGATTGAGCTCACATCAGATCCGCCAACGGCTACTTGAGGATACTAAACCCTTATCTGACACAACTAAGGCAGCTACCACACTTGAGCAAGCCCTCAGGGAGAGTAAGCACTACTGTTATTATATATTGATATATGATTTTATATTGTTAACTAATCATACTAATAGCCTTTAGGTTTTAGGAAGTGATCGTTTCAATTGTTCATCATTGATAAGAACCCCGGTACACAACAATGGCGACTGTGATGAGATATCAGTTTAATGAACCACTCTCCACGACAAATGTCACAGATGTAAGAAGTTGGTTTGAACAATTTGAGGTTTTTCTAGAGGTCGGGGAACTGGTGGAAGACCCGACAATCCCAGAAATCCCGGAGGACGACAACAGAGCTCAGGACGAAACTGACAGACTTACTTGAGAAAGGGAAGTCCGGATAGAGGAATTGAAAGAGCTTCAAAGAACCAAGCTACTCATCGTCAACATGGACTCAAGTATGTTTAAAAAAGCCACAAACTTGTGTAAACCAACGAAGCTAGTGGAAGAGAGATACAGTAAGTTGAAGCAGAGACTATGCGAACATTTCGCACCCAAGCCAACCAAATTCGCTTCAAGATATCACTTCACACAGATCAGACAAAAGGAGAATGAAAAGAGCACTAGCTATATGGAGAGACTGCTAGTATGTGCAACTGATTGCGAGTTTCAGGATCTAGATTCCAGATTGTTAGACCAGTTTGTAGCAGGACTAAGAGATGAGAGAGAGAGAAAGCCAAACTGCTAAAGAAGACCAATCTGACCCTAGAAATCGCAAGAGAGCACATGTTGTCACTGGAGAAGACCAAATTGGAGGCTCAAGAAATGAACGCATCAAGCAGTGGAACAGTGAACAGTGTTAAGTCTAGGAAGAAAGAGAGATCCCACAGGACTGACAAGAAAACAGTCGTCACATGTAAGAAATGTACACTGAAGGGACATTCAGAGAAACAGTGTTTCACGAAATGTCATGCCTTAAGAAAGTGGGACACATCAGAAAGAACTGTCAACACGTAAAGAGAAAGAATCAGAGAAAGAAAGACGTCAAAACTTATCATGTGGAGTCTTGTTCAGATAGTGAAAGTTCAGAAGAGAGTAATTCAGAGCTTGAGAGCGAGAGTGAGGAGTCAAGTGAGGAAATTTTATTTGTGGAGGAGGTGTTAGATTATTCACTAGTAGATAACTCAGAGAGTGAGTTAGGTGAATTTGACACAAGTTTAGTGTGTCAGTCCTCTGTTTATCATGATGTTGATTTTGAAAATGAAATTTCTGACCTAGATTGTACCATGCTCAAGTTTTCTGAGAGCAATGTTGAAATTCATAATGATTTTTATGATGACAATGAACTGACAGTTAACTACACGAATATTTCTAAACCACTCGTTCAGGTTAAATTGAATGGAGTTAATCTACAGATGGAGTTCGACAGTGGATCCACGGTAAGTATAGTTAGTTGTGATGATTTTTCTAAGTTAGGGTTAGGCAAGAAAACAACAATTTTTCAAGAAAGGCATAAGACCCTGCGTGTTGCTAACAACGAGAGACTGTCTGTCAAAGGTAAAAGTCTGGTAGACGTTGAGTTCAACGGAAGACTGATACAGGGATTAGAGCTGTA
The DNA here is from genome assembly GCF_026151205.1 of Bolinopsis microptera. Lineage (NCBI taxonomy): Eukaryota > Metazoa > Ctenophora > Tentaculata > Lobata > Bolinopsidae > Bolinopsis > Bolinopsis microptera. Next base: position 1,431,549 of record NC_087073.1, read on the forward strand.
TCTGATAGATGACAAGTGCCCGTCGCTCATGGGGCAGTCATGGATAACAGAGTTTTTAGGACCAGACTGGCTGACAAAGATTCTTAACCTTCAGAAGGACAAAGAGACTGTTGATGCAAATGTGTGTAGTAGTGTGGATGAAGAACTTGTCACTGCAGTATCAGACAGAGACATGGAAGTATTTAAACTCAGAACGATTAGTAAACTCAAGGAAAGTCTAATCTTTCAGCAAGGTTTAGGACTTATCTCAGGAGCTGAAGCAAAGCTGATTCTCAAGGAAGGAGCACAGCCTAAATCACTTGGAGTGAGACCGTTACCCTATGCTAAGAAGAAGCAAGTCGGGGACGAGTTACAGAGAATGATCAACGAAGGGATTTTGAGCAAAGTTGAGGGAGCAAGTCCTTGGGGAACACCCGTAGTTCCAGTGTTTAAAGGAGAGAAGACAAGGATTTGTGGATCATACAATCTCACGTTGAATCCAGGGATGGCAGCTCAGCAATACCCGTTACCTTCAATAGAAGAGTGCTTTAACAAGGTAACAGGGGGTAAGAAGTTTACTAAGCTGGATGCTCGACAAGCTTACAACAACATTCCGATCAGAAAGGAAGACAGGATTTTAACGACAATCAACACCCATCTAGGACAGTTGATGTGGAACCGGTTACCGTATGGTATCGCACCCGCTGCTGCGATTTTTCAGGAGACCATTGACCAAACTCTAGCCGGGATTCAAATGTGTTGTTGTAGAGTCGACGATATTCTCATATCAGGAAAAGACGATGAAGAGCACATGACCATTTTGAACGAGGTCATAACGAGATTAGAAAATCAAAGTTACAGATGTAAACCGGAGAAATCCCAGTTCATGGAACACGAAGTGACGTACCTAGGTCACACTTTGAACAAAGACGGAATAAAGCCTGTAAAATCCAAAGTGGAAGATTTACTGAAGATGAAAGTACCAAAGTCGGTGGACGAACTTGTATCATTTCTTGGAGGAGTGAACTACTACAGAAGGTAAATTGCAAACATGTCTCAGATTATTGCACCCTTAGACGAACTCAGGAAGAAAGGAGTCAAATGGAAATGGGGCAAAGAACAACAGAAATCTTGGGAGAAACTGAGAAACATGTTAAGTTCGGAGACAGTTCTGACTTTGTACAATCCTAATCTACCGCTAAAGCTAGATACAGACGCATCATCACATGGATTAGGCGCTATTTTGTCGCATGTAATGCCTGACGGAACTGAAAGACCTGTTGAGTACATCTCACGCACCTTGACATCTGCAGAAAAGAACTACTCACAGATCGACAAGGAAGCTACAGCAATTGTCTGGGGAGTCAAGCGTTTTCACCTCTACCTGTACGGGAGGAAGTTTAAGGTAGTCACTGATAACCAACCGCTAGTCCACATATTCAATAAGAACAAACAGTTATCGGTCATGACAGCAGCAAGACTAACCAGATGGTCGATATTCCTTATGGATTACGATTACGAAATAGCATATCGTTCGACCAAAGCCCATGGTAATGCAGACATGCTATCAAGATTACCAGTTCCACACACTAAACAGGACGAAGAAGAAGCTAAGGAAGAGCTAGTCTTCAGTGTGGACATTGAAGATACCTGTTTAACTGCTAAGAAGATCGAGAGTTACACCAAGAAAGACCCGATTTTGTCAAAAGTGTTACACTACATCATGAATGGATGGCCGGACAAAGGCATACAATTCAGTGAAGAGATGACAGCTTACTGGAACAGAAGAAGTGAATTATCTATGGAGCTAGGATGTATAACGTGGGGTTGCAGAGTCATTATTCCCAGCAAACTACGATCGACAGTGTTGGAGATGCTACATGTCACACACCTTGGGATGAGTGGAATGAAGACTCTGACTCGTTCTTACGTGTACTGGCCACGGATTAACTCAGAGATTGAACAGTTAGCCAGCACATGTAAAAGTTGTGGTAAACATGGGGAGAGTTTACCAAGTCTCACTGAACATCCGTGGACCAAACCCACTATGCCTTGGCAGCGCGTACACATTGACTACGCAGGCCCATTCTTCAACAAAATGTGGTTAGTTGTCTATGATGCTTACACAAGATGGCCAGAAGTGATAAAGATGAACAAAGACACCACTTCAGCAGCTACTATCAGAGCACTACGAGAGATATTTAGTAGAAACGGACTGCCATTCGTCATAGTAAGCGACAATGGAACCAACGATGTTTAAAAGATCGCTCAGATCCAGACTTCATCAGATTACCCCACTGGATCAGCAGAAAGTTGACAGCATGGATATCGAGAAGGAGCAAGCAGTTCTTGATTCTAGCAGAATTCGAAACAGACAGTTTGAAGAACAACAAGACGTGTATGTTCAACCTACAGCTAAAGACACATGGAAAGAAGGTGTTATTGAAAAAAGACTTGTCGATTACAACATGTATGAAGTACAGTTTGGTGGGAGAAAAGTTGTAAAACACGCAGATCAGATCAAGAAGAGACTGAGACCAATGTTACAGCGAAAGAAACCAACTTTGTATAGTCCCCCAGGTAATCTAGAAACTAGCAATAGTCATGTCCAGTTGAATGTTTCACCATTGCACAATTCACCAGTACGTGGTCCGTTAGAGTTAGAGAATGTTTCACCAGCACGTGTTCCATCAGTGAGTGTTTCACAATCACAACCACCTACACCTATTCAAGCCACTGTAACACGACCCACTACTTCTAACGTGACTACACAGTGTACACGATTGACAACTACTAAAACTAACAACACACCCAACACAGGATCTGCACCAGTACCACTTCGCAGATCTGACAGACTGGCTAACAAACCAAGACGTCGTTGGAATTAATTAATTTATTACAGAATGTTTTTACTCATTTTATACGACAGCTTATTTTGTTTTATGTGTAAAGGCACTACGTGCAGTGTATTGTAATATTGAACGAAGATGTTTATTTTGATACCCGATAGATGAAGGACATTTTAACATTTGATTTCTAACATGAAACGGCAGTTTAAATCGGAAAGCAACTTGTCACGAGACTTTTATTTTAACTGGCATACGGCAGATTTTAACATTCGTCGAAAGAGAGAGAATGTGAAGTTGGATTTTATGTACTTTATGTAAAACGCGGACGTCGTTATATTATAGAGAATTTCTTGTTTTCAGTCACGCGCATTAAACGCGCGCAATTTATTTTAATTCTGTAAAACGTGGTCCGAGCTGAGACGAATCTTAATGTTTTCGATACACAAACGATTAGAACATTGAACAAGGAGGAATGTTATATATTGATATATGATTTTATATTGTTAACTAATCATACTAATAGCCTTTAGGTTTTAGGAAGTGATCGTTTCAATTGTTCATCACTGATAAGAACCCCGGTACACTACAACTACAATCACCGGGCTTCTGACGAAGGTCACTTAGCGGCAACCGATTCATGCTCTGTTGGTCAAGAGTCTATCTCTCATGTTGCAGCTGTGCAGGGCCGTGCCCAATTCCAATCACAAAATTTAATGACAAAGGACTGTTTTGTCGCTGCAAAAGTAGTAACATGGTTCATGAATCCATTGCTTGCCAGGTATGTGACGACAACTTCAGGCATGGTCGTGGTTTAATTGATGCACGCCTGCAAGAGAGAATGGATCCAGCTGTCAATAACTATGAGCAACGATGCTAACGGAGTTGCAGCCATAAGATTATCATTTATCTATCTTTTATCTATCTATTATATATCTTTTATCTATCATTAATCTATCTTCTATCTATATTTTATCTATCTTTTATTTCTATCTTTTATTTATCTTTTATTTATCTTTTAAATCTAACATCTTTTATCTAATATCTTTTATCTAATATCTTTTATCTAATATCTTTTATCTTTCTTTTTTATCTATCTTTTATCTATTTTAGGTCAAGAGTCAGGTCATGTGTAAAGTCACGGGATTAACAGCATAAGCTACAGTGAGTTGGAGCAAGGGAAACCAAACAACAAACAGATCAGCTGAATTGGAACAGAGCTATAAATGCTGTACAAACAATTTTAAATCTTACTGCTTATAGATTTTTCGATGTCGAATCTTTAACGACCTGCTCTTCAGGAGTTATTCGCTTAGAGAGTTATTCGTCATCATCTACTAAGGAAGCAGCTTTTGCAGTTGATAGTGCACTTAATGTTGACATCAGTTTCGTGGTGATTCTTCTTGGAGCTGCCGGAAAATATGTGAACTTCTACGGCTTCTGTGGAGCTATCTGGAACTATATTACCCATATTTATATTGGGCACAATAATTGTTTTATCGATATTGTGTGCGACAATTATTCTGACAGAAATTTTCTCAAAGAGAAAACACGGAGTTCACGGGGTTCTGGAAGTGATATTAATTTTTCATTACAATCACCGTTCCCCAAGGACTTCGTGAAAGATTTTATGAAAAACATTAAAAACAAAGAGAAGTTTTATGACTTATTAATTTCCTTTCTCTACGTATGAGAAATAATAACATGGCTGGGTGGCCTAGTGGTTAGAGCTTCCACCTTCTGTAAAGAAGGTTCAGGGTTCTAATCCCAGTGTCACTCAGTCTAGGGAGTAGCTAAGGATTCATTGGATCTATGCGATCTCCTCGGTCGACTCAGCCGAATGATAGGAAACTTGATTGAGGGTTAAATGAGGAGGGGTGCCTGTGCCAAAAGATCAAGAATCTTAGGATACTCCTTCAGAACATCTACAATGTAGTGTACTGTAAAACAAGGGCGGTCGAACTATTCGATGACCCTGTAGAGGAATCTACAAACTTTACAAATATACAAATAAATATATATTAAACAGAAAGTATGTTTTCACGAACCGCCGAAAGGTTACTTCAAATCATATCTCAGAAATGGAAGATTGTAGTCACCTTGAGGCGGATTCCCGAATCGTACTTCATATTGTTAGTGCGATTCGGGAAGGACTGAAGAGAGTTGTTGTTAGGAGTAATGACACAGACGTTTTAATCATATTGATTCAGTATTATAATCACTTCTGTGAAGTGGCCAAAACCGACAATTTTAACATCATATTGATGTCTGCTACTGCAAACAAAACATACTCCATCCCAAGAAGGTTCATAAACACACAGCACTGCCGTATGGAACGTCCTCCAGTCTGGTCACCTGGAAAAACAGGAAAACCAGGAACCCCTGGAGTGAGAAGAGGGAGAACACTGATACACGTAACAATTGAACGACTAGAGTCAATTAAATTCAGGCTGACGGCGAAACTAAATCCATTCATTTTGTGTCCCCCGGGAGCCCGAATAGGAACTGTGGTCGAGGAAGTCACATCTACTGAATTGGAAGCACAGAGAGTACAACTCACGCATAGGAAACAAGAAGAAGAGAGGATAAGAGCGGCTCTCGCCCTGGAACAACAGAGGCAAGAATTGGAACTAAGAAAACAACAAAAACTCGATCAGGAGAAACAAAAACTTGCGCTGAAGACTGCACAGCTAGAGAAAGAGAGTAACACTCATATGATCACAAACACAGATGGCTAATTGTAGAGATGTTCTTTAAATATTCCTAATTGTTTTTGTTTGAACTATAACTTACCAAAATTTAACTAGTTTTACTCAAAGTTAAAAATGGATGAAAATTCCAAAATAAAATAAAAATAAAAACAAAATCAGTCAGTCATCCTCGGCTCCTAAATACTAAAAGCACGACACAACCTCGAGGATCACCAGTGCAGGCCCGCTAGCATAATGCGGTGGTAGTTCCTCGAAGTAACGCACTACCTTTTCCGGGAGGGTTTTTCGACACCTGACTCCTAACGGGTTCGATGGAGTCTCTCGATGACGGATCATTATGGCAGATAACCTTAGGGTCATCGCCGATCCAGAGGGTCATAAGTTCTATGTTATGTCTTTTGGACGTACCGGGCTCTGCGAACCCCATGCCAAGCAGAGCAAACGGTACAAAGCCTGCAGTCCAAAGGAGCTCCATCAGACGTTAGCCACAAGGCGGACGTAGCCTCCTTGCTAATCCGGGGAGGTAGAGTGAGCGCCCTCGACCTAAAAAAAATTTTAAAAAAAAATGTCTGCTACTGGCATCTGCTACTGGCATCCTCTTTATCAACATTAACTTGGCATCCATCACATCAGCTACGAGGATTACCCCTGCTATTTTCAATGGCAGGGTGTGACTATGTGGAGTCATTTTATGACGTTGGACAGCTGTCATAGCTCAACATCTATTTAAAAGATGATATCATTCTGAATAGGTTTGTCTCAGAATAAAAAATGGCTATTACCCTAAAGAACATGGAGCATTTGCTGGCATGTAAGGTCAGTATTGTGCAAAGCATATTTTATACCAGATTTTGTTGATCGATGCTGGTTGTTCTTAAAATAAAATATTACTGTCCTATTAGAAGAACCACAGGGGGTTTTAATTAATGCAATAACAATTTATAATACATAACTTTCCTTCTCACCAAACGTGAAACGAAGGCAAATCTCATGTGAAATATTTTCAGGATTGTACTGATTCGGTGAACAGATGTCAGGGTAGGATTGAGCTGACAAAGCTCAAGATGAAAAGGTAATTCAATTTTTCAATATCAGATAATAGTGATTTGTTACATTTACCTAGAAGTTAATTGTTTTGGAAATATACTGTGTAATAATGGTTAGTAAGTTCTAAAAACAGTGAATTAAAGTAGACGCCATCCTTTGAAAAAATGTCAAGAACCCACTTCACCAGAAAACGCTGCATATCCGAGGCTGCTATGGTGGATGAGCCCTTCTACGGAAGATCACACTTCACACCCTCCACCCTGCTGCTAAGGATATCTGCAACCGCAAGCTTGATGCCCTGAGAACTCTCCACTCCCAAGGAGAAGTATTTAGATTTCTCAAGATGTTTTAAAGACTTCAAAGATTTTTCAAATTGTTTTAAAGTTTTCAAAGAATCCAAAGATTTCTCTCAAAAAGCTTTTTGTAGACAAAAGTGTTAGAAATAAAAAAGCAGTCTGTCGTGAGATTTATTATTACTAATATGTACTATTTACAGGATGTTTAATATTTAATTTAACTCTGTTAACAACTGTATCATTTGGTAACTCTCGACACACAACACTTTAAACATCCTCAACTAAACAAAAGTATGGATAAAGTATTGAGACCGGATAGACTTGAACTGGACCTAGCTACATCAACTCAAGGAGGAAACGCAAACAAATTCATACATTGGAGCACTACGATGGACAACTTCATCGAGACACTGAAAGACACCGTAACTAGTGACGAAGCTAAATACAAGGTTTTAATAAACTTTATTAGCCCCGATATCTTCCTGCACATATCGGGGCTAACTAAATACACTGAAGCCAGCGCCCTCTTACAGGCTCTATTCGTAAAGACGAAAAACCCAAATTATGCTCGTCACTGCCTGGCCATGAGAACCCAGAAGGAAAGAGAATCCATCGAATTATACTTGTTGGCACTAGAAAAACTAGCTAAAGAGTGTGACTTCAAGGATGTAACTGCTGCAGCGCACCAAGAGGAATGTATCAGAACGGCATTCATATCAGGATTGAGCTCACATCAGATCCGTCAACGGCTACTTGAGGATACTAAACCCTTATCTGACACAACTAAGGCAGCTACCACACTTGAGCAAGCCCTCAGGGAGAGTAAGCACTACAATCACCGGGCTTCTGACGAAGGTCACTTAGCGGCAACCGATTCATGCTCTGTTGGTCAAGAGTCTATCTCTCATGTTGCAGCTGTGCAGGGCCGTGCCCAATTCCAATCACAAAATTTAATGACAAAGGACTGTTTTGTCGCTGCAAAAGTAGTAACATGGTTCATGAATCCATTGCTTGCCAGGTATGTGACGACAACTTCAGGCATGGTCGTGGTTTAATTGATACACCAACTTAGTGGACGCCTGCAAGAGAGAATGGATCCAGCTGTCAATAACTATGAGCAACGATGCTAACGGAGTTGCAGCCATAAGATTATCATTTATCTATCTTTTATCTATCTATTATATATCTTTTATCTATCTATATCTTATTTCTATCTTTTATTTATCTTTTATAATATATGAAATTAATTGAATAATTGTATAACGAGGTTCGTGCATATCGAATGTCCAAAACAGACAAAAATTTGGCGGAAGATATTGATTTGGCGGAAGAAACAACTCCACCAAATCACGGGCAGTTCTCTATTGCCAACATCGTGTACAAGTCGACAACACCTAAAGCCTCCCCAACTTCTCCGAAGATTCCAGCTCCCTCTGCTGCTCCTACCACCAGCCTTGACCGTGAACTTCAAAAAGTTGTAACCGGTTACCTCTGTAATACAGTCCCGGAGAACACCTTGAAAAAGAACCAAACTGCTCTGGCAGGGGTCAACTCTTTTAGAGACTTCGCTTTAAAAGATCCAACTGTCCAGACCTCTTGGGAACGTATGCTGCTGTCTAGAATACCAAACGCTCTCGTCCGTTACGTCGCCACAAAGGGAAAAGCATATGAACAGCAGACATTCTATGGATTACTCGGAGGTAAGACGATTTATTGTTACCATTAGTCTAAGTTACATTTTTTAAGGCAATTATTCCCTAGCAAATAAGATAATTATAAAAAATATATTTTGTGGTTTTTATATTGCTTCAGCACATCATTTATACAACCCTTAACTCTTCAGGTCTTAATAGAGTCCTGAAGGCACGGTGCGATGATCAAGAACTACAGGAGGTCTACAACATCTTCCAACACAGGCGTTTCAGACCATTTCAACTTGTATATGACGGCTATCTAAAAGAGAAGCAGTTTACTATGAAAGCGCTCTCGACCAACCAAGCAGACCATCTAACTAAAGAGGAAACTGAAAAGCTAGTCACTGTACTGGGGAACTCCAATGCCGAACAACTGTTGGCTACCCTGATCTTCTTCACAACCTACACGTTTGCAATACGGTAATTTTAATCTTAGCCTTAATTAATTCTAAATGTGCCACAATTCAAATCTGACAATAACACAAATTCTATATTCGTGGCAATATTTATGTGCATTCACAATGTATTGGCCTATTTCTCACTGTTTCCCGAATTTTCCCTTCAGTTACTCGAGTATCAAGATTATTATTAGCTTTCTTGTTCAGCGTTGACAATGTAATAACCTTTCAGGGGAGGAGCTGAACTCAACAACATGACCCCTGCCAGCTTCTCTTTTAAAATGTACGACTCAGCAGTGGAGAGCACATACGTGGAGAACGCGGCAAAGAACCGACAACCAGGACTCAAAAACATCCATCATCAACGCAGAACAGTGCCTCACATCAGCAACAAGAACGACAAGAACACTTTCTACTAGTACTTCTTCTTCTACCTTAGCCATTGTCTCCTGGAGATGGCAGACTCTGTTAGACTTAGCATACTAATCATTATTTATTATTCATAGCATGAGAACCGGTTGATAGATGTTTGTAGAAAGAGGATTCTGATTGTTATCGTAGAGTATCAACCGGTACGTATAATACATTCTTTTAACTATATATTTACAATGATCAATGATGGATAATTGGAACTTGATATAACTATTTGAGTTTATATTATTGGTGTAGTAAATTCTATTTATTACAGGTTCTGTTTCTATTTCTATAGTACAACCAAACCCAGCGAGTTTCTCTTCTCAACACTCAAGTCTATCGTATCCCGTGAACACACATATTAACAGTGGTAGCAGCTCAGTTAACTTTGTGATACACGACAGAGAAGATCCACCGCATCGAAAAGGAACTCTGAAGGAGTAAGTAGAGAGAAAAGGTAATTGGAAAGTACCGAAATTGTGTAGACTGTTCAGTTATAGAAGAAAGAGACTAATCAAGTAGAAAGTATTGAACTGTTATATAATACGAAGTATTGATTCAAGTGTTGAAAGTAATTAGAATTAAAACTCAGTGTTAGTCAGTGTACAGTTGTTTGTTTTAGTGTACAGTAGTTTTGTGTGTGTAGCGCCGGCGCGGGCGATATAAATTTCCGCCCGCTAGGCTGCGTGGATATATTATATATAATATATATCTACAATATATACTGGATATTTAACATATTATTTTAAAGGTCAGGGAAACTACCAAGTACCAAGGGTGCCCCCAATCCACTTATTCAAAAAGAGGAAAACAGCTCAACTCCATTTCAACTACCTGCTATACATCGGCACCATCCAGGACTCGACTTGTGTAACGAATCCACAGGCAGAAGAGGATATTGTGGTGACTGAAAAAAATCTTGAAAGATATCAAATACATCTATGACTATACGGCAAGGAAAATGGTAGACGATTCAGATTTAAAGAAAAGATCGAAAAACCATATCCTGCAGGGCCATTCCAGTGTTCGAGCAGATGCGGTCGTGGGATTGACTGACTTCATAGACATATAATACATTATGCTCAAAAACGACAGGTACTGCCTGGAGGAGGAGCCTAACACTAGTGAGAATTATTGAATCAAGGCCAATGGAATATGCAAGATAAAATAATATGTTGATAATGTCAATAAACAGACATACACAGTAACACATCCAGGTAACACCAACGGGATTGATATGATAGTTAACCTGGGCATTACGTTAACGGTTCACCAGAAATCAAGGCCGATAAAATAGAAAAACTGACTGATATTGACCATGCAAATAAGCAGATGTTTTTGTAGTCATTACAGTGAATTCATTAACCCGAGTGTCAGGCATGTTATTACTGGGGCCGTTGATATTATCAAGAATTACAAACTTAGAAATCAATCAAGAAAATGTACACTTATATTGAACCGTTTTTACTCTCTCTGCAAATCTTTAAAAAGATGTTCAGAAAGAGTGTCAAATGATCCCAGGATCAGATTTTATTACTTTATTATATTTTGTTATTTTAACGAGAAGAAGATAATACCACCAGAAAGTAGTTCCACGTATTTGATGTGAACTGGTTAAGTAAGTTTCGTTTTTACTCTGTCGGCAAATCTTTAAAAAGATGTACAGAAAGAGTGTAAAATGATAGATACGAGGGTAATCAATATAATTATATTAGTGATATATCATAGTAGTGATCAATGTAAAATTAGTAATTAATGTAATAGTACTAATCAATGTAATAGTAAACAGTCATAATTAAGAGTAAGTCATCTAACAAGTAATTACCACATCTTGCTTTACCCTCAGGTTTGAGCCTCACGGACACACAATTCCACACAACCACGAATCACCCTCCTCAATAGTAATTTTTAATATTAATTATTAATGAAGACGATGACCATGGCAGGGCTCAGAGCCACATGTACGTGTTTCAAATTCTCCTCTTTCTGAAGGCTGTATTTGTTATAGTTAGTACATAACCACAAATATGTTAGCAAAATATGATGTATACACCTGAATATATATTAACCCTAACTTAAACAAGTTCAATGTAATACAAAGTGTGTATTAAAGGAATGGACATTCTTTTATCCATTTTTTTTCTTTTTTACCTTTCTTTTATAACCATCATATATATCTTTCTTCTATCTCTCTTTTATCTTTTTTATCTATCTTTCATATATCTATCATATATCTTTCGTTTTATCTATCTTTTATCTTTTTATCTATCTTTTATCTTTTATATCTATCATACATCTTTTGTTTATTTATCTTTTATCTTTTGTATCTATCTTTTATATCTATCATACATCTTTCGTTTATCTATCTTTTATCTTTTCTATATATCTTTATATTATAGTATGATGTGGTAAGCCAGCTTCAGCTGGGACTGACTGTATTGTAGTTCAGTATTTGAACATTAGGATATTTTGTAGTAAAAGTTTGTGGAAAAACCGTTGGGATTTTTAATGTAAGTTAAGTAGTTATGCGGAGTAAGGGAACAAGGTGGTGAGAGTTCAAGAGGGATAAAAGAACAATTTTGGAACAGGGACCCTGTCAGCCTCCAATATTAAAGAGGTATTACGTAGCGAACAGTAATGGGATAGAAATGGAAAGAAAATGGTAGCGTTTTTTTCTCCCTCCTTAAATCTTGCTTATTATCAAGTGTGTTGGTTATATGGTGGCAAAACCCTCTTATTCTTCAGAGAAGAAGAGACTGAAGGAGGAGACGGAGGGAAGAAGGGAGAGTGACGGAGAGAAGAGTGATAACGAACAGCTGGTGGTCGACGTGTCCAATGAGGTGGGTACTGGCTTGATGCCAACTAAGGGGGGGGGGGGGCCCCGGCCGGGGGGGGGGGGGGGGCGCCGTTGAAAAAGAAGGATGGCCAACAGAAGAAAATCCCTTTCTCATGATCATCGAGAGTGTCACAAAAACTCCAGTTTACAGATTCACCTATAATTGATCATGCTGTAGATAGGCAGAAACAGGAGAAAAAGTGGGACATGATAATGGAGCACTGTAGACACCTTAGGCTACTAGACCCATAATCCACTAACCACTTTATCTTAATTTTGCTTTAGCAGTTAGCTACATTGCTCGTTGCTTCATTGTGCTCGAAACCCACATTTTAATTTTATTTAAACTGCAGCGTACAATAAGACACGTCAATTTTGACATGCGAATGTTTGTTATATATCATTAGGCAGATCACGCAGAAACATCTCTCAGACATGACCTCAGAAGGGGCGTACATCTACGTCGCACCTACCACCCACACGACAAAATCGTATCCAACCGATAACAAACCCTTCAGATATCATTAAGCAATTTCATAAAACTCATGCAGCTGCAGAAGCTGACGATATTGAAAAAATAATAATGAGTGTTTTTGGTACAAATGACATAAAACATTCTAAGTATTGGGTTCAGTTCCTTAGGAGGTATCTTACTGACTTAATTGACATCACTAAGCAGTCATTTCCCGATTATAATTATCCAATGTTGTCTTACTATTAACAAGTGGTTATATTCCTACATAGTAAAGAATGTTCTAGGTTTTAACAATCTACTTAAAGACTTGTGCTGTTCTTAGACTGTTTTTCAGACTTTTCTTACTCGAGACTTTAGATCCTGTAATGTAGAACTATAACATGATTGGCTTCATCTCAATATGAGAGGAGTAGGTTTACTGTCCACTTGGCATAAGTTTGTTGTAAACGATCAAAGTTTTGACAGGGTTGTAAATAATCTCCTGGGAATTTAAATCAATAAAACAATGAAACAAGAAATTTATTTAATTTTGGATATTGAAACAACAGTTTAGCCAATTCTCTTTGCTCCCATATTATTATTATATATTTTTGCACACCCCGTAATGATGGGGCCCGCATGCAAGTGCTCATTGCCTCAGCCATCACAAAAACCGCGTCCACCTCAAGTGGCAGCCGCAGTAAGATTTGGATCCTATAAAATAGATCTAACCAACATTGATCACGAGGAAAAAAGGAAAAAGGGAGATAAGTGGCAACACGTCGCAGATGAGATTAATGGGAGAGGTGACAGGACGGCTATAGACGTCCAAAAAAATTATCAAAACTCGTCCACTGATACGAGAAAGAAAGAGCGGGCAAGAAAAAAACACAAATCAGGAATGGGTGGAGAGCCACAAAAAGAGTTCAAGTTTTCAGATTCTGAAAATCTAATCCTTGTCACAATGGCAGAAGAGCAGATTTCCGGGATTAGCGGTGGTATCGATAGTCAAACCACCACTATATTATCGTCTCAGGATGACATTTTTTCGGAAGCTTAACGGTCTATTTTCATCGTCAACACGTACAATAGTGACCCAGAAATATCATTTGACCATAACCCACGAGTCTAAAAGTTAATTCAAGAAAGTTACATAACATTTTTGTTAAATTTATTTTGTTGTATTATTATTCGTACTATTCGTAGGCAATTATGTAATTATACTTTCAGTTTGCAACCTTCCAACTTGTTTTCCTTTTAATCTTTTGGGTTAGTACTACAATTTAGGCACTTAAGTAACCTCTAGACCATACTTACATTTTAAGTGAAAAACACCGCACTTAAGTACGTACTTACGTAAATTTCTCGACTTAAGTAAACAAACTTAAGTGCGAAATATGACTGAAGTTTTCGCACTTAAGTCTCATTTCGAAAATACTTTTTGCTCAACTTTTTACTTAAGTACCAGTTTTGACTTAAGAAATAAGTACCGTTTCGGAAAGGACCCCCAGGTCAACAGTCACGTCTAATGTTTAAAGAGTTCAATGTTATATATATATAGTGAGTATTGAAGTACCCGATACAAAGTGTTTATTAAAGAACTGCGTTAAAGGACTGCGTAGTGTTTAGTTAACTCGAAGATTAAAATAATTATATTGTCATGGTGTCCTACTCAATTCTTTTTTTGAGAGTAACTAATTGATTAATGACTGGAAAACAGAGAATCTGATTTCAGAATCGAAATCATCATTGAAGCTAGAGGAAGCCAAGACGTAGAGAGCTGTTTTCAATAATAGCACGCAGACAACTGGTTTGCAGATACAAAAGTACTTTGGACTGCATTTGGTATGGGTTCTAACAGGACCTACCTATGTTCATTCTGCGAAATTCATAAAAATTCCAAGGTACCAACGAGTTTAAAAACAAGATGATTAGGAAAAATAAAAAATTGTGATTTGTAAGCCTCCCGCCTGGCTAATGTAAGTACTAAGTTTGAACTTAGTGAGTAATATTAAAACTTACACTAAACACTGAACTATTAGAATAGAATGGAATTTAATAATTGGCTAATGGAATAATTAATTTCAGATGCAAAAAGCCTGGGCACATAATAAGTGACTGCCCGAGGCCGAGGGGCAATCCTTACCCCAGAGCCCCGGCAACCCATTAATTAATTAATGTAATAGTACTAATTAATGTAATAGTAAACAGTCATAATTAAGAGTAAGTATTCTAATAAGTATTTAATTCATTTAAATATGCGCGCAGTTTTGATCCTAACACGAGGTGTTGAAAGATGAAGGAGAAATGTTGTGAATTGTAATATTATGCAATATAATGATTATTAACCATTTCTATCCTTAGCCTAGGATTCAAGTCCAAGTTATAACAAGTGTATCAATTCTCTGAAGAACTCACGAATTATAGACAGAATATAAAACCATAACAGTAAGTATTCTAATAAGTTATTAATTCATTTCAATAAATGTGAGATGGCCAAATTGCCAAGAAACATCTGCTAGGTAAGAAAATGAAATTTATTAACATTGATAGCTTGAAGTTGTATTTGTTATAGTTATATAATATAAAGACTGTTGGCACTTAAGCTAATTCAATCGAAAAACTGAGTTATATGTAAACGGTTGTGCGAGAAACAGTCATGGGAATCTCCACCTAATGAAATTAAGGTGACCGTTCACCTAAAGTCAGTTTCTGGTAAAAGGAAAGCCAGACCCAACACTCACCTACTCCTTCTACAGAGTGAATACCAGCTCCTCCATGAGTAACTGCAATTTCTCGAGACATTTAATCAGTACACTCTGTCAATCCAGACGAACTATGCAAGCCTTTCAAACTCGATCATTATGCGTGACCACCTCTATGAAATCGTTACAAACTCAGCAGGTGACTGCAAAGCTATAAAAGATGTAAAGAACATGATGCACGCTAATTGGGACACCCGTATACCGTCAATGGGACTGCATTATATTGCTGCTTTTTTAGATCCTAGTCTTAAAAATCTCCGATCACTTGTTGATTATATGGAAAGTCGAGAGGATACAATGTCTGAGTTCATTATCTCAATTATCACTGAAATGGGTATTACTATGAAGCAGCTGTGTCCTGACAAATACCAATAAGGAAAGTACAAGTAGAGATTCAGTGGAGCTTTGTTTAGTGAGGAGGAGGATCTTGGTTGTATCATGAAGACGTATAATAAACATTCTACGAACGAGCAGCTTGCCGGAGCCATGGGTGGTTGTCGAACCATCACAGGAGATACATTTTTCTGTGGGGTGGTGACAACCACCCATGGACTGAAACCAGCCCCCTTCAAGGACAATGCTAACATCAGAGGAAGGGAGAGAGGTATTTGGCAGTAAGTGAAGTAATTATGCTCACTGCATTTGGTCGATATATTTATTGATGAGGTCTAGGAGTCGTTCATATACAATATAACTATATAATACTTTAGTACACAATTATATATTTCACAGGTGGTTAATGAGACAAATGACCCGTTATGGTAATGAGCAGAGTAGAGAAAAGTCCCTACGGATCTCTACAATAGGTAGAATTCTGCCCCAGTACCTCAGGCTTGACAACGGCCGAGGCTTCTCCTGGCAGGAGCTGGAGGCAGTGGACCTGAGGTACCGGGTCATATCGTCTAACAGGCGATACGACTGCACAAAAAGGGAGCGGGCCAAGTTCGGCAAGTCCGAATGGGCAAGAAAGCCGGACAGATAGTGCAGCTACAAACGCTGTACCAGCTGTTAGAGTAAGTTTAGATTTAAAGTCAATATTGAAGTAACGTTACACATATTTGTTCAAGCTATCTAGTAGTAATTCATACAAAATGACAAAAATTTATAGTGTTATCTTATTCCTCAGAGAAGAGGCAGCCACGAACTAGCAGCAGAGGTTTATCTGGGCCGACCTTGGTTGCATACTTCAGAAGGACATTTCTGTCCTGAAAGAGAGTAAGAGCTTGTCAACTGAAATGTTCCCGAACAAAAAGGTATCGTACATTATAAATAGTGTTATTTAGGACCATATAAGGCGGATTACATTGAGAAACTTTTAAAAGGTTAAATTTGTATAAAATAAAATACTTAATAATATTCATAACAATTATTTCTTCACTTGCACATTGTGGTTAAGCTATTCATCGATTCAGACAGCTCACCTTCGACAAAGATTGCTCTGAATATCATAAATCAGAGAAAGTGCAACGCTTGCCTGAAACATGTACCCTTCGTTTACGCTGACTGCCCTGATACAGAAGACAACCTCTTTAGAATGATGGTATGTGGTAACAACTACCTTGACAATGAGACATGGCGTATCTATAATTATCCAGTAGAGATTCGCTCCTGATGCCTTCTTGGGTAGACTTGTTAAGAGTTTTATTCCTTTGCCGTATTTTACCCGGGAGATGTTTAAGTAGTGCACGCTTTGTCGTGTCAGCTACTTTTTTAAAGGCAAAAATTTTCTAAATTTGGTTTTTAAATTTTTAATTTTATATTTTTTTTTTTTTTATTTTTTTTTTTTTTTTTAAAAAAAACCCTTTTTTTTTTTTTTTAAAAAAAAACCCCCCTTTTTTAAAAAAGGGTTTCTTTTTTTTTAAAAAAAAGGGAAATTTTCCCAGGAGAAAAAGGGGGTTTTTTTTTTTTTTTAAAAAAATTTTTAAAAAAAAATTTTTTTGGGGGGGAAAAAAAAATTTTTCCCAAAAAAAATTTAAAAAAAAGGGGGGTTTTCCCAAAAAAAAAGGGGGGTTTTTAAAAAGGGGAAAAACCCGGGAATCCCCCCCCCAAAAAAGAAAAGGGGGAATTTTTTCCCCTTTTTTTTTTAAAAAAAACCCCGGGGGGGAAAAAAACCCCAAAAAATTTAAAAAAAAAACCGGGAAAAAATTTTTGGGAAAATTAAAGGTTAACAAAAAAAAGGGTTTTTTTTTTAAAAAAATTTTTTTCCCTTTTTTTTTTAAAAAAATTTTTTTCCCATAAAAAAAGGGGGGGGGGTTTTTTTTTTTTGGGGGGGGGGAAAAAAAAACCCCAAAACCCGGGTTTCTTTTTAAAAATTTTCCCAAAGGGGGGGTTTTTTAAATTTTTCGGGGGGAAAAAAAAAAAAAAATTGGGGCCCTTTTTTTTTTGGGTTTTTTTTCCCCCCGGGGGGGGGTTTTTTTTCCAAAACCCGGTGGAAAAAAAATTTTTTTTTGGGGGGTTTTTTTTTTTTTAAAAACCCTTTTTTTTTTTTTAAAAAAAAAACAACGGGGGGGTTTTTTTTTTAAACCCCCCCCAAAAAAACCCTTTGCCAAAAAAAAAATTTTTTCCAAAAAAAAACCAATTTTTTTTTTTAAAAAAAAAATTTTTTTTTTTTTTTAATTTTTTTTTTTTGGTTTTTGGGGTTTTAAAAAAAATTTTTTTTTAATTTTTTTTTTAATTTGGGAAAATTTTTTTCCCAATTTTTTTTAATTTTTTTTTTTTTAAAAAGGCAACTTAAAAAAATTTTTTAAAAAAACCCCCCGGGGGGCCCCCCCTTTTTAAAAAAAAAAAAAAAGGGGGGGGAAAAAAATTTTTTTAAAAAAAAAAAAAAAAAAAAATTTTTTTTTTAAAATTTTTTTAAATTTTCCCCGGGGTTTTTTTAAAAATTTTTTTCCCCTTTTTCAAAAAAATTTTTTAAAAAATTTAAACCCCCTTTTTTTAATTTTGGGGGTTTTGGAAAAAAAATTTTAAAAAATTTTTTAAAAATTTTTTTGGGTTAAAAAAAAAGGGGGGGGGTTTTTTTTCAAAAAATTTTTTTTTTTTGGGGTTTTTTTCAATTTTTTTTTTTTTTTTTTCCTTTTTTTTTCCCTTTCCCCCAAAATTTTTTTAAAAAATTTTGGGTTTAAAAGGGTTTTTTTTTTTTTTTAAAAAAATTTTTTTCCCAAAAAAAAAAAAATTTTAAATTTTTTCTTTTTTTTTTTTAAAAAGGGTTAATTGCCCCCTTTTTTTAAAAAATTTAAAAAAAAAAAACCCCCCAATTTTGGGGGTTTTTTTTAAAAAAAAAGGGGGGCCCCAAAAGGGGGGGTTTTTTAAAAATTTTTTTTAAAAAAAAAACCCCTTTTTTTAAAAATTTTTTTTTAAAAAAAAAAAAACCCCCTTTTTTTTTTTTTTGGGGTTAAAGAAAAAAAATTTAAAAAATTTTGGTTTTTTAAAAAAAGGGGGGGGGGGGGGGGTTTTTTTTAAAAAATTTCCCCCTTTTTTGGGAATTTTAAAAAAAATTTTGGGAACGGAATTTTTTAAAAGGGCCCCCCCCCTTTTGGGGAAAGGGGGAAAACTTAAAAACCGGGGTTAAGGGCCCCCAAAAGGGGGGGGTTTTTAAAAATTTTTTTTTAAAAAAATAAAAAGAAATTTTCCCTTTTTTTTCCCCCGGGGGGGGGTTTTCCCCCCTTTAAAGGGGGGGGTTTTTTTTTCCCAAAAAAAACCCCCTTTTTTTAAAAAAAATTTTTTTGGGGGGTTTTTTTAAAAAAAATTGGGAATTAGAAAAAAATTTTTTTCCCCGGGGGGGGCCCCCCCCTTGGGGCTTTTAAAAAAAAAGGGGAAAGGAAAAAAAACCCCGGGTTTCTTAAAGGGAAAAATTTTTAAAAAGGGGGGCCCAACCGGGTTTTTTTTTTCCTTTTCCCAAAAGGGGGGAAATTGGGGTTTTTTTAAAAATTTAAAAATTTTTTTTTAAAAATTTTTTTCCCCTTTTTTTTTAAAAAAATTTTTTTTTTTTAAAAAAAATTTTTTTCCCAAAAGCCTTTTTTTAAAAAAAAAAATTTTTTTTTAAAAAAAAAAAAATTTAAAAAAAAAAATTTTTTTTTGGGGGGTTTTTTTTTAAAAACACCCCCCAAAAAAAAAATTTTTTTAAAAAAAAAAAAAAATTTAAAAACCCCCTTTTTCCCCCAAAAAAAATTGAACCCCCCTTTTTTAAATTTTTTAAAAACCCCAAAAAAAAAACCCCAAAAAAAGGGGGAAAACCCCCAAAAAATTTTTTTAAAAAACCCCTTTTTTTTTTTTTTTGGGGGGGGGGTTTTTTTTTTCCCTTTTTCCCAATTTTAAAGGGTTTTGGTTTTTTTTCCCCCCCAAAATTTTAAAAAAATTTTTTAAAATTTTTTTCCCCGGGGGGGGGGAAAAAAAAAGGGGGGGGGGGGCCCCCAAATTTTTGGGGGGAAAAAGGGGGGGGAAAAAAAAAAAATTTTTTTAAAAAAATTTTTCCCCCCGGGGTTTTTAAAAAAAAAAAAAGGTTTAAACCCCCCCCCCCCCAAAAAAGGGAAAAAAAAAAAAAAAGGGGGTTTTTTAAAAAAAAAATTTTTTTTAAACCCAAATTTTTTGGGGGGTTTTAAAAATTTTTTTTTGGGGGGGGTTTTTTTTAAAAAAAAAAAAAAAAAAAGGTTTCCCCAAATTTTTAAAAAATTTTAAAAAAATTTTTTTAAAAAAACCCCCTTTTAACCCCCCGGGTTTTTTCCCCCCCCAAAAAAAAAAACCCCAAAAAAAAAAAAAAAAAAAAATTTTTTTTTTTCCCCCTTTTGGGGTTTTTGGGGCACCTTTTTGGGGGGGGGTTTTTTGGGGGCGGAGAAAATTTTTTAAATTTTTGGGGGGGGGAAAAAATTTTTCCCCTTTTTTTAAATTGGAAGAAATTGGCAACTGAATATCCCAAAAAAGAACATTTTTTTTAAAAATGATATATTGTAAAGAACTCCAGGATGAGGAGGGCCCGCTGCTCCTGGAGGCACTGTGGAAAAAATGCCAAAAAAGGGAACCCCGGGGTTTCCCCGGGGGTTTTTTTTTTTTTTTAAAAAAAGGAGGAAAATTTTTTTTAAAAATTTGGGGTTTAAAATTTTTTTTTTTTAAAATTTTTTTAAAAAAAAATTTTTTTCCCCCTAATTTTTTTAGGGGGTTTTTTTTTAAATTTTTTTTAAAAAAAGGGGAAAGGGGGGGTTTTTTAGTTTTTAAAAACCCCCAAAAAGGGGGGGAAAAAATTTTTTTTATTTTTTTTTAAAAAAAAAAAAAACTTAAAAATTTTTTAAAAAAAAAAAATTTTTTTAAAAAGGGGAAAAAAAAATTTTTTTGGTTTTAAAAAAAAAACAACCAAAAAAAAAACCCCTTTAAAATTTTAAAAAAAAATTTTTAAATTTTTTGGTTTGGGAAAATTTTTTTAAAAATTTTTAAAATTTAAAAAAAATTTTTGGGGGGAAAAGGGGGGGGCCCCCCCCCGGGGGTTTTTAAAAAAATTTTTTAAAGGGTTTAAAAAACCCCTTTTAAAAATTTTTTCCCAAAAAAAAAATTTTTTTTTTTTTAAAAAAAAAGGGGTTTTTTTGGGAAAAATTTTTTTTTGGTTTTTTAAATTTTTTTTAAAAAAAAAAAAAAAAAAAAAAAAAAAAATTTTAAAAAATTTTTTTTTTTAATTTTTTTTTCCCCCCCCAAAAAATTTTTTTCCTTTAAAACAAAAGGGGAAAAAAAATTCCCCAAAAAAAAAATTTTTTGGGGTTGGGGGGGAAAAGGGGGGGAAAATTTTTTTTTTCCCCCCACCAAAAAAACCCCCCAAAAAAAAAAAAAGGGGGGGGGGGTTTAAAAAAATTTAAAAATTTTTTTTGGGGGGGGAAAAGGGTTTAAAAAAAAAAAATTAAAAAAAAATTTTTTTTTTTAAAAAAAATTTTTTTTTTTTTTTTTAAAATTTAGGGGGAAAATTTTTAAAAAACCAAACCCCCCCCGGGTTTTTTTTGGGTTTGGGGCTTTTTTAAAACCCTTTTGGGGGGGGGGAAAAATTTTTGGGGAAAAGGGGGGGGTTTTTTTTTGGGGGGGGGGGGGTTTTTTTTAAAAATTTTTTTTAAAAAATTTTTTTTTTAAAATTTTTCCCCCAAAAATTTTTAAAACCCCCAAAAAAAAGGGGTTTAAATTTTTAAAAATTCCTTTGGAAAAGGAAAAAAAATTTTTTTTTTTTAAAAAAAAAATTTTTTTGGGGCCCCCCTTTTCCCCCAAAAAAATTTTTAAAAAAAAAATTTTTCCCCAAAAAAAAAGGGGCCCCCCCAAAAAAAAAAAATTAAAAAAAAAAAAAAAAAAAGGGGAAAAAAAAAATTTTTTTTTTTTTAATTTTTTAAAAAAAAAATTTTTTTTTTTTTTGGGGGGAAAATTTTTTTTTTTTTTTTTTTTAAACCCCAAAAAATTTTTTTTTAAAAAATTTTAAAAAAGGGAAAAAAAAAACTTTAAAATTAAAAAAAAAAAAAAAAAAAAAAAAAATATATTTAAACCTTTTTTTTTAAAAAAATTTTAAAAGCCCAAAAAATTTTTTCCCCCCCCAAAAAAAAAAAAATTTTTTTTAAAAAACCCCAAAAATTTTTTTTTTAAAAAAAAGGAAAAAAAAACCCCCAAAAAAAAATTTTTTTCCCAAAAGGGGAAAAAATTTTTTAAAAAAAAAAACCCCCCCGGGGGGTTTTTAAAAAAAAAACCCCCCCCCAAAAAAAATTTTAAAAACCCCCGGGAAAAAAATTCAAACCTTTTTAAAAGGGGCCCCCCCCCCAAAAAAAACCCTTTTTGGGGGGGGGTTTTGGGGAAATTTTAAAACCCCTTTAAAATTTTTTTTTTTTAAAATTTTTTAAAAAATTTTTTTTAAAATTTTTTAAAAAAATTTTTTTTTTTTTTTTTTAAAAAAAAAAATTTTTAAAAAAAAAACCCAATCCCCCGGGGGGGGGGGTTGGGAATTAAAAAATTTTTTTAAAAAAAAAAAAAATTTTTAAACCCCCAAAATTGGCCCCCAAAAAAAAAAAAAATAACCCCAAAAAATTCCCCCCAAAAAAAAAAAACCGGGAATTTTTGGGGCCCCGGGGGGAAAAAAAAAAAACCCCAAAAAAAAATTAAAAACCCCCTTCCCCAAAAAAAAATTTTTAAAAAAAAAAAAATTTTTTTCCCCAAAAGGGGGGGAAAAAAAAAAAAAAAAAAAGGGGTTTTTTAAAAAAAAAGGGGAAAAAAAAAGGGGGGGGGAAAAAAGGGAAAAAACCCCAAAAAAGGGGGGGTTTTTCCTTTTCCCGGGGAAAAAAAAATTTTTTTTAAAACCCCCTTTTTTTTTTCCCAAAATTTTAAAATTTTAAAAAAATTTTTTTTCCCCCTTAAACCCCCAAATTAAAAAAAAAGGGGGAAAAAATTTTAAACCCAAAAAAAAAAACCCCCAAACCCTTTTTAAGGGGGGGGGGAAAAAAAATTAAAAAGGGGCAACCCTTTTTTTTAAAAATTAAAAGGGGGAAAAAAATAAAATTTTTTTAAAAAAAATTCCCCTTTTTTTTTTTTTTTTTTTTGGGGGGAAAAAAAAAAAATTTTTTTTGGGGTTTAAAAAACCCCAAAAAATTTTCCCCCGGGGGGGGAAAAAAAAATGGGGAAAAAAAAAAACCCCCCCCCCCCAAAAAAAAAAAAAAAAAAAAAAATTTTTTGGGTTTTTTTGGGGAAAACAATAAAAAAATTTTTAAAAAAAATTTTTTTAAAAAAAAAGTTTGGGGAAAAAATTTTTTTAAAAAAAAAAGGGGGTTTTAAAAATTTTTTTAAAAATTTTTTTCCAAAAAATAAACCCCTTTTTAAAAAAAAAGGGGCCCCCCCCGGGGGGGGGCAAAAAAATTTTTTTTTTTTTTCCCCCGGGGGGGGGTTCAACAATTAAAAAAAAACAAAAATTTTTTTTTAAAAAAAAATTTTCCCCCCCAAAAAAACCCTTTTTTTAAAAAAGGGGAAAATTTTAAAAAAAAAAAAAAAAAATTTTTTTTGGCCCCTTTTAAAATTTTAAAAATTTTTTTTTTTTTTTTTTTTGAAATTTTCCCCCGGGGTTTTTTTTTTAAAAAAAAAAAAAAAAACCCCCAAAAAAACCCCCCGGGGGGGAAAAAATTTTTTTGGGGAAAAAACAAAAACCCCCCAAAAAAAAAAAAAAACCCCCAAAAAAAAAGGGTTTAAAACGAAAAGGGGGGAAAACATTTTTAAAAAAGGGGAAAATTTTTTAAAAAAATTTTTTTTTTTTTTTTCCCCCTTTTAAAAAAAAATTTTTTTTTTCCCCCCCTTTTTTTTTTCCCCCAAAAAAGGTTTAAAAATAAAGCTTTTTTAAAAAAAAACCCAAAACATTTTTGCCTTAAAAACCCCCCGGGGGAAACCAAAAGGGATTTTTTTTTTTTTTTTTTTTTTTTTTTTGGGGGTTTTTTTTTTTTTGTTTTTTTTTTTTTTTTGGGGGGGGCCCCCCCCCCCCCCCCCCCAAAATTTTTTTTTTTCCCCCCCCAAAAAGGCCCCAAAAATTTTTTTTTTTTTTTTTTTTGGGGGGGGGAAAAACCCCAAAAAAAAAGGGGGAAAAAAAAATTTTTTTTTTTTTTTTTCCCAAAAAATTTTTTTAAAAAAAAAGGGGGTTTTTTTAAAATTTTAAAAAAATTTTTTTTAAAAAAATTTTTTTTCCCCCCCCCCTTAAAAAAAACCAAAATTTAAAATTGGTTTCCCGGGGGCCCTCCAAGGGTTTTAAAAAAAAACCCCCCAAAAAAAATTTTTTCCCTTTTTAATTTAAAAAAAAAAAAAGATTCCCAAATTTTAAAAATTTTTTTCCCCTTTTCCCATTTTAAAAAAAAAAAAATTTTTTTTTCCCCCAAAAAATTTAAAAAAAAAAGGGGGGGGTTTTTTTTTTTTTCCCCCTTTTTAAAAAAAAAATTTTTTTAAAAATTTTTTTTCAAAAATAAAATTTTAAATTTTTTTTTTTAAAAAAAATTTTTTTTTTTTTAAAAATTTTTTTTTCATTTAAAAAAATTTTTTTTTTTTTAAAAAATTTCCCCCCCGGGGGGGAAAAAACCTTTTTTAAAAAAAAAATTTTCCCCCGGGGGGGGGTTTGGTTTAAAAAAATTTTTTGGGGTTTTCCCAAAAAACCCCCCGGGGGGGGGGTTTTTTTTTTTTCCCCCCCCCCCCCCCCACCCCCCGGGGGGGGAAAATGGCCTTTAAATTTTTTTTTTTTTTTTAAAAGGGGGGGGAAAAAGGGGTTTAAAATTAAAAAAAAATTAAAAAAGAAAAATTAAAAAAATTTTTTTTTTTGGGAAAAAATTAATTAATTAAATTTAAAAAAGGAACCCTTTAAAAAGGGGAAAAAAATT
Source organism: Bolinopsis microptera (assembly GCF_026151205.1). Taxonomy (NCBI): domain Eukaryota; kingdom Metazoa; phylum Ctenophora; class Tentaculata; order Lobata; family Bolinopsidae; genus Bolinopsis; species Bolinopsis microptera. The sequence continues at coordinate 1,456,339 of NC_087073.1, forward strand.
TTAAAAAAAAAAAAACTTCCCTTTGGGGGGGAAAAAATTTAAAAAAAGGGGAAAAAAAAAAAAAACTTCCCCCCCCCCCCCCAAAAAAAAAAAAAATTTTTTTAAAAAACCCCCCAAAAATTTAAAAAATTTCCCCTTCCCAAGTTTTTCCCCCCCCCCCAAAAAAAAAAAACCCCCAAAACATTCCCTTTAAAAGGGGGGAAATTTTTTTTTTTTTAAAAAAAAAAAAATTTTAAAAGGGAATTTTAAAAAAAAAAGGTTTTTTGGGGAAATTTAAAATTTTTTTTTTTTAAACCCCCCCCCCCTTTTTTTTACCCTTTTAAAAAACCCCTTTTTTAAATTTTTTTAAAAAAAGGGGAACCCCCCCCCCCCCAAAAAAAAACCTCCCGGCCCCGGGCCCCCCTTTTTTTTTTAAAAATTCCCCCCCGGGGGGGGGGGTTTTCCCCCCCTTTTTTTTCCCCCCCCATTTTTTAAAAAAAAGGGTTCCCCCCCTTTTCCCCTTTTTTTAAAAAAAGGTGAAAAAAAAAAAAAAAGGAAAAAAATTTAAAAATTTTTTTTTTTTCCCCCTTTTTTGGGCCCCCCAAAAAAGGGGGAAAATTGGGGTTTTTTAAGGGAAAAAAAATTTTTCAAACCCCCCAAAAAAGGAACCCCCCTTTTTTTTGGGGGAAAAAAGGGGAAAAAAAAAAAACCCTTTTTTCCCCCCTTTTTCCCCCCCAAAAAACCCAAAACCCCAAAAAATTTTTTAAAAAAAAAAAAACCCTTTTTTGGGGGGTTGAATTTTTTTAAAAAAAATTTTGGGGGGTTTTTAAAAAAAAATTTTTTTTTTTTTTTCTTTTAAATTTTTTTTTTTGGGGTTTTTTCCCCTTTTTAAAAATTTTAAAATTTAAAAAAAAAAAAAATTAAAAAAAAAATTTTTTAAAAAAAAATTTAAATTTTTAAAAAAAAAATTTTTTAAAAAAAACCCCCTTTTTAAAAATTTTTCCCCAAAAAAAAATTTTTTTTTTTTTGGGAAAAAAAACCCCCCCCCAAAAAAATTTTTTTTTCGAGAAAAAAAATTAAAAAGGGGGCCCAAAAAAATTTTTTTTTTCAAACCCAAAAATTTGACTTTTTAAAAAAAAAAAATTTTTTTAAAATTTTTTTTAAAAAATTTTTGGGTTTTTGGGGGGTTTTTTAAAAAAAAAACCATTTTTGGAAAAAAAAAAAAATTTTTTTTAAAATTTTGAAAATTTCCCCCAAAACCCTTTTTTGGGCAAAAGGGTTTTTTTTTAAAATTTTTTAAAAAAAAACCCTTTTTCCCCCTTTTCCCCCTTTTTAAAAAATTTTTTTTCCCCAACCCCCCCCCCCCCCGGGTTTTTAAAAAAATTTAAAAAATTTTTTTTAAATTTTGCCAAAGGCCCTTTTTTTTTATAAAACCCCCTTTTTTTTTTAAAAATTTTTTTTGGGGGAAAAAAAATTTTTTCCCCCCCCCAACCCCAAAAAAGGGGCCCCCCCTAAACCCCCTTTTTTAAAAAAAACCCCCCCAAAAAACCCCCAAAAAAAGGTTTAAAAATTTTTCCCCCCGGTTTAAAAAACCCCCCCGGTTTAAAAAAAAAAAAAAAGGGGGAAAAGGGGGGGGTTTTTTTTTTGGGGGTTTTTTTTTTAAAATTTTTAAAAAATTTTTTTTTTTGGGGTTTTTTTGGGTGGGGGGGAAAAAAAAATTTTTTTTTTAAAAAAAATTTTGGTCAAAGGAAAACCCTTTTTTAAAAAAAAAAAAAAAAGGAAAAAAAAAAAATTTAAAAAATTAAAAAAAAACCCTTTTTTTCCCAAAAAAAAAAAAACCCCAAAAGGGCCCAAAAAAGTTTTGGGGCCCTTTTTTAAAAAGGGAAAATTTTTTAAAAAAAAAAAAATTTTTTTTAAAAAATTTTCCCCCCGGAAAATTTTAAAAAAAAAATTGTTTCCCGGGTTTCCCGCCCCAAATTAAAGGGCCCTCCCAAAAATTTTGGGTTTTTTCCCCCGGGTTTTAAAACCCCCAAAAAAATTTTCCCCAAAAAAATTTTTATGGGAAATTTTTTTTTAAAAAAACCAAAAAAAAGGGCCCCCGTTAATTTTTGGGGGTTTTAAAAAAAAATTTTTTTGGGGTTTTTTCCCACCCCTTTTTTTTAAAATTTTTGGGGGTTTTTTAAAAAAATTTTAAAAACCCTTTTAAAAAAAAAAAATTTTTTTTTTTAAAAAATTTTTAAAAAATAAAATTTTTAAAGGGGAAAACAAAGGGGGGTTTTTTTAAAAAAAAGGGGGGGAAAAAAGGGGGGGAAAAAAAAGGAAAATTTTTTTTAAATTTTGGGGGGGGGGCTTAAAAAAGGGGGGGAAAAGGGGGGGGGTTTTTTAAAGGGGGGGGGGGGTTTTTTTTTTTTTTTAAAAAAAAAAAAAAAAAAAAACCTTTTAAAGGGGGGGAAAGGGGTTTTTTTTTAAAGTTGGGTTTTAAATTGGAAAAATTTTTTTTTTTTAAATTTTTTTAAATTTTTTGAAATTTTTTTGGGGGGGTTTTTTTTAAAAAAACCCCCCCCCCGGGGGACCCGGGGGGTTTTGGGGGGGGTTTTTTTGGGGTTTGGTTTTTTTGGGGGGGGGTTTTTAAAAAAAAAAAGGGGGGGAAAAAAAAAAAAAGGGGGGGGAAAAAAAGGGGGGTTTTTAAAAAAAAAAACCCCCCCCAAAAAAAAAAAAGGGGGGGGGAAGAAAAATTTTGGGGTTTTTTTTCCCCTTTAAAAAAAAAATTTTTTGGGGGTTTTTGGGGGTTTCCCCAAAAAAAAAAAAAGGGGGAAAAAAAAGGGGGGGAAAGGTTTTAAATTTTTCTTCCGGGGGGGAAAAAATTTTTTTCCCCCAAAAAGTTAAAAGGGGTAAAAAAGGGGGGGGGGGGGGGGTTTTTTTTTTTTTTGGGGGGAAAATTAAAAATTTTTAAAATTTTTTTTCCCCGGGAAAAAAATTTTTTTTTTTTAAACATTTTTTTTAAAAAAAACCCCAAAAAGGGGGGGGAAAAAAACCCCCCCAAAATTTTTTTTTTAAAAAGGGGTTTTAAAAAAAAAATTTTTTTTTTTTGGGGGAAAAGTGAAAGAACCTATAATGGTGGGTCAGATTTTGACGAGTTTTCGGAACAGTTCGAGCTATGAGTTAGTCTGCAAGAACGTCACATTGAGGTGCTACCTGTCAGAGACAACTTTGCAACTGTCGAACTGTTTAATGCTCAGACAAGTTTGTATAATGCGTGTAAACTGAAGAAACGCAAACAGTTTTTGACAGCGTTGGAGCCATCTGTCTTTGCCGACATTAAGAACGTTGTCTATCCGCGTCAGTTAGTGCAAATTCCCTACACAGAACTGAAACAGTTAGTGAGAGATCATTTCTGTTCAAAGCCAACAGTGCCAACCGAAAGTGGCTGCTTAAGTAAGGGAGAACTAAATATCCCATCACACTACAGGCGCAAGTATTCCAAAAAGCGGTACTTTGAGGATACACTGACACCAAAGAAGATGTTCGACGATTTTAGAAAAAAAAGAGCCTGAATGTAGTATAAGTTACACATCCTACAAGAACATATTGAAAGGGTTTGACATCACCTTTCACAAGCCCAAGAAATAAGTTACTGTACGCATGAGAGTTCCAGCCTAAATCTTGCATTTAATATCACTTTACATAGAATTCATCCGTTGTCATCAAGATCTATTTCGATATAATAAACTGTAATTAATTTGACAAATTTTGCAGTTTGCTGTCAGAGAAAAGGTACTAGCAGCATGGGGAAGACAATATGTGCCTGCTCTGATCGACAAAGTACTGAAATCCGGGTACAATCATGTAATATTCACTGAGGACAACTATAAACATGGACCTATAAACTGTAGTCAAGTAAAAAGAGTTTCACAGTTAGAACCAGAAGGGTAAGATTGAACTTCATTCAATTACTCACGGCTCAACAGTCAACACTCTGTTATTTTCATAATTTCATAATATAATTTACTAAACAACATGACACAGCCACGGGGCAAGGCCAAGGGAAGAGGACCATTCTTCGTTTATCTGCAAATCTTTAAAACGATGTTCAGAAAGAGTGTAAAATGATAGATACGAAGGTAATCAATATAATTATAGTTATAGTAGTGATGCTTCTAGATAATGTTGCTTATAACAGCACTTTAAAAACCACGAGAGTGGCAGGTACATCATCGGGCTGCTAATAACTGGTCCAGCGGCGTTGCTCCTAATAAACGGAAGGGGTGGTCTCGGAGGATTGAAGAACACGAGAAGTCACAGAACCACAAGGACGCTTAACGTTCCCGGTCTCATTTTCTGAACTCGCCAATTGATGGGACAATACAGCAGGCTATCCAAGAAGAAGAGAACAAGTGTGCTGCGATTGTTGGGAGAGTGGTTGATGTTCTTCTAACATGTTCTGAAATGAATATTGGACTTAGGGGGCGGGGCACAGGGAGAAAGTTGGAGAGGGTAAATGCGAGGGAGGGAATTTTCTCTCTATTATCAAGCTCATGTCGAAGTAAGATCCGCTCTTGAAGGAGATCATCAACAGTCCGAAGAACACGGAGAGATACCTCTCTTCGTTCATCTGCAAATCTTAAAAAGATGTTCAGAAAGAGTGTAAAATGATAGATACGAAGGTAATCAATATAATTATAGTTATAGTAGTGATCAATGTAAAAGTACTAATTAATAATGTATTATATTAAGACTCCTCAATAACTACATTAAATACAGCAGCAGCAGCAACATTTTTTTTTTTTATCTAAATCTTTTCAAACAATACATAATTATACAGAATTGAATGCTTCTAAATAAACCCAGTTACAAAAGGAGAAAACCGATATAGCCCTAATATCCACTATCCCAGTATGAAACCCAAATTATGTATTGAAAGAGGGGTAACCAAAACACAGTAATGTGCAGTAAGAAAAACCACACCCGCAATAACATTGGGCCCTAGCAAAAAATTAATTAATCAATGAATTAAAACATATAATATTGTACTTATAGAAAATATATCACTCTGAAGGCTCCTTCTCCGAGCTAATGACTCTAAAGTTCCTGATAACATGAACTTTGTCAGGCTCTGCTGTCCTTTTATTGAGTAGTTGGTCGACAACTTTCTTGTAGGCCATCCTATCTGCAGCTGATCTATCTGGAGTAATGTAAACTGAACTAAACCCGTCTACATGTCTTAGTAGCTTAGTCTTGCTCAAGATGGTACGAGCTTGATCTGAGCTTGACAAAGTGAATTTCACTGGCCTGACTCGTTCATTTGTGTCATTTCCAACTCGTTTACATCTTAAAATTTTCGGTTTTTCGTTGAGATGGTCCAACAAAATACCAGATACCTTAGCATCCAGGTTCTCCTCAGTCTCTGGAAGCCCAAAGATAATCAGACTTTTACTTCGATCTTCTTCTAGGGAAACCCTTTTCACCGCAGCTTGGATCTTCTTCGGTGCAAATGCGTTTTTGCATGTGTTTTTCAAAAGAGACGAAAAGGTTTTGATCTCTTTCTGAGCTGCACTTTTCACAGTTCCAATCTCATCATCCTTCTTCAAGGCTAACTTCTCCTGCAAATCACTGATTTTAGCCATATCTTCTTCTTGCTTAGAGAGCAACTTCTCTTGTAATTCTATGATTTTAGTCGCATCCACTATTTTTTCTTTCCTGAACATTCTGTTGTCGACAGCTGTTTCTGTGGCGGATTGTAACAATGGACCACAATAATTGTCCAGCAAGCAGCACACTGTCTCTAACCATTCTGATAACCTTTCTCTAGGCACACTTCTCTGGTTCAGTTTATCAAACTGCACATCATCGTTGTGTTCAACTCCGATTTTACTTCTAATCTCCTTGAAAATACTGTCAGTCGCCATGTGTATCTGATTCGCATATTCCGTAAGGAACTGGCCATTCACGACCATATCATCATCTAACATATCCATATGTTCATTCTGTAGCGGAAGAGGCATCGTACACGTTGTACAGAAAATGTACAAACAATGTATACAAATCTACAAAGCCAGAGAGATAATTCAACGCGCACACAGAACTACTGATAAGAGAGCTACAATTTAGCAACGAATGTAAAAGTGTAATATCGGCAACATGTTGCACAACAACAGCAACAACAACCCCCCAAGAAGACAAAGGAATTTAAGTTAGCGGATCTAGAAGCCATGCTTCTAGATATGATAATGCTGCTTATAACAGCACTTTAAAAACCACGAGAGTGGCAGGTACATCATCATTTATTGGTGTTGTTGATGACTTTTCTAATGTTGTTGGTGCTGATGATACATCATCAGCAACATCAACATCAGAACAGTTTTATACAGGTTTATATAATATAAAAGGATTATAGTTATTAATTTACTACATTTAAAACCTAGTCGTGGGAGAGAAAGGGAGAAAGATAATCTGAATCAACGACAATTCAAAGTCCGAGGACAAAGTCCGAGACATCATTATAGTTATTCACAACTTCGAATATACACAAGCAACCACATTCATATTCCCTAATTATTTGTTATATATTATAAAAGGATTATAGTTATTAATACTACATTTAAAACCTATAGTCGTGGGAGAGAATGAGAATGAGAAAGAGGGAGAGAAAGAGAATCTGAATTTAAAACCTAGTCGTGGGAGAGAAAGGGAGAGAAAGATAATCTGAATCAACGACAATTCAAAGTCCGAGGACAAAGTCCGAGACATCATAGTTATTCACAACTTCAAGTACACACAAGCAACCACATTTATATTCCCTATTTATTTGTTATATATTATAAAAGGATTATAGTTATTAATACTACATTTAAAACCTATAGTCGTGGGAGAGAAAGAGAGAGAAAGATAATCTGAATCAACGACAATTCAAAGTCCGAGGACAAAGTCCGAGACATCATAGTTATTCACAACTTCAAGTACACACAAGCAACCACATTCATATAATTCCCTAATTATTTGTTATACAATATAAAAGGATTATAGTTATTAATTTACTACATTTAAAACCTAGTCGTGGAAGAGAAAGAGAGAGAAAGATAATCTGAATCAACGACAATTCAAAGTCCGATGACAAAGTCCGAGACATCATAGTTATTCACAACTTCAAGTACACACAAGCAACCACATTCATATTCCCTAATTATTTGTTATATATTATAAAAGGATTATAGTTATTAATTTACTACATTTAAAACCTAGTCGTGGGAGAGAAAGGGGGGACGAGCCAGGTTTATTCAGAGGTATTTCGTGTCACACCCCTCTGCGACTGATGTAACTGGTTTGGGCCTGGCTGAACTAATAATAAATGAGCTAAAGACCAAGTTAAACCTCAACCTGCAACACCTCAAGGAGTGTGCTGGTGTTTGTGGAGATGGCCAGTACATCAGAAACCATGTATGTCACCACTTCGAGACCTTGGTTGGTATAAAGCCAGTCATTGAATGTTGGGACCAACCACATGCTGTTGAAAAATTATGGAAGTACGCTCTCGGGGATGTGAAGGTTTATGAAACACTGAAGGAGAACGTGGAGAGTCTGGTAGTGCTGGTGGCTGGTACTTGGCAGGAGACCTACTTGGAAAAGGCAGCGGCCCAAAGAATCTCAGGCCGGCACAGCTGAGTGTGCTAAAAGATCTCGAGTTCTGTGGGCATGGCTTGAATCAATTTGAGAATGTGCTCAAAATGCTGGAGGTGCTGATTGCTACGGTAGATAGCAATCAGTAATTTATTCTCACGTTAAAATTTAGTTCATTCTTTTATTATCCTGCGTCCAAGTGAAGAATCAGGTACGTGACTACGTGTGTTTTATTTCATTTCTTTAAATAGGACATTTGTTGTAAATTATATTCGAGCTCTTTTGGTGAGGGATTTCCAGTTGAAAGGTTAAACTCATTCATATTGTTAAAAGTGGAAGTGGAATAAGTGGACTAAGTCATTAAATGTATAGGAGAGGAACTGATGAGAATCTGGACGAGAAAATTAAAAAAGAATCAGGACGATTAAACCCAACCCAAGTAACCCAAGTAAGTAACCTGATTGAGATATCAATTATTCAGCTTTTTCAAAAGCCACCGAGCCCGACCTGTTTTACGTATGTGTGTTACGGCCCGTTATTAGAGCTGACAAACCGTCTATGTGGCTATGAAACTTGCGATATTATATATATAATTTAACAAATAAACCCTTTTTCATCAGCTGCAAACAGTTATCCAGCAAGGATCAAACTTAATCCCGACAACATCAAGGATATATTTACTCGCTATATTAAATGGTATATAATGTCGATTTAACTCCTGAACTGTCATTTTTCAGGTAAAAAGGGTTTACTATTATAATAAGTTATTAAAAGAGATTTGCGGCTCTTACAAACAACAGCTGGTAAATTAGAAGGGCTGGAGAATAATACATAATATGTACATAATTAGTTTTATGATTCTATTTATATAATCAGGATGTTTTGAAATATAACTGTTAATATAATCTTGGAATACCGAATTCTTCATTTATACAATTTGCCAACTGCTGACGAAACTGAATGAAACACTCGCTGTTAAATAATAAGATTTTGCACAGTGTTGTAACTGGTAATTTCATTTTTTATATTTAATTATTTATTATCTTGTAATCTTAGTGACTTTTAGGGCCACCGATTCGACGGTGACTAATTATATCGAAAAGAGCACGGCCTGTTTTTGGAGCTAACATACCACGTGTTAACTAAAGTCTTCAACACGGCAGCCAGATCTATAATGTTTCAGGAACATACCTTCTTTTTGGCTCAATAATACCTGCGGTAGTATCAGAAGTAATTGGCAATCGCAATCTGCAATTCACTGTGCTCTAACTGCCTGGTAAAGAATTCTGCAATATCATTATAATTAACAAATAAATACTTTTTGTCAGCTGTCAAAAGTTATCAAGCAAGGATCAAACTTAATCCCGACAACATCAAAGATATTTACCTGCTATATAATATGGTACAAAATATAATGTTTATTTAAAGATTTAAGTCCTGAACTCTCATTTTACAGGCAAAAGGTGTTGATTATTAATACGTATTAATATTACTTAAAAGAAGTAATTACGGCTTACAATAGGTAGATACTGAGTTATTTAAGAATTCCATTAAGAGATATGCTGTTTTATCTTCACAAACCAAACTCTACTACCTTTTACTTGTCACTCTATTATCGATAACTATATTATCGATAATAGACCATACCTGTAGAGATCAATACCCAAAAAGCTTTCCAAAATTGTCCCATGTTCGAATGACGATTTTGTTTATTTTTAATTGTCTTTTGACTTCTCTTAATAACATTAACTACTATAGGAAATATTATAAATTTAAATATCTTAAAGCATGCCACCAACAAATAGAGAAAATGCAGCAGTCGCTGACAGCAGAAGAGCGATGAGGTTACTCAAGAGTTTTCCGATAATCTGGAATAAGAGAGGTCAGTAAAATATATTTTGTTTGGTCCAAGTCCTTAATTCGATTCACCTCTACAGTTCCTAGTGTACAATTGTTATGCACATGCAATTGAATTATCAAAAGTGATGAGAACCTAGAAGCAAATTAAACCTATAAATCTGATGTGTAGTATTGCCAGATCACAGTTCAATTTGTAGTACAGAGTTTTACATTAACAAAGGATTAATAATTAATGCAGATAATATAAGTTGTCTTGCCTCTAAAAAGATATTCGTATTTTTGTGTCAGAATCTTCAGTAGTTGCAGTGTGCCATGATATGCATATTATGCAATGTACAAAAGTCTACTATTATGATAGATGGCTATTTTATGAGACCCAGGTCAACGTTTCTGTACTGACTCTTTGACCCTTTACGATATATCGTATATATACTTTTTCAGATCCCAATTATCACCGCAAGGACTGTATTGAACACAAAAAGGCACAAGCCGAATTCCTCCAGAAACTCGTCGAAAGCGAAAAAGGTTTAGAGAGGGGAAAACGGTATTGGACACGACTGGAAAAGAAAACTGAGAGGAGATTTGGTAAGATTCAATAAATTTACTATCATAGGAGCCCTGGCCTCTATATAAATTGAATCAAGTAAGGGTCTGCATGATCTACGAACCAGGCGCTTGCAAGGCCAAGTTTCCGGCACACTGCACTACTTTTTAACAAAAAATGTCGAAATATTTTAAAAATTACAAATTTATCCAGGGTGGCACGTAGAACATAAGATCGGCCTGATCAAAAAGAATATGATCACATTGTCTGATAAAAGAGAGAAGGTAAATTTCTTTTCTGTGAATTTGATTCCAATCATCCCTGAGGCGGTTTTCTTATTTCTCTAAATTAAATGGTGATTTTCGTCTTAACATATTATATATAATCTGAAGATCAGAATTGAAATGGTATAAAAGTAAAAGCATTTTTTAATGTTTTATTTCTCATTTTAGGGGGAATTAAACCCGAATATGAGATATATGGTTGGGCACCTAAATGATTGGCCCCCTAATGAGCTTCTCTGGATGAAGGACTTCACGCCCGCAAATAATTTTGGTGACGGTAGATCTCGGGAGGAGCGTTTAGCAATGCAGGTTTTCAAGTTTTTCAGTGACAGATTCGCAGCATTTTCTAATTAAATGACCAATTTGAGCTATGTCAGAATGTGTCAATATAGCAATATACCCTTATTTTAAAGTAATTTAAGAATTCCATTAAGAGATATGCCCTTTATCTTCACAAACCAAACTCAGGTGACCCCATTAACCAAGAGTGACAGTGGAACTACGCCCAGTAGCAAGGGAAAAGAGGCACGATTTTTATTATTGTGCTTTAAACGTGACAGGCTTTTACTTTTATACCCTCAAGCTCAGGGAGTACCTTTATTTTACGATATACTTTTTTAGATCCGAATTATCAAAGTGCCCACTGCACTGTGACGAAAATAAATAGAAAAGAGCTGAATTCGTCCGAAAACTTGTAGAAAGCGAAAAATAATTAGAAAGGGGAAAACGTTATTTGACAGATAGCTGCAAAAGAGAACTCTGGGGAGATTAGGTAACTAGGGGTAACTAGGAGGTAACTAGGGGTAACTAGGAGGTAACTAGGGGTAACTAGGGGTAACTAAACGTTATTTGACAGATAGCTGCAAAAGAGAACTCTGGGGAGATTTTGTAAGTTTCAATAAATTTACAATCATTTTAGGATTAAGTGAGAAGGCCTCCCCCAGCCTCGGATCTTAGGATTGGATTTGCAAAATTTCAATTTAGACAAACTGCTTAGAAAAGCTAAGACTGCAAAAAAAGCTGAGACAAAAATTAAGGAAAACTAAGACAGCGAAAAATGCTGAGACAACCGGGAACCTAAGATACCAAAATATGCTGGAACTAGAAAAAATGCTTAAACTCACAAAATATTCCTAGTAAAAACAAGCAAAATCGCTTCACCATAAATTCTAAATCAGTACTTGTAGGAATGAATACAAAAGGTGTGGCAAAATATGGAGATTATAAAGGGATTTAGGGTAGGGGATGTCCCTGAAGAGAAAGGGGCAACAAAAATATGTTATCGTTGGTATGATCAAGGAAATAACTATTCAAATATACATAGATATTACATTTTTACATTTTCTTTAAAGAATATAATAAATACAATATTACTAGGTAGGAATGTCAATAAGTCAATAGAATTTGTCTGAAATCTCTATCTGCCTGCTAATGAAGTGAGTATCCTAGATCATATCTTTACAGGTAGGACTGTATAATGGGGGCCCCGATGTTATGCTTTGAATCATAAAATTATCATTATCATTATTCATTGTACAATCACGTCACCTTGTTCATTCATAATCAGAATGGCTGAAGAGATTCATGGGGCTACTGGGACTGTCGTGAGAGTCCAAAACCATTCTCGGAAAAATGAAAACGCAAAAGAGACGTACTTACCCTTCAACGCAACAATGCTATATCTAAAAGACGTTATGGGAATTAATCACAAGACTGACATAGTAAATGGGAGAGAGTTTTTTTTGACGGATGATGCATCCATTCAAGGCTACCTGCTGATGACCCATGTCGGCGAAGGAATAATAAGCAGCGATATGAAGTTAAGGTACAAGAGGAAGTCAAAAACTACGTAGCGATCTTCGTCCTAGATTCATTTTCACTTTATCATTCATTCATCATTGATAAAGTTGATATTTATAATTTGTCATATATATAATGTATGTTTTAGCATAACATGTCAAGAGTAAGATGAGAGACTGGTAGGACAGAGATAGGAAACGAAAAGGACAAGAAAACTGTTGAAATACCCCTTAAACTTGCTGCACTTGTCCTGAGGCCCACGATGATTCCCGCAGTATTAAACCTAGATACTTATACTGGTACGGGATTCACAAAATTAAATTGTTATTTTCGACTTAACAATATATTATATAATCTGAAGATCAGAAATGATATCTATATAAGTAAAAGCATTTTTTAATGTTTTATAGGATAAAGAAACTGACGAGTTTAAGAAATTGATGCGTTCTTGTTCTGATAGGGTCAGCAGCTCTTGTAACCGAGTGTACAGTTTGCTGGTCCCGATGTGACTGTAAAGTTGAAACACCCTGTATGTACTGACTACTCAGTAATGAAACAGTTGAGACGGCCAAATTGATATATTTTTTAGCCCACAACAACTCAATTTTAGAGTTCGACATTATTTATAAATCTGTGTTGAATTAATCTCACTGATAAAAATTTGACTAAAAAGCATTTATTACAACGCTTACAATGTCAATAAATGGTGATTCCTCATGCATGGCTCTTTTTTATTTCCCTTATTATTTTCTGGAAATCCTCGGGTGAAGGATTTCTAAAATAGATAAAATTACACTGTAGTTGTTAGAATGCTCTGATTTGTCGGGTGATTTTAGTAAGCACTGCAATTGGTAAAGTGTTCAGATCGGGTGCTGTTAAGAGGGGCACTGTAGTTGACAATCTAATGTTTTAAACTTGTAATGATAATAATAACTAATAATAATTATTGGAAAGATTACTGGAAAGAATTGGCTTAAATGTCATAAACTAACGATGATTATTTCAATTCAGTCAGGGTAAGAAGATTAAGAAGCACAAGTTCAACTCCAATACTTGTTAGAACTGGAGAAAAGAGTACCACACCGTACTCAAAACCCAAACGAGATATTATTGATCTTATTGACGAGGAGAAAACGATAAAAGAACTGCAAGAGCTTTTAGATAGCTCTCCAACAAAACAAAAAACAATGTTTAAACGTTTAATATTTTATTGACAGTTTTTTAATATTCCATGATTTGTTTCCATTGCTATCTATAGTTTAAGGAGACCTGACTTCTGTATCTTCCGAAGTATGTATATCATTGATGATTCAGTTTTTTAATTTATCTACTGTTATAATATGAATTTGATCAAGTGAATATAAAGATATAAGACAGACAATATCTAGATTGGACAGAAAGTTGTATCTGTGTTGAACGTGTATCAATCGAACAAGCTGGTATGGATGAAAGCATTGTACCCATATGGCCGCGTCGTTTGCGGTGGGCAGGCGCAGTCTTTGTTGTACAGTAGTGTTGGAGAAGAATAAAGTTAACCTGTTAATCGAATATTATTGATTATATTTTATGATGAATTATAAATTTCGATTAATTTACATTTATTTGATCTCCAATTATTGAACTACGGAAGCTGGTTGCCTTAACACTGTGGTATGACTGAATGGTCGAGCCGTGATTATTGAAAGGAAACAAGACTTATAATTTATAATCATTTTATCGTTTAATAATCGTTTAAATAAAGAAAGCGGTTTGTAAACAGAGTAGCAGCCCTCATAGCCAGGAAAAGGAAAGAGAGATATTGCGATGTGGTAAGGCATGTGAGGACTAAAATAAGATTTGCCATGTTAAGGACAACACTCATCACTCTACGAGGTTACAGAGGAAAAATAATGGACAACAAATATGAGACACCTTTGTCAGAAGTCTCTTACAACCTCATCCCAGCACCAGATAATAAATCACCATGTGAAATATGTAACAAAATGTATCCTACATCATATCTAGCGCGCCACAAGTCAATTCATGGACAAAAAATGAGGCCAGGCATGTTAGCAGATTCGAATAAGAAAATAATTTTTATGGTAAGGAAAGGAAAAAGTGGTTCTGTCATCCCTGACTTAATTTATTGTATATTTACTTTTCTAAAATCAACAAAAAAATGAATAAGCATCAAAACACAAACCATCATGCCGTTTAGCAGTAGAGTGCCGTTTAGCAGTAGAGTACGGCTCACTAGGACCACTTAACTGGGCCAATCGGCAAAAAGGAGTTTGGAAAAGCCATTATTGGCACTTGAGTCCTTGATCTTGTCGATGGTGCACTGGGCCTTTTGAGCTGCCATCCTTCAGCTTCTGTCAATTGAAATTATTATTAATCCAAGTTGAGACAATCAGCTGACACACGGCTTTTATGGTTATCTATAATCTATGATATATGTATAATCTGTAATAAAGATCAAAATTCAAATTTGTATTCCCTAAAATTTGTATTCTCCTATTCAGTGATATTTTAGTGTAGTAGATTTAGTTAGTATTTAGTTTATAGTTATTGGGAAACGGATACATGGTGCAGGGAGGTTAGCGAGTGAGGTTATTTGAGCGAATTATATAACTAGTGTTAAGTTATTAACACTATTTCAGTTTTATTATTATAATTCTGTGTTTTATTTTGTAATAACATCCCCATTCTTAGTGTTTTAGATTAGGTAGAAATTGTCGATTATTAACCAATCTTTCTATAAGCATGTAAATACAGATGTAAATTATACGAAGACAACAACAACCGGCTTAGGACCTACGAACAACAACGAGAGTGTCCGACTTGAAGCCGGTAAGTGTTTGTGTGTTAGTTGTTGTTTTTCCTGTTTTACATTGTGATTGTGTACTTCCTGAGAGGATGTTCCTTACAGTGTTGTAAGTGCTTAATTACCTCAAGTTGTTTGTGGATGCTAGCGTAGGCCGTAGCAGTGCAGTTAGATTGAGGATTAGTTTGAGTGAACAGTGAGCTCTGAGAGAGCAGACAAGTATAGTAAAGAGTGGACCTGAGTGAGCTCTGAGAGAGCAGTAACCAGCACAGCACAAGTAAGAGGGACAGTATAGCTGAGAGAGCTACTACTAGTAATAGTAAAGAGTGGATCAAGGAACTTTCCCCAAATCACTGTTAAATTATTAATATAGAGAATATTAATTGATTTGGATAGTTAACACAGATTAGTTAATACACATCACTCAGCTCAAATAATCATACACTACTCACTGATTAACCAATAACATCTGAGAGTTATAACTAGAGAGTTATCTAACCTTGTTATAAATCTATTTTATTACAACCTTTAACACCTTTATCCCAGAGAGTTTCACTTGGTACTTTTGTAACTATTCTCCCTATTTAGCGTGATTAACAGTGGTAGCAGAGAAGAAACGATCATGGGGAATGACAGGGTACCATCTTTATCAGAAGAGACGATTTACTCTGATTGGAAGAGACGTGTAACTATGTGGCAGATAGCTAGCACTATAGCAGCTAAGCACCACGCACCAATACTGATAACACACATGTCCGGGGAGCCAGAAAGAATTTCGATCATGCTAGATGAAAGTAAACTTGCTACGGCTACAGGAGTAGCATATCTAATTAAAGAGTAAGAGTGAACAGTGAGCTCTGAGAGAGCAGAACCAAGTACTAGTAAGAGTGAACAGGATAGCTCTGAGAGAGCTAAGTTACAAGTATTATTGAGGACGCACTATTCAAGGAACTTTACCAAATCACAGTTAAATTATTTATAAAGAATATTAATTGATATTGGATTGTGAACATAGATCAGTGTACACTCACTCAGCTCAATAATCATACACTACTCACTAATCAACCAATAACATCTGCGAGAGTTTATTGGAATAACTAGAGTAGAGTTATCTAACCTTGTACTAAATTTATTTATTAACACCTTTATCCCAGAGAGTTTGGTACTTTTGTAACTATCCTCCCCATTAACCGTATTTAACAGGGAGAATATTGAGGTCCTTTTCAACATTTTAATCGTTAGTTTTTAAATCATATTGTGCAGTAAATGTAATTAAATAAATAATTTTAGACAAACTGATGCCGATTTTTAAGGAGCCATAGTGATTAAAATATCACCTACCTGCATCAATCAGTCACCTTTGATCGTAAATCAGCCCAAGTCTTGTAGGTGCTCCTCTTCTTTTAACCAAACATTTACACTGCAAGGAATATCGGTTAACATTCAAAACTCCTAGTGTAACTAGATATACTCTAGTAGCAGGGAATAGTTGAGTGTGCACTTCGATGTGTACTATTTCTGACAACACAGGGTTGTTTGTTAGGTCATTCTTAACCAAAATCATGTGGGTGCACAATTTGTTTCGCTAGAGACAACCCTACAGGGCAAATTTTCTAAATTACCCTCAGTCGCATATACGAGATTTTCGTATTTCGGCTCCTGAAGGTCATAGGGACTTCAATTTTGGCTTAAAATTACCGCAATAGCCATATTTATATACAACTTATGAAGCAACATAAGGTCTCCAGTGCTTTGTTTTATAGATATTGACAAAAAACTGTTTTTTGGCTCAGCGAACCAAAAATGGGACTGAATTTTGGAAACTTGAACTAGGAAGATCGTAGAGACTTGAATTTTAGCTTAAAATGAGCGCAAACATCACATTTATATACAACTTATAAAGCAACATAAGCCCTTTAATGCTTATTTGTTAAGATATTGACAAAAATCGGTCATTTTGACTACACGCGTGAGGAAAAATACCAAATTGGGCAACAACTTTGGTCTTTTTTTTACCAGTTTTGTGCTCAAGTTATTAAAATGTGCTTTGATGTTGTAGATCGGGTGTTTTCTTCCAATTATATGGGTTTCGGTATAAATCCGGAAGCACCCGGTCCATGGGTGCAGGTGATAGGGGTTAAAAACCCTAAAATGTCAGGCGATGGGCGAGACAATTGTCTGAATTTGGTTATAAAAACACTTGCACTCTTTGCTAGGGTTTGCTTTTTTCTGCTACATCGATCCGATTTCTAACTACTAATCATCCCCCTCTACATCATTCTCTTTTAGATACATGATTTCTATAAGTTCTTGAAGGTACATCCGGCACGATGTAAAGTCTATATCAAAGCATTTTAATCTTAACAAGTTGCAAGATATTCAAGTTCACTAATAAAACAGAGATTGTAGGATATTCTTCTTTTACATATTGATTATTGAGTAATTTTGGTTACACATGTGAGGAAAGATACCAAATTGGTTTACCAAACGAAGATTGTAGGTTATCTATTATTCTTTACATGATTATTGACGCAACTTTATAGTCAAAACTGTATTATTTTAAATATTTAATATTTATCCACACTCTCCATAAGAATATTATTAGGAGTCATTTTGTGGTTAAAATTCGATTAAATCAGTATTTCCAAGCAAAAAACTGCCCCAAATTTCTCCTCCGAATATAATGGTCCGCTAGTTCGAAATTTTAGCACTTATAAGTTATTGTTAGACATTACATTAGTGTAATACCACTGAGACCAGATATAGTAATCTATTCAGATAAAGCGAAGAAGGTGCATCTGAAATAAAGAGAGCTTTGCTGATCAAGAGAAAAGAATATTAAGAGATATCAGCAGCTGACAGAAGAGATTGCAAGCTCCAGACAGTAGCAGTTCGAGTTCAAGTTCGAGGCATTTACAACTGCAGCCTCCAAACCTTTATGAACCACCTGAACGTAAACACTAAAGAGAAAAAGGCCTGCATGAAGATCGCTGAATTTAGCATGAGGGCATCATACACCATCTATCTGTCCAGAAACACCATTATATGGACAGATGATTGGGAGTTAGTCCAGAGGCTAGTAATTGCATAGTAGGAGCGTATAATGTTTGTAGAATGTAATTATTTTTACAAACTACCGTTCAAAACTTATAGATCAAGTGATAGCCTACCCACAATTATATTACAACGTCGTGGGGTCAGTTGATATTGTTGCTGAAAATCAGGAGCAAGCGTCTTGAAACAGGATATACCATGAATCTGTATAAGTTTTAAGTAGTTTCATTCTACGTTTAATATTATTATTGGGTCGTTTACGTTAAAGTTATATTTGGCCATTTTATAGCCTCAAAAAGCCCACAATTACTCAATATGTAAAAGAAGAATATCCTACAATCTCTGTTTTATTAGTGAACTTGAATATCTTGCAACTTGTTAAGACCGCATTAAAATGCTTTGATATAGACTTTACATCATGCCGGATGTACCTTCAAGAACTTATAGAAATCATGTATCTAAAAGAGAATGATGTAGAGGGGGATGATTAGTAGTTAGAAATCGGATCGATGTAGCAGAAAAAAGCAAACCCTAGCAAAGAGTGCAAGTGTTTTTATAACCAAATTCAGACAATTGTCTCGCCCATCGCCTGACATTTTAGGGTTTTTAACCCCTATCACCCATGAACCGGGTGCTTCCGGATTTATACCGAAACCCATATTGGAAGAAAACATCCGATCTACAACATCAAAGCACATTTTAATAACTTGAGCACAAAACTGGTAAAAAAAAAGACCAAAGTTGTTGCCCAATTTGGTATTTTTCCTCACGCGTGTAGTCAAAATGACCGATTTTTGTCAATATCTTAACAAATAAGCATTAAAGGGCTTATATTGCTCTATAAGTTGTATATAAATGTGATGTTTGCGCTCATTTTAAGCTAAAATTCAAGTCTCTACGATCTTCCTAGTTCAAGTTACCAAAATTCAGTCCCATTTTTGGTTTGCTGAGCCAAAAAACAGTTTTTTGTCAATATCTATAAAACAAAGCACTGGAGAACTTATGTTGCTTCATAAGTTGTATATAAATATGGCTATTGCGGTAATTTTAAGCTAAAATTGAAGTCTCTATGACCTTCAGGAGCCGAAATACGAAAATCTCGTATACGCGACTGAGGGTAATTTAGAAAATTTGCCCTGTAGGGTTGTCTCTAGCGAAACAAATTGTGCACCCACACGATTTTGGTTAAGTATGACATAACAAACAACCCTGTGTTGTCAGAAATAGTACACATCGAAGTGCACACTCAACTATTCCCTGCTACTAGAGTAATATGTCATAAAGTTATAATATGTAGGTCCTGTACGTAGGATTATGTCATTTGGATTATTGAGTACTAATTAGAATTAGAATCAAATTTACACAGCAATACAATAAGAATAAAAATAATTTAAGAAGCTTCAATCTGCTGTGCAGGACATTCAAGTCAGTAATTAAACAAAATTAAACAGAATTAAACAAAAATAAAAAGGTATATGCTCAGATCTTCTGCAGTAGGTACTAAGGTTTACAGTAGAAAAATCCAGATCTATAAGTAGGTTCCCTCGGCCCTCCTCGTTGAGCACTCAATCATGGATTTCTTGATCATTTGGCTGAGTGAACCAAAAGAAATTACAAATAAGTCATTATCACAGTCCTAATTAAGACTCCATGCCAGTCTCTTCAAATGACCGCTATAAATAGACCACCAACCATATTCTCATAAATGCATAATTATGATTTAAGTTGAGAAAAGACAATTTTTTTTGAGAAAAGACAATTTTATTATTTATCACCAATTCAATACATAATCAATAAATATATATCCGAATAAATTTGATTAAAAATTAAATGATACAAGTATGCTAGCAGCTAGCGCGCTTATATTTGATAAATATTCACGCTGTTAAAATGGGTTTTACCACACCGCCACTCACATTAGCACAGTTGGTGAACGGACCCAGGCGCTGTTAAGCTTTTATGAGCCCTGGTTGACTGCTGAGAGTGGCGAAGGGGCTGATATTAATTTTATCTTAGTTTAACCTAGATTCCAATAAAATTTTAGTTTTGTGTTATAATTATATGATTTTTATGCGATATTTAAGTTACAGCTGCTTGCAATACATTATTGCTTAAAAATTGTTAAATATGCTCGCTATACGCTTAATTTTAAATACCGTATGTATATATACATATCAGCTCATAATACCAAATAACAATAATAAATTAATTAAAGGCATTGAAGAGGTCCAAAACCAATTCAAGCATGACACAAAGTTGAATACATTTTCATCGGAAGCTGCAAGCTTATTAACGTTTGATTCCGTACGTTCATGATCCGTTATTATGCATTAACCTTCAGGCGGTGTCGACGGATCATGCGAAAAGGGTTTTTGACAGGCTGTGTCCTTACCATAATTAAACTGAACCATTGCCTGATACGATGTAAACAAGAGTGTTGGATAGGTGAGCCGCGCAAGCGCTCGCGCGCGCATTTGTGTCGCTCTGACAAATAGCACTTGAATAATTTAGCTACCAAGACGTAAATCGCGCGTTACGTAAAGTATTATTTTTCCCTTCGGATAAAGTGAACGTTACACCCGCGTGTAACCTGCTTTAATGTTTTGTGTGCATGTGTGGTGGAGTGAGTGTATAATGTAATGATTGAATGAATCTTTTTTCTTTTGTGGTGCATATATGATGTGAGTGACAGGTGTAGAATCTAAAATATATAAATATAAATGGGGGTCTTTTCATAGGAAAGTGTTGAAGTTTAAGTCCTGCCAGTTAATATTGTCAGATTGGTGTTGAGCCTTCATGATAGAAAGCTTCAATCGGGATTTAATTGAACCTAGTGAACCTATTTTACCACGTGCATTTGACTGCTCAAGAAACCTATTCCATAAATTTGCCCCTTTATATGCGAAATTGTGAGATGAGTGTGGTGTCACAAATCTGTCATCTCTGAGCTCAGACTTCTTAAAGAGAGAATACATGGATATGGGCTGATGACTCTTCACTATCTTCATTGTTTCAGTAATGCATCTGTATCTATATATGTTATGTACTGTCATTAGTTCCTTAGATTGGAAAATAGGTTTTGTTGATTCTCTAGAGTGGAATTCTGCCCCAAGTATTTGGCAGCGATGTGGCCTTGCTTGTTTATCACCAGTCTTCCTCAAGCTGATACATATAGAACACGGTTTAATGTGAGGTATAGTTGATTCATTGGATATTTGACCTTTCTTGTTTATACTGCACTGGATTGGCCTGCTACGAGAACAAGTTTTAAACTTGTCGCTAAATGCTTCCGAGTCCCCAAATAAGATTCGGACACATTTCTTCTGTGCAAGGAATAGTGGTGAAAGCTTATTAATTGATACACCACCCCATACAGTTATACCGTATCCTAGATGAGATTCAAAAAGAGTGTGGTATATCTGTTTGTACAGCTGGCTGGGGAGGGAGTTTTTTATTCGATAAATACGGCCACATATGCTGTTTAATTTCTTAGTTAGTTTCTCGATATGAGGTGTCCAACTCAGTTTGTCATCAATAATTACACCTAGAAATTTCGTTTCAGTAACCTGTTTGATCGGGATCCCATCAATTTCTAGATTCAAGTCATTTTCAGTATTATCAATGGTCTTACGTTTAGTAGGCGAGAAGTACATGTAACAAGATTTTTTAACATTAATGTGCAGTAGGTTATGGCGCATATATTGGCACACAGAGTCGAGAATTTCATTCGCTATTTTGTATGCTTGTTCCTTAGTTTCAGCAGCTACAAAGATGTTTGTGTCATCTGCAAATAGTACAAATTTTCCTAATGTACTACATCTATAGATGTCATTTATATAGATAAGAAAAAGCAAGGGGCCCAAAACGGATCCTTGAGGTACGCCTAGTTTAACTGGGAGAGGCTCTGATTCTTCACCAAGTACACTAACATACTGGTATCTATTATTTAGATAGCTGGAGAGCAGCTTTAGTGCGTTTCCTCTAACTCCGTAATTACTAAGTTTCTTAAGTAGCATATCAAATGGTAAGGTATCAAATGCTTTAGAGAGATCGATAAATATTCCTAATACGTGGTTTTTATTATTCCGTTTTTCTTCGACGTGATTTACGGAGTAGTTAAGAGCATGACTTGTCGAGTGGTTTTTTCTAAAGCCGAACTGATTTTCGAATATTATTCCTCGAGATAAGAAAAAGTTGTATAATCTACTGTAAATAATTTTTTCAAATATTTTACCAAATACTGGTAATGTTGATACTGGCCTGTAATTCTCTAGTAATTCCTCATCTTCTTTTTTATATATCGGGGTTATCTTACCCGTTTTCAGTTGATCAGGGAAGACACCTTCATTCATGCAGTTGTTATAAATTCTGGCAAGATGTTCTGATATAGTTTGACTACACTGCTGTCTTACCCTTTGTTTTAATTGTACAAATAAAGTAACACGTCATGAAGAATTTAAGGCACACCGGAAGTTATTAAACCACCTTATTAATTCTGCAAAACGTAAGTATCATGGTGTTAAGATTACAGAATGCGCTGGAGATAGTAAGAAAACTTGGCAGATAATTTATGAACTGCGTGGTAAGAAGAGACGTGAGATTAAACCTAACTTTGTGATAAATAACGAGCGTGTGATTAATCGGCGTGTAATTGCAAATGAGTTCAATAAATACTTTGCCTCTATTGCAGCTAACTTGAACGAAGCATACTCTGGTGACTTCTTAAGAATAAATTCCCTGCCGTCATTTACTGATTACCTGCCCACATCAGTTACGTCCAGTATTTTTCTTTGTGATTGTGACTGTATTGAGATTAAAGAGATCATAAACGAACTAAAAAACGGGAAATCTAGTGACATACCTATTCATGTGATCAAGAAGTCGTGTCAAATTACTGCACCGTACTAAGCTAGATACTTTAATAAATGCATGCAAGAAGGCCACTTTCCCGATGAATTAAAAACTGGGAGAATCAGCCCCATTTACAAAAAAGAAGATGAACAGCTTTTAGAAAACTATAGACCAGTATCAACTCTACCTGTATTCGGGAAAATTCTAGAAAAGTTAATATATAAGCGGCTCTATAGTTTCCTTACTTCCAAGGGTATAATACATGAAAACCAGTTCGGCTTTAGAAAAGGACACTCCACCAGCCATGCACTGAACTACTCTGTAGAACATATAGAATCGTTAATTAGTAAAAAGCAACATGTCCTAGGGGTCTTTATCGATCTCTCAAAAGCCTTTGACACTCTAGACCACTGTAAACTAACTACAAAATTAAACAACTATGGCATAAGAGGAAATGCTCTGAATCTTATCTCTAGTTATTTGTCTAATAGGAAACAATTTGTAAACGTTTTGGATACCAAATCTGATGAATTACCGGTTGAATTCGGGGTCCCTCAGGGTAGTGTATTAGGACCTCTACTTTTCCTACTGTACATCAATGACATATGCAATATAACTAAAAAGGGTAAATTTGTCTTATTTGCAGACGATACTAATATATTTGTCGCTGCCGATTCGAGAAATAAAGCATATGAATTGGCTAATGAAGTACTACAGGCCGTAAACAAGTATATGGGAGTTAACCTACTGCACATTAATGTAAAGAAGTGTTGTTACATGTATTTTTCTCCCTCTAAACGTAATAATAACGAATTAGATGCCGATATAGATAGCCAAAACTTGTCCATTAATAACAAAATAATTAAACGTGTAAGTCAGACAAAGTTTCTCGGAGTAATCATGGATGATAAATTGAGCTGGAAACCACATATATCATCCCTCAACAAGAAACTAAGAAGTGCTTGTGGACGTATCTACCGTATTAAGAAATGCTTACCAGAATCACTATATAAACAAATATATCATTCTCTCTTTGAATCACACCTAGGTTATGCTATTTCTGTCTGGGGAGGTATTCCCAATAATCAGTTAAAACCACTATTTATTACTCAAAAGAAGTGTATCAGGATTCTATTTGGAGACTATGAAGCTTATGTAGACAAATTCAAGACATGTGCTAGAGCAAGACCAATTAATTCTCAACGTCTAGGATCTGAATTCTATGTTAAAGAGTCCACTAAGCCTCTATTCACAAAACATGAATTACTTGTTACAGAGAACCTGTACCGATACCGTTGTTTAATGGAACTTTTTAAGATCATTAAGTCACGAGTACCAATTTCGTTATACTACTTATTCAACATATCAAATAGGAAAGATAATCTGTTCATTACACCCTCTCCAACTAATCAATTTATTTATAAATCTGCATGGCTGTGGAACGAATTCCGTAAAGTTGGCCCGTTAAATTTCACCTCCACATGCGGATCTGTCAAGAATTTACTTAAACAGTCACTTCTAAGAGCTCAAAACCGGTATGGAACTGAGTGGTGTGACAGAAATTTCACTGAATTCTGATTATGAAGTGATATTCATTTGCCTGTTATTCCCACTTAAGCACTTACTGACTGACAAGCTTATCTATGAATACCATGCTTGAATTTAGGTAAACAACATACAACTCATTCCCAGTAACGCTGAGCGCAACCGCCGAATGACACAGTAATATGAGACCGCGCATAGCATTGCGCGCCCATGCTGTGCGCGTTGTCGGCCGAAACTTGGGAAGTTCCCGCTCTAATATTCAGACGACAGTGATGACTCATTAAGAGCACTAATTTCGACCACTTTCCCGGTCGAGCCATACCAAATCAAACTAATTGACCCACGTGTATAGCCAATGTCCTGGCGGTGCTGAGCCGATGTAAAACTCTTCTGTAAACTCTTTTGTCTCTTGTAACTTGTTTATATTTTATATTTTAGTTATACTGTGTACTGTGTACAATAGTTATAGCGTATAGTGTGTGTAGTGTGTAGTGGTTATTTTGTTGTGACGTGTCACTTTATACTTTGCTACCAACGTCAGCCTTGACTTACCATTTATTGTAATTGGTACAGCATATATCAAAACTAAAACACTGTTTTCGATCTGACGGGTGATGGGCTCTCTCTGATGGGACACAGTTCTAGGGGGTACCCGGGGTACGAGTTAACGAATAGTGTTCGTGTCCTTCCACAATCCCCTCTCATTGTGTTTTTGACGGAGGAGAAGCCTAGTTCATCCGTCTGCATCGCTTAATCGAGTTGAAAATTTAGCCAATAACAAACTAAATTACATGTTAGACTGATAGCAGGTGTAGAGTTTATAACATACAAATTCTAAATTTTTGACGGCTGACGATGGTAAGTCGCTACGTTTAATTCGGGACTTTTATAGTCTTAAGTCTTGGAGCTCAAAATGTCTCGTGCTGTGGGCCGTATAAACGGCGCACACCACCGCCCCGCCTTACTTCACGGTTGCGGGGCGGAGCTGGTGCCGTTTGTCTCGGCCTCAAGTGGCGAGTGCTTGCCCATCGAATACACGATTGAAACACTAATTATTTATTGGAATTCTACAGTTTCCAAAACGAAGAACGAAGATATATTAACTTTGAGCTTTGTTTTGGCGACTGCTTCATCGATGGGCGAGTAGGTATTTGTTGTTTAGCAGTGTTGAATATTGGAGCAATTATATAATGTATATCTCCATCATAATATAGGCTAGTGTAAAGATATATAATCAAGAATACAAACAAACGCGAACGGTATTAGTAACTCGCTAGATTATAGATGTTATTTAAACACATATGTTTACGTCAATTATTACTAAAATTAATATTCTTTTTGCTTTGATATAATTACATTGTACATGTCACATGGATTAATGGATTAGTTGAATGAAACGTGTGCTACAAATGTCTACGCCTCACGCAGAACTGCGTACCGCTCAGTACTAATTCATGCTTGAGCGCGAGCGGTACTGCTGTTCACAGTGGCGCGCACTCAATTTAATCACAATAAATAACGAGCGCGCGGTTTTTTGGAATCTCTCCATTATTATATTAATTAGATCGCAGTGCTCACGGCCTGTACTGCGTGAACGACAGAAATATCTTTTAAATTATTTTGCCTTTGAAATTTTGGCTCTAGTAATTAAGAAATGTGACATGTAATTGTAAGTTAACAATTAAATAGATCCTGTGCGCGGCGCCTACAGCTGACCTACGAATTTCTGAACAATTTTAAATTGTGGCTGTGTGCGCGGCGTACTGTATATGTGTTTGAAATTGAAATTTGAATTTATTTATGAATATAACATTATGTATTGATTATTTGTGGTAAATAAAAATTTTTCTTTCCTAAAAAATTTTTCTTTCCTGTGCCGGTATGTCGCTAGCTTTACCGTTATTAAATTCACTTATAATTTGTATTATTTCAGAGCTTGTACATTCAGCAAGATAAATACTTGACGGACAGGACTGTGGCAAGTAGTCAGTGAATGATTTAGCAATTATAGGATCTTCATCAATCCTCCTCTCATAGACCTCGTTCAGATTGGAGGCGATTGACACAAAGTACTTGTTAAATTCATGAGCAATAACTCGTCGACAAATAACACGCTCATTGTTTATCATGAATGACGGTTTCATTTGCTTATTTTGCTTTCCTCGCACTTTATTAATTAACTGCCAGGTTTTTTTACTGTCACCCTGACACTCCTCAATTTTGTTGCACGTGTAGAGGCGTTGAGCTAGTCTTATTACGTGTTTAACTCTCCTACGTTTGTCAGTAAAATTAGCATGCTTTTCCCTGGCATCATTACAAGGATTGCAGTGACAGGCTTCCTTGATCTCACGACAAAGTTTACCTGGATTATGCAAACATTTTTCTCTCTTCGCTTTATGCCAGTGGTCGTGCAGCTCATGTTTTTTATTTATAGACGCGATTAATCCTCCTGTTATCCACGGATTTGCCATTGGCGTTCTTTTGGAGACTTTAGGTTTACTGAGTTTACATGATTTGTCTAGATTCGTTTTGAATGTGTCGTGAAATTCAATAAAGTTTTTTGGTGGGTGCTCAGAGAAATGTTGGTTTAAGGATGAAACAAGGACTTGTTTGAATTGATCTGGGCTCTAACGTTTATTCCTATACTAGACAAAAGCTGGTTCAATAGGCCATGTTTCCTGCATGATGTGAAGATTTTCCGAATGAAAAAACCCAATAGAACCTATTTAGACCGAGCATTCTCAATTTTTATAGAGTGCTCCAATTGGCAGAACAAAATACACAGGTAACGGAAATGATCCATTGATACAATTAATATTCGAAATCTCAAAAATAACTATTGTATGTAATGTCCCACAATCCTTCAGCAAAACTTTTCGATTTGATCGTTCCCTCCAGATTTTACTCAAATGTTAACAACTCCATTACATTTCTTTTGCAGTTGTGAGAGTCACCTGGAGCAGGGACATGGAAAACAAAACCGCCAAACTTTGTACTTGACCTTCGTCACCTTTAATTTCTTATAAAGCATAGCAGATTTATTTCCAAGTATTTTGATTTCAATGCAAAATTTTTCAGTTGCACATTAGTTATTTAAAATCAAAATACAATAATTTTCCCAATATAGATATGAATAAATAAAAACTTTTTATTTTGCATCATGCATATACATTTTCTGTTGTTTGTACTTGAATTAAATCTACGTGAAAATGTGTACCATAGTGCAGTGTGTTTGTATAAATTTTGTTTTTCTGTGAAGCACTCACTCGATGTGCTTCAATTTACTGAAAAACCATAAACTTTTGAATCCACCTTTTGTGTTTTGTATATTTGTGAGAAAATCGAGAAGCAAGTTATTTTGACTTTAAATATTTGAACTAAATATGAATTGATTATGGGTATAAGACAAAATTTTGTTTTACAAAAAATTTTGTTTTATTATAACCTAGTTTTACCCATTAATCAATTTTAACTAGCCCTATGTTATACAATACAGATGTATCAACTAAACACATTCATCACACATGAGCACAAGTCGTTAAATGTATTATAGTGTACACGTTCACACTGATAAAGTGAGATAATGACTAATGTGTTTACTAAATTTAACTAGAGTGCACCGTTTCAGGACCACACCTGGAACGTTTCTTACACTACTATTTAGCTTTCAGTTGTGTGTTGCGTAAAATTTATCTCTGCTTCACCTAATTGTTATTATCTTTAACTTTAAGCTTAAGTTTTTAATTATTTTACTTTAGTCGGTCACCAGTCACGTAACACTGACTGTTCGATATGAAATCTAATTTATAAAGAGTTAACAGGTGATACTCGTAAAATATCTGTTCCATATATTGGACCGTCGACGAGTCCAACTCGGCGCGCGTCCTGGTAGGTTGTAAACCTACAAATAAAGAGCACTTTCCACTTTCAGGATGTGGATGGTTACTCTTTGTATCAAGTCGTGACCCCCTCACAACAACGAGAGTGTCCGACTTGAAGCCGGTAAGTGTTTGTGTGTTAGTTGTTGTTTTTCCTGTTTTACATTGTGATTGTGTACTTCCTGAGAGGATGTTCCTTACAGTGTTGTAAGTGCTTAATTACCTCAAGTTGTTTGTGGATGCTAGCGTAGGCCGTAGCAGTGCAGTTAGATTGAGGATTAGTTTGAGTGAACAGTGAGCTCTGAGAGAGCAGACAAGTATAGTAAAGAGTGGACCTGAGTGAGCTCTGAGAGAGCAGTAACCAGCACAGCACAAGTAAGAGGGACAGTATAGCTGAGAGAGCTACTACTAGTAAAGATTGGATCAAGGAACTTTCCCCAAATCACTGTTAAATTATTAATATAGAGAATATTAATTGATTTGGATAGTTAACACAGATTAGTTAATACACATCACTCAGCTCAAATAATCATACACTACTCACTGATTAACCAATAACATCTGAGAGTTATAACTAGAGAGTTATCTAACCTTGTTATAAATCTATTTTATTACAACCTTTAACACCTTTATCCCAGAGAGTTTCACTTGGTACTTTTGTAACTATTCTCCCTATTTAGCGTGATTAACAGTGGTAGCAGAGAAGAAACGATCATGGGGAATGACAGGGTACCATCTTTATCAGAAGAGACGATTTACTCTGATTGGAAGAGACGTGTAACTATGTGGCAGATAGCTAGCACTATAGCAGCTAAGCACCACGCACCAATACTGATAACACACATGTCCGGGGAGCCAGAAAGAATTTCGATCATGCTAGATGAAAGTAAACTTGCTACGGCTACAGGAGTAGCATATCTAATTAAAGAGTAAGAGTGAACAGTGAGCTCTGAGAGAGCAGAACCAAGTACTAGTAAGAGTGAACAGGATAGCTCTGAGAGAGCTAAGTTACAAGTATTATTGAGGACGCACTTAATTGACGATGTCAATTCATGGCAGCTCGGCGCGGCACAGTAGCGCATCTCGCCGATCTAGCCAGATGTGTGTCGCTGTGAGAAGCCTTATTGAGTGCGCGGCGCGGCACAGTAACGCATCGCGCTACAACTACTTTTACTTCACATGTGTATACGCGTACTGCGTGACGCGCTTGTTTCACAAGTTGAATATATATCCCTTGCCGCCTTCGGCGGTCGCGCGCTACTGCAAGTGAGAGGGCTCTGGTTAGAGCAATACTTTTACTACTACTGCAATGGGTTTTTATGAAATTTTCTAGTGAAACAAATTTAGTGAAACAAATTTAAAATTTTATCCTTTATTTTACAATCATAATATAATAATATTTGTAAGCCTCCGTTTTGAAAGTTTTAAATTTTAATATATTCACATTTCTATTTAAAATTCAATTTTATGTATAAGTCAATAACTGGCCGCCAAAGCCGCGCATTCATGAAAACAAAATTAACTTGTTTATAGTTATACGACAAATAGAAATAAATTTAAAACCATCCGTGTTTAAAAATAAATTAAAGTCTTACCTAACTGATTGTTGATATTTAATGTTATATAATATTGGTAGCAGTGGACAATTTCCGTTACCTCTGTATTGTGCTCTGCCAATTGCAACACTTGAATTACTTTATTGGATATATATACTGTTTGACACTTTTTATTTTGTTTACTATTATATGAATAACTTTACCTCGGTAATATAATCAGGAAAGCACGATACAGTATGGTAATTGGTGTCGAATTAAGTGAGAAACATAATGAAATAGCCACTTTCACTCGTTCCGTGATTTTATAAGAAGCTAGTAACTAGCGTGCAACAATGAGCTTCATCATGCAGTACCAAGCATGTCGGGGAGTTGACTATCTAATCATAATGATTAAATTTTCAGAGAATTTAAGGCGGCCCCATATCCATAATCTCTAGAACTTTAGTGCAATTCGACACAAATTACGTGAGTTCTTTAAGGGTTGAAGATTTAGATTTAAATATTGAGCCCTTTGGCTAGAGAATACTTTCTTAGATATTTTGGACAGTTTTTAATATTGGTAATGTTAATGATGTGTAATATTTAGGCCCGTGGCCAGTTTTCACGTTCTTTAAGGGTCGCGTTCTGACAATTACCTCTAGGCTACGCTCTATGGTTACAGTACTCTACAATGTGAATTTACCGAGGTATTGTCTTCTCTCGTCATAATAATGTTTGTTTCAGAAACACCACCCTCTTGCTGTCCTGATAATACCAATCAAAAATGTATCACATTGTTGTTCAGATGATGATGAAAATCTTTTAAAATAACTTGCTACAATGAGAACTATTGTTTAAAAGATGAAGGTTTCTTATTCATAGAAAATGAGATTTATTATAGCATTAAATATTTTGTTAATTATGCTACTTATAGTACAACTTGTATGAACGAACAAACATATTGAGGTGTAGTAAAGTGATATTGGAATATGTTTACTTGACAAGAAACATCATTAATTCAGATATCGACGTAATATCAGGAGAATAGTTTTTCTATATTCGATATGATCTCTTTAGTTCGCAGCAAAGCATTTATGAAGTGTTTTGAACTTACATTTTGAAATAGTTTTTTTCAGTAATCATTGAGAACCATTGTCCTGTTGTAACTGCACTTCCACCTTAGTTTCATTTTGAAACGTCAAGAGACTGGTAAAGTCAAATATTTTGTTACATGAACATTTTTAGTTATTCTAAAAAAGTGTGTATCTATATCAAAACGCGCAGTATTGCTAGTACTTTAGTTAAGTTTTCGAAATTGTCCCACATTCAAAGCATGATTTGGCGCCCCCTAAGACTTTTTGAAGATGCTGCGGCTTGACGATTGTGGCTATGAGAAGGTGCGTTTTTCTTGCGATCTGCACAGGATCCTTCAATCATATCCCCATGCAAGCATCTTGGCTAGTTGAAGGGTTGGTTACTGTCGACCAGTCTTACTATAGTGAGTTCCTGTTGATCAGGCCCAGTCTGCGCATGTGAAGTTGATGTCATCAACGTGCTGTGGCAGAACTGTTACTGTTTCTTGTGGTTGCTCAAGTAGGAACTGCGGGTGAGGAGGAGTACAGGTCACTATGTCGTGGTATGATTTCTCGTCTTTGACACTGTAAACCGTGGATTAAGTCAGTGTTGTTGGATAGGATCAGGTCAAGGATGTTTTGGTCTTCCTGTGGGTTCGTCGACTAGATGCTCTAGGAAGTTTGAAGATATGATTCCATAAAGGTAGTCCCGAGTACGGTCGGATGCCGATTTGCTGGAGTTTGGTTTGATCGACTTATGGACCAGTCTTCAAACGGCAAATTAAGTCGCCTGCAATGGTAGCTCGAGAGATAGGAGAGCCAGGGAGGTGGTCTATAAAGTCTTGGTCACACACAGACAGTCATCAAAATTTGTCTATATGGTGCCTGTGGAGGGCTGTACTCGCACAAGAGAAAGGTACTGCTAGCGATGTGAACCATTGAACTTCACAATAGGAGTAGAGTACACTTGTCGTGTCAGCAGGGATAGAGTGGTGTAGGAAGATTAGATACACAGCCTTGAGCACGTTTGTCTCGATCGCTCTGATGGTACTGTAGCCAGGGATACCACGTCTCTGCTTCAACATGAGTATGGCTTCAGATGTGTCTCAGTCAGAATAAAGAAGGGAGTGTGAGTCGGACTGGTGGCTAAATTCTCGTGGAGAGCTTTTAACTTCCATTGTGGTTCTTTTATCCCAGGATTCATTCCTTGTATGTTAAGAAGAAATGTTGCAGGAGATCGGGAGTATTGATTTGAGGTCTACTTTCCCAGCAGCGGTGGTAGAGAGCAGGTCTGTTGCAGGTACTGTGCAGGGTATGCCTGGGGAGATGTGGGTCTTGGTTGGTATGGGTTTGCAGATTCTGCAGTTGAGTACTGAACACCCGGACGAAGATATAGCTGGGGGTTCGGGCTTGTTTGCGGAGGTTGTTGAGGGCCATTCATTGATTCGAGTGTTTTCTGAATCATGCAGACATCTCTTTCGACCAATACGCTTTCAAACTGGTTCCATATGCTCCAGTGAAAATCCTTGATTGCTAAAAATTTCGAAGCATTTTTCTCATGAGGCGGCTTCAAAGTTGATGATATTGTCCTGCTGCGCTTGTGATTGTCTTGAGCAGGAGGGACACCCCTTTCTTTCGGTTGGATCAGTTTAGTGGGTGGTTTGTCGTGCTGATGCGCTTTAAACCTCTTATATGAATGAGCTTGCATTCATTGTTTAGGGCACAATGTTAGAGACAAGACCATTTGGAAAGTTGGGTATGGAAGTAGCGGCAGCTATCTCCCACGAATGCAACCGCGGCGACGATCTTTGCCTCCGGGACCGTTCGCAGAAATCGCTTGCACCACGTGGGGAAGGTAGTGTTGGCATTGCCATCAGTTAGTCCGTAATGCCTTGCGGGGCATTCTGTTTCATGAGTAAAGGACAAAATGGTATGTTGCGGATAGTAAACTTCGTTGATTGGAGTCTTGATCTCTTTGTCCTCCGTGTTAGTTTTCGATCGTTGCAGTGGGTTTCTGTATTAATGGTAGATCAGAGTCAGCCTGCACATCGGACTTAAACAGATATTTGTTGCTTATCACATCTTTCTGGTCAGAAACAGGGGAGAATTTGCTTCGTTTGCTGTGGTGGGAATGGTTGACTTCCAGTGGAGAGACACTCGCCGCACAGAAATACAACTCCTATTTCCTCGTCAAATGCGTGTCAGTATAACAACCACGGTGACGGGTCTCTTACAACGACAGCATATTACTTCGTGGCGAGTTGTCAGAGGAGGAGGGGGTAAAGTCGGCCTTGCACTTCAGGAAAGCGAATTGCACGTGCGTCTTGGATAAAACTGCACAATCGCGTAGCAGCTACCGCCTTGGTTAGGTGGTTCCCGCTCTTCTAGGGTAGAATTAGTTCGCAGAAACTGGATAGTCGCTTATCATAGCACTGGAAAGCTTTACCGCATTACGATAGGTGTTTTCTGAAGGATAGTCTAGAGTTACCTAGCAGGTCCAATTTTGCTAAGGGATTGTTGCTTTGGTATGCATCTATGAGGACCTTAATCCTCAGTTCTGGAGTTAAAGCTTTAATCTTCCGATGAGCAGTTCATCGCTAGAGAAGGCGTGTACACTCGCATCGATCCAGTAATATGTATAATCCTTCGAAAACAAACGGGTGGGCACACTTGTATACACACCGTGTATAACAGGTGTAACTAAGAAGGGTTACAGCTCGTTCACACGTGTACACGCCAAATATTGCTAATATTCGGTAGATATATCCTGAGCTATTAAAGCGTTGCAAAATGTAAACGTACTATAAGAAGTCAGGAGGAGGCCCAGAAGGAGGGACTAGGAGGAGGAGGAGGGAACTGAGGGATGACTTCAGGAGGAGGATGATCCCCCCCCCCCCCCCCCCCCCCCCCCCCCCCCCTCTAGGATGAGGAGGACTGAGAAGGTTGGAGGACTGAGGAGGATGGCTGAGGAGGATGCTGAGGAGATGACTGAGAGAGGAGGAAGAGGATGAGGAGGGAGATGGAGGACCAGGAGAGGAGGCCAATGGAGGAGGAGGTGGACTGGGAAGGAGAAGAACTGTGGTGGATGATGAGGAGGACTGATGGGACGAGGAGGAAGAGTACGGAGGGGGGATGAGGAGGGAGGAGGAAGAGGATTGGGAGGTCAGGAGGAGGAGGAGGACTGAGGAGAACTGAGGGAAGAGGAGGGAGGAGGAACTGAATAGGAGGAGGAAAGGAGGGGGACTGGGAGAGGGAACTGGGGTGGAGGAGGATTGGTGAGATGGATGAGGAGGAGGGTACCCAGGAGGTGGAGGACTGAGGACCGAGGAGGAAGAGGAGGGAGGATGAAGAGGAGGAGGTAGGACCAGGATGGGAGGGTCTGAGGAGGGGGACTGAGGAGGAATGAGGAGGATTGGCTGAGGGAGGTGGATGAGATTGGGAGGAGGAGGAGGACTGAATAGGAGGAGGGGGAGGGGGATTGGGGGGAGGACTGAGGAGAGGATGGAGGCTGAGGAGAAGGATGAGGAGGAGGGACTGAGGAGGACTGAGGACTGAGGAGAAAGAGGGAGGATGGAAGAGGAGGAGAGGACCCAGGAGGAGGACCAGGAGGAGAGGAGGACTGGGGACGGAGGAGGACTGTTGTGACTGATCGAGGAGGGACTGAGGACGAGGAGGAGGATGTAGGAGGAGGCTGAGGAGGGGAGGAGGAAGAGGACTGTGGAAGTCAGGAAGACCCAGGGGGAGGAGGAGGAGAGTAGGAGGAGGAAGCATCTTTATGTTATTTCCATTTTTGTCCGTTTTTGTCCATTTTTGTCCGTTTTTGTCCCGCTCTATTTTTTGTCCGTTTTGAAATATAGGGTACCGAACGGACAAAAAACATGTTCCCCTATCACAGCAACATTGAACATTTTATTTGCAATTTAGGTGTCATTAATGTCTCCCTATGGTCCGCCTATGCCCGTCTAATGGGGGGGGTGGTCGCCTATGTCCTGCTATGTCCGTCTATGTCGCCTAAGTCCGCCTATGTCCTGTTCCTTTTTGGATTCTATGAGGACATTGGATCATAGAAGAGTGACACCACCACCCCCCCATTCAAACGGACGATTTGGCGCCCCCTAAGACGGCGCCCCTGCACAGCGGGGCAGCGGGGCCCTCGTTACGCCACTGTTCTCATCCATCAGTAAAAACGCCTGAAATCATTAAAATCCACTATGTAATACGATCTTCAGCCACTTCTTGATGGGGCAAATCTAAATGGAGCATTTTAGAATGATGCGTAGGATTGTGTATCTTTATTTAATAGTACACTACACTGTAGGTGTGTATTCTGTATAAAAATTATCTTTATCCGGTTGTTGCGACAAGTAAAAATGTCTTATTGGGAAAAAAAAGGAATTTTACTCAGCGGTTCAATGTAACTACATGTATTTCATGATCTCAAAAAAAAAAAATTAATTTGTTATCATTCTAGTGTTGCACGTATAAAACTGTAGGTGTACTTGAGGGTTACAACCGAAAAAGGGATCTTTTAGTAGCGCTCTCTTTATTAAATTCAAATCATGATTTCCCGTGGTTGCCTCACATGAGATTGCCATCTACTCAATGAAGTCTTTAGCATACCGGTCCTTGGATTGGTGGCTTAAGCATTCAGAGGTTAAATCACCCATTTTACATCAGTTGCAATCATAAGAGAACAAGTAAAATTATTAATAATCAAAATCCTAGAAATTGTAAACAACTGAAAGTTGTTAATCGTTGTGTAATGATTGATTATGGACTGAGTAAGCACTCGTACATTGTATTTTGGCATCACTTTGCTTTAGAATAAAATTATATGCGTATCATCCTTAGGTTGTACTCCAAACGTTAATGACGGTTGCAGTGGTGGTTGTGATTTATACAACTCATCGTTAACTGCATTTTGGGGATAAAATATTAAATACTACAACATAAGTCTGTCGACTGAAACACATTAAATCATTGATTTTTCCACTACAAATCCCTTATGGGTCATAAAAACTTCTTAGGTTTAAGGAACCAAAACGTAACGATTGAAATATGGTTTCAAGCTGATCGGAAAAAACGCAATTAGCAGAACAATATTGGAGAGATTCAGAACAAGTGATTCTGTCAAGACCGTCCATCAGCACACAAAATATTTAAGTGCAATAAAAATATATCTAACGCAATTATAAATTAAATTGCCAACGGTTCAGGTCTCCAAAAAGTACGCTATCCGAATTCCCTTCTTTTTGCAAGTTGAGGTGACCAATGTCTAACCAGAATGTTTATAGAAAACAAATCAAAGATACAGAATTTAGGCTAACGGAAAGATGCAAAAAGCATGGATATGTTATGACATAAGGGACTGCCCGAGGCAAAGGGGCAATCCTTACCCCAAAGCGCCGGCGACCTATTAATTAATTAATGTAATATTACTAATCAATGTAATAGTAAACGGTCATAATTAAGAGTTTATCATAATTCTAATAAGTAATTAATTCATTTAATTATAAATGTGAGATTGCCAAATTGCCAAGAAAAATCTGTTAGGTAAGAAAATGATATTTATTAACATTGATGGCTTGAAGTTGTATTTGTTATAGTTATATAATATAGAGACTCCCAGAGACTGTTGGCACTTAAGCTAATTCAACAGAAAAACTGAGCTGACAAATACCCATAAGGAAAGTACAAGTAGAGATTCAGTGGAGCTTGATTTAGTGAGGAGGAGGATCTTGGTTGTATCATGAAGACGTCTAATAAACATACTACGAACGAGCAGCTTACCGGCGCGGAGCCATGGGTGGTTGTCGATACGACCGCAAAAAAAGGGAGCGGGCCTCTCGGCAAGTCCGAATGGGCAAGATAGCCGCCAGCCGGACAGATAGTGCAGCTACAAACGTAGTACCGGTTGTTAGAGTAAGTTTAAATTTAAAGTCAATATTGAAGTAACGTAAAATTTAGGTTAATGGAATAATTAATTTCAGATGCAAAAAGCCTGGGCACATAATAAGTGACTGCCCGAGGCCGAGGGGCAATCCTTACCCCAGAGCCCCGGCAACCCATTAATTAATTAATGTAATAGTACTAATTAATGTAATAGTAAACAGTCATAATTAAGAGTAAGTATTCTAATAAGTAATTAATTCATTTAAATAAATGTGAGGTGGCCAAATTGCCAAGAAACATCTGCTAGGTAAGAAAATGAAATTTATTAACATTGATAGCTTGAAGTTGTATTTGTTATAGTTATATAATATAAAGACTGTTGGCACAAACAGTCATGGGAATCTCCACCTAATGAAATTAAGGTGACCGTTCACCTAAAGTCAGTTTCTGGTAAAAGTAAAGCCAGACCCAACACTCACCTACTCCTTCTACAGAGTGAATACCAGCTCCTCCATGAGTTATTGCAATTTCTCGAGACATTTAATCAGTACACTCTGTCAATCCAGACGAACTATGCAAGCCTTTCAAACTCGATCATTATGCGTGACCACCTCTATGAAATCGTTACAAACTCAGCAGGTGACTGCAAAGCTATAAAAGAAGTAAAGAACATGATGCACGCTAATTGGGACACCCGTATACCGTCAATGGGACTGCATTATATTGCTGCTTTTTTAGATCCTAGTCTTAAAAATCTCCGATCACTTGTTGATTATATGGAAAGTCGAGAGGATACAATGTCTGAGTTCATTATCTCAATTATCACTGAAATGGGTATTACTATGAAGCAGCTGTGTCCTGACAAATACCAACAAGGAAAGTACAAGTAGAGATTCAGTGGAGCTTGATTTAGTGAGGAGGAGGATCTTGGTTGTATCATGAAGACGTATAATAAACATTCTACGAACGAGCAGCTTGCCGGAGCCATGAGTGGATGTCGAACCATCACAGGAGATACATTTTTCTGTGGGGTGGTGACAACCACCCATGGCCTAGATCCGGCCCCCTTCAAGGACAATGAGAGGAATGGAGAGGAGTATTTGGCGGTAAGTGAAGTAATTATGCTCACTGCATTTGGTCGATATATTTATTGAGTCGTTCATATACAATATAACTATGTATATAATACTTTAGTACACAATTATATATTTCACAGGTGGCTACTGAGACAAATGACCCGTTACGGGCTTGAGCAGAGTAGAGAGAAGTCCCAACGGATCTCTACAATAGGTAGAATTCTGCCCCGGTACCT
This sequence comes from Bolinopsis microptera, assembly GCF_026151205.1. Taxonomy (NCBI): domain Eukaryota; kingdom Metazoa; phylum Ctenophora; class Tentaculata; order Lobata; family Bolinopsidae; genus Bolinopsis; species Bolinopsis microptera. The sequence continues at coordinate 1,494,363 of NC_087073.1, forward strand.
CAGGCTCGACAACGGCCGAGGCTTCTCCTGGCAGGAGCTGGAGGCAGTGGACCTGAGGTACCGGGTCAGATCATCTAACAGGCGATACGACCGCACAAAAAGGGAGCGGGCCTCTCGGCAAGTCCGAATGGGCAAGATAGCCGGACAGATAGTGCAGCTACAAACGCAGTACCAACTGTTAGAGTAAGTTTAATTGAAGTAACATTACACATATTTGTTCAAGCAATCTAGTAGTAATTCATACAAAATGACAAAAATTTAGAGTGTTATCTTATTCCTCAGAGAAGAGGCAGCCACGAACGAGCAGCAGAGGTTTATCTGGGACAACCTTGGTTGCATACTTCAGAAGAACATTTCTGTCCTGAAAGAGAGTAGGAGCTTGTCAACTGAAATGTTCCCGAACAAAAAGGTATCGTACATTGTAAAAAGTGTTATTTAGGACAATATAAGTCGGATTACATTGAGAAACTTTTAAAAGGTTAAATTTGTATGAAATAAAATACTTAATATTATTCATAACAATTATTTCTTCACTTGCACATTGTGGTTAAGCTATTCATCGATTCAGACAGCTCACCTTCGACAAAGATTGCTCTGAATATCATAAATCAGAGAAAGTGCAACGCTTGCCTGAAACATGTACCCTTCGTTTACGCTGACTGCCCTGATACAGAAGACAACCTCTTTAGAATGATGGTCTGTGGTAACAACTACCTTGACAATGAGACATGGCGTATCTACAATTATCCAGTACAGATTCACTCCTGATGCCTTCTTGGGTAGACCTGTTGAGAGTTTTATTCCTTTGCCGTATTTTACCCGGGAGATGTTTAAGTAGTGCACGCTTTGTCGTGTCAGGTACTACTACGTCATGTAATTTTGTTACTAATTGCAACTTTGTCTGTAATTTTGTTATAATTGCAACTTTGTCTGTAATTTTGTTATAATTGCAACTTTGTCTGTAATTTTGTTATAATTGCAACTTTGTCTGTAATTTTGTTATAATTGCAACTTTGTCTGTAATTTTGTTATAATTGCAACTTTGTCTGTAATTTTGTTATAATTGCAACTTTGTCCGTAATTTTTGTATAATTGCAACTTTGTCTGTAATTTTGTTATAATTGCAACTTTGTCTGTAATTTTGTTATAATTGCAACTTTGTCTGTAATTTTGTTACAATTGCAACTTTGTCTGTAATTTTGTTATTGATTGCAACTTTGTCTGTAATTATGTTATAATTGCAACTTAATCTGTAACTCTTCATTAATACTTATACGGTTTCAGGATGAGCTACAGTCGTTATTTATGTAAAGAGACAAATGATGAAGAGGGACAGCAACTGGATGAAGAGCTTTGCAGAAAATGTCAAGTAAATGAAATACACTTTTAATATTACAGCTTTATCTGTAATATTATTGATAATCCTTCCACAGTTTCAGGATAAGTTACCGATGCTATTATATTTGTACAGTTTCAATTGTGACAAAATCATGAGACCTGCTATTGTTAACATAATCTTCTAATAGGAGCTCAGTGATACTTACTTATAGGAAGGGATCAAGGTAAACAGTCTCTCAATCATATCTAATACAACTAACACAGCTTATCAGTTAGTTGAGCAGTGATATTTTGATATCTTTGTGCTGTTTCTGTTTTTCAACATTATTATTTTCTTTCCATTTGTTTTTTTGTTTCTAATTAACTTTTTTGTTTCTTTTTTTCTGTAAATGTCTCCTTTTCCTTTTCTTTTCAAATAACCTCATACTACAATATATATTTTAAGTATAATGGAAATTATTAAGCATTTAGTATCATTGTACAGTGTTCACTTGATCATATAGTTTTTTTAAATAATAAAATGATGAAATGTTTCAGTTTTACTTTCGTTTCTTTGTTTCACTGTATGACAATGGTTGACCTTAGTCGTCATAGCACTATTAATATAAACTATAAGAACCCTGGCTCGTAGTACTAACCCCCCTACAGGTAGTATACGGCTTAGGGTTAATGAAAGGAAATAAGCACCTCAGGCCATCCAAACACCGGGAGTGACCTAGCGAGCTTTGTATTGTATTGTATAAGAACCCAGATTTTCAGCTAGTTAAGTAATAATTTAACACACAGGTTAATGTTTAGCGAAATGGATCTTGATTTAGAAGTAGAACCACTTTTCTCATCCACCGGGGTACAAGAAACTGAAAGTGAGCACTGGACAATGGTTCCTTATACTCTCGCGGACTGTATACCTGTCTTCTTTTGTGTTGGGAAGAACAAGTAAACCGTGCTTTTGCAACTATCAAAAGAAGATCTTTTAGCAACAGCGAGGAAGTTTGTCGTTGGAAATCCAGGGTTCAAAATCTCGCTCTGTGTGAGCTCAGTGGAGCTAAGAATTGACAATTGACATAGACGAGCCAGACGAGGTTACGTTAGAATACAGCCTGACAATGATAGAAGTTGGGTTGACCATTTTTATCTGTAGGCCGAAAAATATGAAAAGAAAGATTCGTGGCGCTGAGGCCGTTGGCCGTCTCATCAAAAGGGGCAGGTTTTCCACCCCTTTAAATGAAGTACCGGCGGATTCTGTTCCTAGAAACATTATGAAGAATCTACGAAAAGGGGAGACGCTGTTTGAAGAGCTTGGGCTTACGGGAGTTGTGTTCCTTATGGAACTAAAATGCCCGATATGTGAGAAAAGAATTAAGACAACAGATGTGGGGACATTCAAGTCCCACTTTGTCCCGCATCTGCGGCGACACATACTTGCTGGCAGTGCCAATGAAAAAGCAGTAACCCTGCTACGCTTCATCAAAGCTAAAGATGATACCAAACGGCAGCATGTCCCGGATGTATGCAGGCAATTATTTGGTGATAATATTTAATCACCAAATACTCGTGGAATTGGAGACTTAAAACGAAGTTAACCGAATTTCGTATTATTTAACTTAATTTCTTAAGGTACGAGCATATTATTTCGTAGCCTCATGGTACTGTTCATAATATTGTTATAAAATATGTTTCCCGAGAACGGCTTACTTGATAGATAAAACTTTAATTAAGGTACGAGCCTTTCGTAGCCTCATGGTACAGCCACGAACGAGCAGCAGAGGTTTATCTGGGCCAACCTTGGTTGTATACTTCAGAAGAACATTTCTGTCCTGAAAGAGAGTAGGAGCTTGTCAACTGAAAAGTTCCCGAACAAAAAAGTATCGTACATTTCTCTGAATATCATAAATCAGAGAAAGTGCAACGCTTGCCTGAAACATGTACCCTTCGTTTACGCTGACTGCCCTGATACAGAAGACAACCTCTTTAGAATGATGGTATGTGGTAACAACTACCTTGACAATGAGACATGGCGTATCTATAATTATCCAGTACAGATTCGCTCCTGATGCCTTCTTGGGTAGACTTGTTGAGAGTTTTATTCCTTTGCCGTATTTTACCCGGGAGATGTTTAAGTAGTGCACGCTTTGTCGTGTCAGGTACGTCACTTTTAATATTACAGCTTTATCTGTAATATTATTGATAAACCTTCCACAGGAATGTTTAATCATATTTAGCTAACAGAATGCCTGGTGCAAGAAATCGGGCAGCTGCAGGAGGAGGTAGAAGAGGGGTAGGAAGAGGGGCAGGATAAGTTACCGATGCTATAAGTTTGTCCGCAGTCATAATATGCCTGCGGACAAACTTGCGCATTTGTTGACAGATAAAGTTGAAAAGTTGGATAATATGCTCCGTGAACTGGGCCTTCCTGTGAAAGGGAACAAAGATGAGAAGATTGAGTGCATCATTAAGTCTGGAAATTACGATAATTTCATTAAGGTGTTCCCAAAGGTATACGGGAAGAGTGGTGGATTGCTACGTCTATTTTGTAGGCATGGCATTGTGGTCTATATGAAATTTTTAGTGAGAGCTGAAAGTTCAGTTGATTACGCCGAAGCTTTAATAAACATGAAGTTTCCACCAACACTCTTTGTGTGTGACTTCATAAGGCAAGTTGTATACTCAACAAAAAAACGCGCTCCTGGGTTTTTCAATCCTTTCAACGGTTGGTGGACTGATCCTACGAATAAAAACCTGATATCAGACCTAGAAAAAGGGAGAAAGATGTCTATACCATATCTCACTGATGGGTATGTTACTGACTTAATGCAGCGTGTCGAGGGCCAGCATCCAGTGAGTGGCGTGAGTGAGATCTATGGGGCAGACGGGCAGTAGATAGATTTCATTTCAAAAATCATAAGGGAGAGATGAAAGTGTTATCTGACCCTGATTGTATTGTAGAATTGAAGAAATTAGCAACTGAATATGCTGAAAGTATGAACAGTGTTTTAAAAATGATATATTTGTAAAGAACTCCAGGATGAGGAGGGACAGCTGCTCCTGGAGGCACTGTGTAAAAGATGCCAGAAAGAGGTGAAGCCTATCACAGGGTTTCCCTATCATGTGTACGATCAGAATACTTTGCTAACCATGAACCATTGAGGCAGGAGAACTTTTATAGCAACAGGAATTTATGTAGGTTGTGCAGTATTATTTATGTTCTAAATGTAAAACAGTTTCATGAAGTCAATAAATTAGGTCATCAATATTAGTAACGATCACGAGTAGGGTGGATTTATGTCCCATTTTATTTTATATAGCAGCAGTCACAGAGGACAGGTTTGAGAGTTGATACTGGTGTCAGTTGATACCAGCACCACCATTTAAGGGTGAACGTAGACTAATATTTAGTCATTCTAGAGCACTGTAAAAATCTAATAGCTAAAAAGTATTACCAAAAACTGTCATTTTATTGTGATAAGCTGATGTAATTTACAGTATGGTTTGTATGCAAAAATACAATCTGTCATACAAAGACCAAGCATCATAGCTTGTCAAACACTTTTAGTAGTACGTTTACATTTTGCAACGATTTTAATAGCTCTGATAAATCTACCGATATAAGCAATATTTGCGTGTAACGTGTGTAAGAGCTTAACCTTCTCATTACACCTGTTATACACGGTGTGTATACAAGTGTGCAACACAGTTGTTTTCGAAGGATTATACATATTACAGGATCGATGAGTGTAAACGACTTCCCTAGCGATGAACTGCTCATCGGGAAGATTAAAGCTTTAACTCCAGAAACAATACCCAATTGATTGAGTTTTTGTTTATTGTGTACTATGAGACCTGTAACCATAGGTTAATAGTTTTATAATTTGTTGCTAGTCCTTTTTAGATATTAAAGGGAAAAAAAGAAGTAAAGGGGAAAGAAGAGTGATAATGTATTATCATTATTGTATACTAATTGCTTAAGGGTTCCCTAGCAGAAACGAATGTATTACTGCGTCTAAGACACAATAGTTGGGATCAAAAGATACCAAGTACATTTAGGAGGATCACTTCGTTGAACAGATTGTGGGGTAAGTTCCAGTGGAACAAGCAGGGTGGGTGGAGTACACATGCTTTCTTTAACAGACACGAACACACGACATGAACCACTATCAAAACGACGAGGAATGAGTCGTGAAAGGTTAAATATAAGCAAGATTATCAATACTAATCGTGGATGAGGTTATTTGCCCACACTGTGGAGGACGACGAATCGAAAGGATAGATTATATTATCTGACTATTATGATCTGAACATGTGACCTACAGTTAAGCTCGAATATAAATTGTTATTGTTGCCACAATTTATTTATATTTCATTTTTCCCGTATGATTTGATTTTATTTGATGATAAATATTCAATGCATCACACCCGCAGGTCAGTTCAGAGGGGAGCTGCTGGGGACTGTAGCCTTCATGGCACCAGAGGTACTGAGAGGCGAGGACTATGGGAGACATTGTGATGTGTGGAGTGTGGGGTGCTGTATGCTGGAGATGGCGGAGGGGAAACCTCCTTGGAACGCGCGAGCTCTTACCAATCATCTGGCTCTGATCTACAAGATAGCGTCAGCTTCTGTCTCTCCACCCGTACCTGAACACCTGTCTGCAGCTACTAAGGACCTCATTAAACGGTGTTTGCACAGTGATCCTAAGGGAAGAGCTTCTGCTTCAGAGTTGTTAACTCATGCTGTGTTTACACGCCTGCCTCACCTTTCTCTCCCTGAATGATAATTTATTTATGTAGTTAGTTTATTGTCATTATTTGACTTCTCAATTGAGTGAAGCAGGCCAGAATTCAAAGTCAGTGATACAACAATAAATATGTAGAATAAAGATATAAACTTTCGAAAGTATTTAAACACGGGGATTTAATATTTCTATTTATAAGAAGTTGTTTTTATGTTTAGTTTTTAGCAGGATTTCCTGTATTTAATTTCAATATTTGTTTTAGACTGACATAATTTTGTATCTTTTATTCCGAAACATTTTTATGGTGTCTTTGAAATTATGGCAGTAATATATTTTATACATTGTTTATAAATTGTTTATTACTTAAGTGACTCTGAAAAAAAAAAAAAAAAAAAAAAAAAAAAAATATAGGTCTTGCTTCTAAACGTTTGCTGTATTCATGTACAGAGCACATGTGCACACAGGTACCACGTTTTCTTTGAAATTTATTAGGATTGATGGTTTCAGACAGTTTGAAGTCTTTAAAGTCAGTTAGCAATTGCTGCCTGTTCAGGGTCTTATTCTTCAGATTCCTTTTGCCATGCAAAGAGAAAACCTGATTTTCAGATGAAACAGCTGATTCTTCAATTGCTGCAGGAAATGAGGGTGGAAAAGGCATCGATGGTGGAAAGGGCAAAGAGGGTGGCAGGGGTAATGAGGGTGGCAAGGGCAATGAGGGTTGGAAGGGCATAGGAGTAAATTCTGGGACAACATCTTTAGCAAAGATATTACTGTCTCTTTCATCTCTTGGCTTCATTTCAGTCATGAAGGGATTGTTAGATGGTGTTGAAATGATGGACTTAGCTGGCAAATCAGAATCCTGGCTTCTTAGATCTTGATCAGGCTGTTCACTGCATTCACCATCTCTGGTCCATTGAACGGATTATTTCTCCTGGCATTTGCTTGACGCTTGACCTTTGCTGAATCTGGCGAATGCTTGCTTTTCTTTTGCAGCCATATTTTTGCAAAATTCGCCAGACATGCTGAGGGGACATTACTCCAAATCGAAATTAACCTCAAAATGTATCTAAATGGAAACTTAAGGATGATGATGAAATCTTTAAAATAACTGGGCTGGCAAATCAGAATCCTGGCTTCTTAGATCTTGATCAGGCTGTTCACTGCTTTCACCATCTCTGGTCCAAGTGAACGGATTTCTCTGGGCATTTGCTTGACGCTTTGACCGCTGCTGAATCTGGCGAATTGCTTGCCTTTTCTTTTGCTGCCCATATTTTGCAAAATTGCCAGACATGCCTGGAAGGGGACAGTTACTCAAATCGAAATTAAACCATCAAAATGTATCTAAATGGAAACTTTAAGGATGATGATGAAAATCTTAAAATAACTGGCTACAATGAGCAACTTTAAAGTAAAGTAAAGTGACCCCGCTGTGCGGGGGGGGGGGGGGGGGCGTCTTAGGGGGCGCCAAATCGTGCTTGGAATGTGGGACAATTTCGAAAACTTAACTAAAGTACTAGCAATACTGCGCGTTTTGATCTAGATACACACTTTTTTAGAATAACTAAAAATGTTCATGTAACAAAATATTTGACTTCACCAGTCTCTTGACGTTTCAAAATGAAACTAAGGTGGAAGTGCAGTTACAACAGGACAATGGTTCTCAATGATTACTGAAAAAAACTATTTCAAAATGTAAGTTCAAAACACTTCATAAATGCTTTGCTGCGAACTAAAGAGATCATATCGAATATAGAAAAACTATTCTCCTGATATTACGTCGATATCTGAATTAATGGTGTTTCTTGTCAAGTAAACATAGTCCAATATCACTTTACTACACCTCAATATGTTTGTTCGTTCATACAAGTTGTACTATAAGTAGCATAATTAACAAAATATTTAATGCTATAATAAATCTCATTTTCTATGAATAAGAAACCTTCATCTTTTAAACAATAGTTCTCATTGTAGCAAGTTATTTTAAAAGATTTTCATCATCATCTGAACAACAATGTGATACATTTTTGATTGGTATTATCAGGACAGCAAGAGGGTGGTGTTTCTGAAACAAACATTATTATGACGAGAGAAGACAATACCTCGGTAAATTCACATTGTAGAGTACTGTAAACATACAGCGTAGCCTAGAGGTAATTGTCAGAACGCGACCCTTAAAGAACGTGAAAACTGGCCACGGGCCTAAATATTACACATCATTAACATTACCAATATTAAAAACTGTCCAAAATATCTAAGAAAGTATTCTCTAGCCAAAGGGCTCAATATTTAAATCTAAATCTTCAACCCTTAAAGAACTCACGTAATTTGTGTCGAATTGCACTAAAGTTTTTTTTATGGATATGGGGCCGCCTTAAATTTTCTGAAAATTTAATCATTATGATTAGATAGTCAACTCCCCGACATGCTTGGTACCGCATGATGATGAAGCTCATTGTTGCACGCTAGCTACTAGCTTCTTATAAAATCACTGAACGAGTGAAAGTGGCTATTTCATTATGTTTCTCACTTAATTCGATACCAATTACCATACTGTATCGTGCTTTGATGATTATGTTACCGAGATAAAGTTATTCATAATTGCCCGAAAAAGTTTGAAGAAAATTATCGTCGGCGAGCCCAGATCCTGCAGCCTACAGAGAATAGCGAACCAACTAGGATACGCGGTCATGTCCAGTAGTGTAATTATAAAATTCAATATAAAAACTCAATAAAATTCTTACAGTGCAACATAATAAGATGTTGCACTGTAAATATTTAGAATTGATGATATATTATCTAGAAAATGTGTCAAACAGTATATATATACATTCAATTAAATCAAGTGATGCAATTGGCAGAGCACAATCAAATTTTAAGTGTTGCAATTGGCAGAGCACAATTCATTGCTACCAATAATTTTTTCAAAAACATTTTAACAAAACACATGATCTACTCCATTATAGGGGCAGGGATGAGGTTGTATGAAACTTCTGATAGCTGAATCTCACGTTTGGTGTCCACCTTCTTTCCTCGGTACCCTCGTAGAGCAATAAGAGTTGTTCTCAACATTGCAAATCTTATCCTAGTTCTCACGTGTCTTACTACATCGCAGTACCTTTCCTTCCTTTTTCTTGCAATGAGGTCTGCTACTCTGTTGACGAACTGCTTACACTCTTTAGACATTCCTCCAGATGTGAGGAATACAGCCGGGGTGAAGGTAGCCTTCTCCACATTCAACACTCTCTCCAAGTACTCGTCCTTCTTCTCCTTCTCGTTCTCTTCGTATACTTCTTGATTGATGATATATTATGATCTAATATAGTAAATTTTACAAAGTTGGCTTTGGATTTAGGTAAGACTATAATTTATTTTAAAACACGGATAGTTTGGAAAAAGTGTCAAACAGTATATATACAATAAAGTAATTCAAGAGTTGCAATTGACAGAGCACAATACAGAGGTAACGCGGAAATTGTCCACTGCTACCAATATTATATAATATGAAATATCAACAATCAGATATATACACATCTACTCCATCATAGGGCAGGGATGAGTTTATAAGAGACTTCTGATAGTAGTGTCTCATATTTGCTGTCCATTTTTTTCTCTCTGTACCCTCGTACACAAAAAACGGATAGTTTTAAATTTATTTCTATTTGTCGTAAAACTATAAACAAGTTAATCTTGTTTTCATGAATGCGCGGCTTTGGCGGCCAGTTATTGATTTATACATAAAATTGAATTTTAAATAGAAATGTGAATATATTAAAATTGAATACTTGGAAAGAGCATTTTTCGATGTAAAAGTGTTTCACGCTCCTGCTCCAACCAATGCAGCTAAACCAATTTCTATGATGTATTTGGCTCACGAGACTAAAAAGAAAAAAGCATAGAATGCCAGGGTCCTAGAAGTGGAAAAAGCTTCCTTTACACTTTTAGTTTTCTCCACAACAGGAGGCATGGGAGTCGAAGCGCAACGCTTGATTAAAAAGCTTGCACAAAAGATGGAATCTCCAACGGGTCAGCGATATTAGAACTGTTCAAAATTGTCAGATTAGAATCTCCAATCTCACTCCTATCTTTACTCCACAGATCACCATCACAAAGACGTTCAGACCAGTTCATCACCCCGAACCCATCCTCCTCTTTCATTTATCAATCAACAAAAATGTGGAACGACTGTCGAAAAATTGACAGTTTGATAAGCTTTACTAAGTCAACAAACCTAGTTAAAGTAACACTGAAGAGTGAGCTTCTCAAGATACAGTCCAGGTACGAAGAATCAGAATGGACAGAATTAAACTTCGATAAGAATGAGCTTGTGTTTTTTTCCACTTTGTATACAAAGTGGAACATTCCCAAGTATTTTTAAAACTGGTAAAGTTATTCCTATTTACAAGAAAGACAATAAGGAATGTATTGAAAATTATCGGCCTGTATCAATATTACCTTTATTTGGAAAAATTTTCGAGAAGGTCATTTACAAACGGCTCTATAATTTCTTCACATCTAAAGGTGTACTAACAGACTCGCAGTTTGGATTTAGAAAAGGCCATTCTACCGCCCATGCTCTACACAAATCTATAGACTCTGTTACAAAGTCCCTGGCTAGCAATAAACATGTCCTAGGCATATTCATTGACTTGAGCAAAGCCTTTGACACCCTTGATCACAATATTCTTCTAAGCAAGTTAAATTCCTATGGTATTAGGGGCACAGCACTAACTTTACTAAAAAGCTACTTGACTAACAGAAAGCAGTATGTGATGTATAACGATGTACCATCAGAAACAATGGATGTGGAATTCGGGGTTCCTCAAGGGTCAATTCTAGGGCCATTACTCTTCCTACTGTATATGAACGATATAGTAAACTGTTTTTCAGACAGTGAAGTGAAATTTGTACTTTATGCTGATGACACTAATATCTTCATATCAGGACCGTCTAGAGAAGCAACATACAAAAAAGCCAACTTAGTGCTTAAACATGTCTCGATTTATATGAAATGTAATCTACTTCATATCAACATGTCAAAATGCTGCTACATCCATTTTAAACCTGCCTCTGAATATGATGACACTTGTGCACGGACTAGACCATTTGCTACCCTGCTAGATGAATCTAGATCAATATTCATCAATGGTAAGGTTATCACTAAAGTCAAGGATACCAAATTCTTAGGTGTTGTTATAGATAGTACGCTAAACTGGTCTGCCCACATGCACTACATCCGTAAAAAACTGAGGTCCATGACTGGTGCAATCTGTAGAATTCGGCAATCGATACCTGCTGAACTATATTTAAAAATATATAATGCTCTATTTGAATCACATCTAAGTTATGGTATAAGTGTTTGGGGAGTTGTCCTCAAAGAACGGTCCAATGATAGTCTTTTCATCACACAGAAGCACTGTATAAGAATCCTTTTTGGTGATCTCGACTCATATCTAGATAAACAATCAACATGTGCAAGAACTAGACCATATGGCATGCAAATACTAGGTCATAAACATTTTGAAAAGGAGCATACGAAACCCATTTTTAATAGGTTAAAAATTCTTACGGCTCAAAACTTGTACAAATATCACTGTATTTTAGAATTCTCTAAGATTATCAAGTACCACTGCCCATACTCCCTTTATGAGGCTATCAACATTTCAAACCGTGCAACGAGTCTAACAGTTATTCTTCTAAATAAATCAAATACCTTTTTGTTTAATGCAGCCAAGCTTTGGAACACTGTTCATAAAAAAATTTTAACTTCAAGCAATTGTCTAGAAACTTCCATTAACTTGATAAAATTGAGAACGAAAGCACTATTAATACAATCACAGGCTGCTGACTTAAAAGAGACTTGGACTCCAAACAATTTTAAGTTACAGTAATTTAATCTAATTGCAGCAGCACATAACATAATTTAAACTATTGCTATCATTATTGTACTACAGACTGAAAATATCTCAGATCTATTTTGGGCGTTTTTAACAACTTGTAGTTGTAATTCTTAAATATTAGATATCCTAATTTATAACTTTTTAATCAGAGTGAATTAATAATTGATATTTGATAATTTATTTATTTGATAGTTTAGTCTGATATTGATATTAATATTGATTATATTGATATTGTTATTATTGAATGAAGCTAATTCCAGACATAAATAATACTACTTCTATTAACAAAGGGACTTGGAGTATAAACGACCAATTTTGCATAATTGTCTTTCCAACCACGAATTCAGGAGGCAAGGGTGGGTGCGTAAACTTTATGGTCTGCACTCTCAGATCCTGTATCACCCTGGATTCATTTCGACGTATTTTTGGTAAAAGTATACATATACTTTCTGGTCACTCTCTTGCTACTCCAAGTCCCCTAAGATATATGGTCTAAAGTTTGCACTAGTTATATATATAAAATATGTTTTTGTCTGCTTTAACTGATACTAAATAAAATTGTTGTTTTCTTGAAATTGTTGTTTTCTTGAGTCCTTTGACTTGGTTATTTTAGAATTGAAGAATCTTTTGGCCACAACTCACTTCGTTCGCATTATAGATTCACATTCACTTTCACTTTCACCATCACGCACAGTACAGGGTCATACCTCAATACCAAATTATTATAGGGCACAAGAACAAATTTGTTTACAATTATCAAAATTTGTTGAGCCCAGCAGCTTTCTTTCCTCTCTTCCCCCGTCGTCTGGAGTGTGTGATTTTTGTCGATGTCCGAGCTCTTATATTTATCATTAGTTTATGGTTAACTTTCTGTGATTGGACTCGGTATTTTCGTCCCGGCCGAGTGGGACGATGCTTGCTCGCCAGTTAAGCTTACTGCAGTAGATAACACTAATTTCTACAAACTGTAGAATATTAAATATAAAATGTGTCCAGTATGGCGCAAATGCATAATTTGATTATTTTTCGACGCTGTCGTCGGGGTGAGAGTTATCCGAAATAACTGCATGCCCCTACGATTGCGTCACCACTGGTGAGCAAGCATTTGTTTGTTGTTTAGTTGTGTTGAAAGGAACATCACTTGATTAATTCATCCATTCGGATTTAAATAACGATGAGCTATGATATATATACCGTTCATCTAAGATTATTGGATCAATTTTATTATATGATAAGATTTTATAAACGAACTTGGCACACAAAAGATTATAATGCGGAGGTTGGCTGGCTCTTTTATAATAAATACGACACTCCAATTTACAGAATGCTTGTTATAGAATAAAACAAATAAATATTATCAGACTATACATGCAGCATGAGTAACTGGTGGATAAGCCCTCGGTAAAAACGGATCCGGAAAAGTCATTGTGGCACTCGGGTCCTTGGTATTGTCGTCGGTATATTGTCCATTACCTACGTTCTGCTTTCATAGTTTAAACAATAGTGAGTTCTAAACATAAATATAACAGCTTTAAACCGACTAAGTATGAATGAATGAAATACCTGACAATCTACACTCCTATAAAAATTAAAAAAGCAAGCATGAGTAACTCGTAGTGATGTATGATTTCTAAAAACTTTAAATTAAATTTGGCGCTCACAGGTCCTCATGATCATGTGATCGCCGCATGAGGTTCTGTAAATGCGCAGGGCACCTTCGAGCTTATATTATTCACCTTACTGAGGCAGTCAACCAACGCGACGCGCGGCTTTATTTTTATGATATGATATGTTTTGATTGTTATTAATAAATACCAAAATTTAAATTTGTTTTCCTAAAAAAATTTGTTTTCCTATTCAGACTCAGTTACATATCTTAGAAAGTGCTTGCGCTCTGAGGTATTAAAGACAACAGTTATTTCGATAAGGGGGGACAAAGGGCCCAGGCCAAGTTGCGATATAAACCAGACAATATTGAAGATTTAGATTTAAATATTGATCCCTTTGGCTAGAGAATACTTTCTTAGATATTTTGTATGACCCGCACTCGTGCGCGGCTCCCCCTGTTGCCTGTACTGTTACCATTGTCCCCCTGTATCGTCCCCCTGTATCGTCACCATAATGAAAAGACCATGGGGGTCACGACTTGATACAAAGAGTAATCATCCGCATCCTAGCCTGAAAGTGGAAAGTGCTCTTTATAAATTAGATTTCATATCAAACAGTCAATTTTACGTGACCGACTAAAGTAAAAGAATTAAAAACTTAAGCTGAAAGTTAAAGATAATAACAATAAGGTGAAGCATGAGAAATTAATTTCACACAACTGGAAGCTAAATAGTAGTGTAAGAAACGTTCCAGGTGTTGTCCTGAAACGGTGCACTCTAGTTAAATTTAGTAAACACATTAGTCATTATCTCACTTTATCAGTGTGAACGTGTACACTTTACATTAAACGACTTGTGCTCATGTGTGATGAATGTGTTTAGTTGATACATCTGTATTGTATAACATAGGGCTAGTTAAAATTGATTGATGGGTAAAACTAGGTTAAAATAAAACAAAATTTTTAGTAAAACAAAATTTTATCTTATACCCATAATCAATTCATATTTAGTTCAAATATTTAAAGTCAAAATAACTTGCTTCTCCATTGCTCGATTTTCTCACAAATATACAAAACACAAAAGGTGGATTCAAAAGTTTATGGTTTTTCAGTGAATTGAAGCACATCGAGTGAGTGCTTCACAGAAAAAAAAATGTATACAAACACACCGCACTATGGTACACATTTTCACGTAGATTTAAACATTCTTTCTGATTTCCTCATTATACAAACAACAAAAAATGTATATGCATGATGCAAAATAAAAAGTTTTTATTTATTCATATATATATCGGGAAAATTATTTTTTATATATCCTGTCATCACTCCTGGAGTAATGGATATTATATGTTTATTTCAATAAATATGATAATCAATAAATTAGAATAGAATCTAGTCTTCTTTTCAGCTCACTCTTCTGCAACCTCTTCCTCTACATTCTCAACCTCATCATCAACTTCCTCATCTTCATCATCAACATCATCACCCCTGTCTTCATCGCTGGTGGTGTGTGCGAGATTTAGGTCCAGTTCGTCAACAGGTATTGCTTTCTCATAATACCGTCCTCTGTGTCCTCTCACTGCAATCAAAACTGTTTTAAGTAGCTCAAATCGCAAACGACGTCTAAGATTTGCCATGATGAGGCTTTTGTCCTGGCTGGTCTTGGCTGCCAGAAGTGTTGTCACTCGTTTAAGGAACATGGTAGCCTGTGGGCCCATACCTCCGGTGGTCGAGAATACAAGGCCACTGCAGGTTCCTTTTTCGATCTGTACACAGCGGTCTCCATATTTCCTTTCTTTCTCTCTCTCATGCTTCTTGTACATCTTTGCTGGGGTGTTGTGGTTAGCGTTGGATTTGGCTCCGGGGTGTAAAACCCTGATATCAAAAAATGCCATCTCCATTGGTGACCACAGACCTCTAGCTGCAATGTCAAGCCTTGCCCCATCATCCAGAATGGTACCAGGGCGAAGGCTTTCTCCAGTGCATGGCTGGAGTGTGGGCTCTACAACAACCTCATTACAGATTTTTTCTAGAATGCTTGCAATGGTGTCTCTCAGTCGGTTGTGTCTGCTGTTGACAAAGCCTCCTTTCTTGCAAATGAGAATGTGGTTGTAGGTGTTATCTTTGCCACAAATGCATTTCTTGGCTATGTTTGCAATGGGTAGAGCATATCTCAGTGCTATAGCGTCTTTGAACCCTTGCTTGTTCAAGACGAATCCGTACTTCTCATAGGGTAGTCCGGTCAGCCAGCTTGATGCACCTTTTTCACATGCATGTGGGATCTTCTCACTGATCAAAGGTGGTAGATCGTTCATCAGCTGGTTTTTGAGAGATTCACGTCTCTTTGCATTTGACAGGCTAATGGCACTCTTGACCGCTTTCCCAGCCTCTCTGTTGGTATTGAGAGTGGTGTGTTGCTTCAGAATGTGTTCTGTAAGCTGCTGGTTAGCCATGAGTGAGTTCTTGTACTCAGTATCAGCAATTTCTACTGGATTGATTATAGCTAGTCCACCTAACTTGGCTGGGAGGGAGAACAGACTTCGCTCAAGGTCGGACCGGATTGTGTGTCCTGTCATGTTGGGAATGAGCAGATTCCTGATCTTGTCCTCAATGGGCTGCAAGTTCACTGCTATGTCGGGGGTGGTCCTCATCAGGAAAGACCATCTGCGGGAGGAGCCGTAAACAAAGGCAGCGTAAGCAAGGTGTGGCTCGTGCCGTGCAATTGAAGCCAATCCCTTGATCTCTTCTATCCATTCAACACATTTGGCTTGGATGAAATTATTCTTTCCAGTCTCTGTACCTATAAAGGAACCCAGGTATCGACAACCTTCGGTGGTGATGTTAAGGTCGGGGAAGAGAGACTTGGCTTCCTCTTGGTACTCCTCTTTAACAATAAGCCAGGTCTTGGACGGTTTGGGTAAATAGCCGTAAACAGGGCCAGATGCCTGTAGGGAATCCCACCAAATCTTCAGGGCTTTAAGCCTTCCTGCTGCTCCAGAATCATCTGCAAACCATATGTGTTTAGCAGCTTTGTTGGAGGGCTTATTTACCTCCGGAGTCCTATCTGGAGTTGTATCTGGTGGTGTCTCAATCTTATTGTTCTCCTCTTCACAGACCACGGGAGAGATATCTGGTGGCTCTGTGGGGAGTTTGTCCATAAGGGGCATCAGGCTACAGGAGTAAAATGCAGAAGCACAGTTATCCCCCTGAGTAGTACCTTCTTGGGATAAAATAAACAATCCCTTGGAGTTTCACAGTGGGCTGTGAGTGGGGGTCATGCTAGCATAGGTTATTTTAGACCATCACACATGCCCCTAACATTGTTTCTAAGGTAATTTGGGTACAAAAATACGATTCCAATCATTTACAGGGCCGAAAATGTCTCAGAAAAAATTTTTGGGCCGATTTTGAGCAATCTTGTAGTCCAAAAATAGGAGGCTGATCCCAGGAAAAGTTGTTTTTTAGAGGTTTAATCAATTTTAAAGCTCTTTTATGAACTGTAAACGAAGGACAGCTATCTTAGGAACTCGAATCTTTTTGAATTATGAAAAAATATTGATCAGAAGTTGTGCCCATTTATATGACCAAAATTTTCTGAAACACCAAAATTGTTCCTGTTATTTTAAAAAATTTCGTTTAAAATCACGATTTTTTGGATTTTTATCAATTTTAACTATAATAATTGTGATATTTTGATTTTTCATCCATATGCATCTGGTCTAGGATGCAAAAAATGCCACAAACATGGAGAATAACTAAAATATGTCAATTTAATAGCAAAATTGAGCTCATAAATTATCTAAAAATGCAGCAAATTTTACCCAATTTTTGAGTTTCTTAATTTTGTAAACAGAGTTCCCCCAAAAGTGCCCAAAGTGATTCTTATTGCATCTGATAGGGAATTGTCTAAGCTTTCTGATGATACCATGCATTATACCGAACTATTGCAAACCAACAACGATTTCTGTCGTTAAATACCCCAAAAATTGCCTAAAATACACGCCATAAAAAAGGCGCGGTCAAAAATCAGGTGAAAATGTTAAAGTCACACAGTTTTTTTTAGATGTCTGAGTATTCTGAAGTACTATACTGTATTTCAATTATTAAAAACTGCCTTGATCAGGCATTTTAGCCCAAAATAATAAATATTAGGCAATTTTTGGCTAAAAAAGGCAAAATTTCTTGACAGTGAAAAATGCTATTTTTTCACGCGACGCCATTTTGGCATCTTGCAAAGTTTTTAATTACGGTTTTTTGCATGAAATCGGGCTAGCGTTTTACAATAAGGAAAGCTTATTTTCAAAGAAATTTAAGAAAGTCGATTTTAGGCCTATGCTAGCATGGTAGCCCACTGTGAGTTTGGTATGTACAGTTTTGCTGCTTTTCTGTAGGTATTAACAAGATATTTATACAGCTCGGGACACATCACACTTGTGTTGTGGAGGGCAACTCTCCGGTTTAAACGGTTGAAGGCATTATCTGCATCAACAAGAAGAATACCATGAGTGTCTTCATCTTCATACATATTTCTAAGAGCATGAATAGCAGCTTCTACTCCACCTTCTAGGCCTGCTGACGCTTGAAGTGGTGCAGTGGCTGCTAGGATCTCTGGTTTGAGCAGAGTAGTAACTGACTTGCCGATTATTCGGCGGAGGACTTCACCAATCCCTATTGGTCTAACGCCAGGTTTCTTGTCCAAAGGAATAAGGCGGCAAGATATGAACGTTGCTAGGGGATCAGGGTCAACTAATTCAGTGCAGAGTTTCCTGGTTAGTAGGGCAACTGATTCACATAGCTCAGCACCACATGTCTTGAATGACTTAGAGCAAAGGATACGTTGCCAACCATCAGAATCTAGGCCAGAGGGGCCGGCTGATCCATTGGTGTTCTTTGCTGCCTTTTGGATTGCTTCAATATCTATGTTCTCGAATATAACATTGTCTACTTTTTCCAAGCCAACCTTGCTGAGTAGACTGCTTACAAGGAAAGATTCTTCAGGCTGTGGGTCGGGATGTTTACTCTCTAGCAACTTGATAGTTTCTGGTGTCGATTCTAGGAGGCCCCCAGCTTTATTTGTCACCCATCTGAGTGCTGCTGACACCTTTCCTTGAAGCATAAGCTTGGAGAATACTTTGTGGGTATGTTGGGGAGTAAACTTGCTTGATGTTAAACGCTTCTGGATAGCTTTACTTTCTTTGATGAGGCCCTTGATGTCGCCTTTCTCCCAAAGTTTGAGGCGATCTTCAAGATATCTGACGTGGTCCTTTGTTTTGGATCGTTTGGAAGGTTTTTGGAGGAGCAGGGCTGGCATAACCATAAGTGCAGTCATGGCCACATTTTGAAGGGGGGAGTTGTTAACATAATAATTGATGACTTTAGAGGTTGCTTTCACATAAGCTTTACCTTGAATACCAGAAGGAACCTTGAACAGGTTTCTCTTCCACTTGATTATTTCATCATAGGCATTGTCAAATGTCTCTTTAATAGCATGCCCCTTGAGCGAACCCCATGTTGCGGGAAAATTATTGTATTTTGATTTTAAATAACAAATGTGCAACTGCTTTTATTCCAAATTTTGCATTGAATTCAAAATACTTGGAAATAAATCTGCTATGCTTTATAAGAAATTAAAGGTGTGAAGGTCAAGTGCAAAGTTTGGCGATTTTGTTTTCCATGTCCCTGCTCCAGGTGACTCTCACAACTGCAAAAGAAATGTAATGGAGTTGTTAACATTTGAGTAAAATCTGGAGGGAACGATCAAATCGAAAAGTTTTGCTGAAGGATTGTGGGACATTACATACAATAGTTATTTTTGAGATTTCAAATATTAATTGTATCAATAGATCATTTCCGTTACCTGTGTATTTTGTTCTGCCAATTGGAACACTCGAATTGATTGTAAAAATTGAGAATGCTCTGTCTAAATAGGTTCTATTGGGTTTTTTCATTCGGAAAATCTTCACATCAGGCAGGAAACATGGCCTATTGAACCAGCTTTTGTCTAGTATAGGAATAAACGTTAGAGCCCAGATCAATTCAACATAAATCATAATTATGCATTAATGAGAATATGGTTGGTGGTCTATTTATTGCGGTCATTTGAAGAGACTGGCATGGAGTCTTAATTGGGACTGTGATAATGACTTATTTGTAATTTCTTTTGGTTCACTCAGCCAAATGATCAAGAAATCCATGATTGAGTGTTAAACAAGGAGGGCCAAGGGAACCTACTTATAGATCTGGATTTGTCTACTGTAAACCGTAGTACCTACTGCAGAAGATCTGAGCATATACCTTTTTATTTTTGTTTAATTCTGTTTAATTTTGTTTAATTAGTACTCAATAATCCAAGTGACCTAATCCTACGTACAGGACCTACATATTATAACTCTATGACATAGGTATCTAGTTACACTAGGAGTTTTGAATGTTAACCGATATTCCTTGCAGTGTAAATGTTTGGTTAAAAGAAGAGGAGCACCTACAAGACTTGGGCTGATTTACGATCAAAGGTGACTGATTGATGCAGGTAGGTGATATTTTAATCACTATGGCTCCTTAAAAATCGGCATCAGTTTGTCTAAAATTATTTATTTAATTACATTTACTGCACAATATGATTTAAAAACTAACGATTAAAATGTTGAAAAGGACCTCAATATTCTCCCTGTTAAATACGGTTAATGGGGAGGATAGTTACAAAAGTACCAAATAAAACTCTCTGGGACAAAAGTGTTAATAAATAAATTTAGTACAAGGTTAGATAACTCTACTCTAGATATTCCAATAATCTCTCGCAGATGTTATTGGTTGATTAGTGAGTAGTGTATGATTATTGAGCTGAGTGAGTGTACACTGATCTATTTTCACATTTTTAACTATCCAAATCAATTAATATTCTCTATATTAATAATTTAACAGTGATTTGGGGAAAGTTCCTTGATCCACTCTTTACTAGTAGTAGCTCTCTCCCTGCTATACTGTCCCTCTTACTTGTGCTGTGCTGGTTACTGCTCTCTCAGAGCTCACTCAGGTCCACTCTTTACTATACTTGTCTGCTCTCTCAGAGCTCACTGTTCACTCAAACTAATCCTCAATCTAACTGCACTGCTACGCTAGCATCCACAAACAACCTGAGGTAATTAAGCACTTAAACCACTGTAAGGAACATCCTCTCAGGAAGTTCACAATCACAGGAAAAACAACAACTAACACACAAACATTCACCGGCTTCAAGTCGGACACTCTTGTTGTTGTTCGTAGGTCCTAAGCCGTTTGTTGTTGTCTTCGTATTTACATCTGTATTTACAATTTACATGTTTATAGAAAGATTGGTAAATAATCGACACTCCCTTCCTTCTTTTCTCTGAGTCCGTCGTTTTTTCGAAATTCTTGTCGAAAAATCAAAATCAAGAATAATGATTGAAAATCACTACCTTTAAACATTCTTCCTAATTTCTTCATTATCAGAATTGTCAGCGGTGCAATATGCTACAACCTATTTCTACCTAATCTAAAACACTAAGAATGGGGATGTTATTACAAAATAAAACACGGAATTATAATAATAAAACTGAAATAACTTAACACTAGTTATATAATTCGCTCAAATAACCTCACTCGCTAACCTCCCTGCAACCTGTATCCGTTTCCCAAGGATACAAGGATACAAGGATACAAGGATACAAGGATACAAAAGTGATAATTATTTTATTGAATTCACAATAGTTATAATTCTGAAATAATTTAAGGTTACACAATTCTAGTTATTTACAAATGTGTAGGGATAAAATAGAAATGTTTTATATTACTATTTTTGAGGTCCTATAGCATTATGCATTGGCCAGTATTTGAGTGGAAATCTGGGCTCTTATAGTAGGCTGTAAAATTTTCGTTCACAGAGAGAATTGAATGGATTGCTCTTGCTGTGGCAGTAAATTTTGTAGGGTCTAGTGTTTTATCGGATAGCAAACCGGCTAGGTCAGTAATATTTTTGGGATGGAAGTTAAATTTTTCTCTAACTGAGGAGTAGAGTAAACAGTCAGTTAGAACATGAATTTCGTCCTCAATAGGCTTAAGCCCCTTGCTGAAAAAGCAAAAAGTGCACCATCGATGTTCTCTTGGTACTAGGGGGGTTTCGTAACGGCCCCTCTCAATGTAAAGATTGTGGCAGCTAATACGAAACCTTGTTAAGCTTTTCCGAGCATTGGGGATCTTAACCACTCCTAAGTATGTTTCTGGTTCAAAATCATGTTTAATTTGATTGTAGAATTCTAGTTTAGGTGAGGATGCCTTGGCAGATTTCCAGGTATCCACAAATTCTTCCCTCATGTTGTGACTGATTTGGGTAGAGAGCTTGGATTTTGAAGAGGATGAGTGGGGGAAGTTATATTTGGTGAGAAGATTAGAGATGTTGGTGTACCAAGGAAGGCCCAGCATAATCTGCTCGTGAAATGCAGCGGAGAGAAGTTCATTTTCAGTGCTTTCAAGACGACTATAGAAATCTATTGCAAGTTTGCAGGCTTCAAAGAAGAGGGGGTGGCGCCCACTTTCACCCCAGCAGCCTATATTTGATGCTTTTGAATGGACAGACAAGGACCACTTGATAAACTTAAGGTGGAATCTTTCATAGTGGTCTTGTGAGATGTACCTGAGAGTATGCTGGGGGTTGGCTTTGCTATCTGTTTTGGAGAGGTATCTCATGGTTTTTGAGTGAGGACATAAGATTTGGCAGCCATAGAGCAGTATCGGTTTTATTAGAGAGTCAAATAGAATGTTTAGGGAACGGTGAGAGAGGGCATCTTTGACGATATTGCCTTTGAGGCCATAGAGAGCACGGAGAGCCTTGGCCCTCAGTTCAGTATTTGCTGCTGTAAAAGATCCATTTCTGTGGAATATAATGCCAAGATAGCAGTATTTTTCGGTGTGTTGGATGGGCTGGCCTCCCAAAATGAATGTTTCATAGGATTGTTTTCTTTTAGGAGGGCAGAATATGAGAATCTTGGTTTTTTTAATGTTTACTTCAAGGCCCATAGAGTTACAGAAGTCGAATAGGATGTTTATATTGTCTTGCAAGGCCTTGGGACTTAGGGCAAGTAGGACAAGATCGTCAGCCCAGAGCAGATGTGATATTAGGACGTCAGCTAGAATAGGATAATCACCAACAGATTTCAGGAGAGATGACAAGTCGTTGATATAGATTTTAAAAAGGTCCGGTGATAGGGGGTGTCCCTGCTCTGTTCCTTTTCCAATGTCAATATTAGGGGACAAGAGTTTGGAGATTTTTATATGAGCTATTGAGTTTCTATACATATCACTTAGGCAATTGAAGAAGTTTCCAGTTATTCCAAGGCATGTGATTTTGTGCAGAAGGAGGTCCCTACATACAGTGTCAAAGGCCTTTCTTAGATCAACAAAGCATGCATAGAGGCGAGCTTTCTTAACCTTGGTATATTTGTCAATGACTGTCTTAAGGGTAAAAACGTGGTCATTTGTTTGAGCACCCTTCGAGAACCCTAGTTGTTCTTTTGGGTCAGGGCAGTAGAGCTTTTTGAAGTGCAGGAGACGCTCAAGTAAGATGCTAGAAAATAGTTTACCCATACAGCTACCAACAGCTATTGCTCTGTAGTTGTCCGGGCTGAAAGGGTTGCCAGACTTGTAAATAGGAGTAATGATGCTGGTGTGCCATGGATAGTAACCAGAGACCAGTGAGTGGTTGAAGTTTTTGAGGATGGCTTTGAGACAAAGCGGAGTTACGCTCTGAAGCATCTCGTTGGATATCAAGTCGTTTGAGCAACTTTTACCTTTTTTGAGATTTTTGATGGCAGAGGTCACTTCAGATTCTGACATGAGCTTATTTAGGATATCCAGATCTGGTGGTTCAGGGTAATGTTTGTGATTGTGGTGAGTGAGATCTGGCTCCTGGTCTGGTTTTTTATAAAGGGATGCAAAGAAGTCATGGAAGCTAGCTAAATCAAATTTGTCAAGTAAGGGGCTAGTGTCATGTTCTTGTTTAAGCCGTTTAAATTTTTTCCAGTCGAGTATGTGACCTTCTTCTATAGCTTCATTTAACTTCTTAAGGAAAGCTACTTTCTTACTGTTTACAAAATTGCTATGCTTGTTGCGTTGCTTAAAGTATTCTCGTCTGAGGATACTGTTACAGTGCTTACTACCAAGCCGGTTTGCTAGCCTATTTAGGTTCCGCCGCGAGGAGTTGACTTGTGGGTCGAACCATTTCTTACGGGCAGAATTTTTGGGAGGCTTTTTCACTTTTAAGGCTATATCAGCAGCACTGTGGAGACATTTTATGACTGCATCGTTCAGTTCGTGATTGCCCTCCAGAGTACTGCTAAATTCATTTGTCACAATGCTTTCCAGATTGTTGATAATTTCGGGCGAGGTAAGGGCTTTTTTAAATAGTGAATGGGAGGTGTTGCTATCCCACTTATAGCCACAAGGAAAGTTAGAAAAGTCTGGGAGCTGGAAGTTTGCGACAAATGGTTCAAATGTAGTGAGTTTCAAGACTAATGGACAATGATCAGAGTATGATGTAAACTCTTTTACTTGGAGAGAGTTTACATGATCTCTTGCCCATGAGGTGATTACAAAATAGTCAACCACACTGCTTCCATTGTATTTGTGACAGGTCATTTTTCCAGTGGTGTCCCCAAGGGTACGACCATTAAGAATTTTGAGTTGGTTATTGATAACCATGTCAAGAAAGTGTTGGCAGTGGGGTTCAATAACTATAAACTAAATACTAACTAAATCTACTACACTAAAATATCACTGAATAGGGGAATACAAATTTTAGGGAATACAAATTTGAACCTGGAGGGGGATATTTAAAACATATAAAGATATGATATGAAGATTTTATTAGCAGGAGCGTTCAAAATACTAACCTAGTGTGTAAATCGTCTTCAGAATTTAATTTTGATCTTTATTACAGATTATACATATCATAGATCATGGATAACCATAAAAGCTGTGTGTCGGCTGATTTTCTCAACTTGGATTAATAATAATTTCAATTTGGCCCAGTGGTCCTAGTGAGCTGTACTCTACTGCTAAACGGCACTCTACTGCTAAACGGCATGATGGTTTGTGTTTTAGTGCTTATTCATTTTTTTGTTGATTTTAGAAAAGTAAATATACAATAAATTAAGTCAGGGATGAGGTGCAGCAGAACCACTTTTTCCTTTCCTTACCATACAAATTATTTTCTTATTCGTATCTACTAACATGCCTGGCCTCATTTTTTGTCCATGAATTGACTTGTGGCGCGCTGGATATGATGAAGGATACATTTTGTTACATATTTCACATGGTGATTTATTATCTGGTGCTGGGATGAGGTTGTAAGAGACTTCTGACAAAGGTGTCTCGAATATTTTTTGTCAATATACTTATAACAGTAGATAAATTAAAAAACTGAATCATCAATGATATACATACTTCGGAAGATACAGAAGTCAGGTCTCCTTAAACTATAGAGTATAGATAGCAATGGAAACAAATCATGGAATATTAAAAAACTGTCAATAAAATATTAAACGTTTAAACATTGTTTTTTGTTTTGTTGGAGAGCTATCTAAAAGCTCTTGCAGTTCTTTTATCGTTTCCTCCTCGTCAATAAGATCAATAATATCTCGTTTGGGTTTTGAGTACGGTGTGGTACTCTTTTCTCCAGTTCTAACAAGTATTGGAGTTGAACTTGTGCTTCTTAATCTTCTTACCCTGATTGAAATAATCATCGTTAGTTTATGAGATTTAAGCCAATTCTTTCCAGTAATCTTTCCAATAATAATTATTAGTTATTATTATCATTACAATAAAACATTAGATTGTCAACTACAGTGCCCCTCTTAACAGCACCCGATCTGAACACTTTACCAATTGCAGTGCTTACTAAAATCACCCGACAAATCAGAGCATTCTAACAACTACAGTGTAACAGCACCTGATTTTAAGAATAAGGTGGAAAATACTTAGCAATAAACAATAAAATTATATCGAAATTGGTCGAGTCAAACAGCAATAATGCCAATGGTATAAATCGTATCTATTTTTGAAATCGTTCACCCGAGGATTTCCAGAAAATAATAAGGGAAATAAATAAGAGCCATGCATGAGGAATCACCATTTATTGACATTGTAAGCGTTGTAATAAATGCTTTTTAGTCACATTTTTATCAGTGAGATTAATTCAACACAGATTTATAAATAATGTCGAACTCTAAAATTGAGTTGTTGTGGGCTAAAAAATATATCAATTTGGCCGTCTCAACTGTTTCATTACTGAGTAGTCAGTACATACAGGGTGTTTCAACTACAGTCGCCTTTACAGTCACATTGGGACCAGCAAACTGTACACTTACATCAGTTACAAGAGCTGCTGACCCTATCAGAACAAGAACGCATCAATTTCTTAAACTCGTCAGTTTCTTTAGTGTATATCCTATAAAACATTAAAAAATGCTTTTACTTATATTGATATCATTTCTGATCTTCAGATTATATAATATATTGTTAAGTCGAAAATAACAATTTAATTTTGTGAATCCCGTACCAGTATAAGTATCTAGGTTTAATACTGCGGGAATCATCGTGCGCCTCAGGACAAGTGCAGCAAGTTTAAGGGGTATTTCAACAGTTTTCTTGTCCTTTCGTTTCCTATCTCTGTCCTACCAGTCTCTCATCTTACTCTTGACATGTTATGCTAAAACATACATTATATATATGACAAATTATAAATATCGACTTTATCAATGATAAATGAATGATAAAGTGAAAATGAATCTAGGACGAAGATCGCTACGTAGTTTTTGACTTCCTCTTGTACCTTAACTTCATATCGCTGCTTATTATTCCTTCGCCGAAATGGGTCATCAGCAGGTAGCCTTGAATGGAGGCATCATCTGTCAAAAAAAACTCTCTCCCATTTACTATGTCAGTCTTGTGACTTTTAGATATAGCATTGTTGCGTTGAAGGGTAAGTACGTATTTTTTGCGTTTTTATTTTTCCGAGAATGGTTTTGGACTCTCACGACAGTCCCAGTAGCCCCATGAATCTCTTCAGCCATTCTGATTATGAATGAACAAGGTGACGTGATTGTACAATGAATAATGATAATGATAATTTTATGATTCAAAGCATAACATCGGGGCCCCCATTATACAGTCCTACCTGTAAAGATATGATCTATAAAGAAAATGTAAAAATGTAATATCTATGTATATTTGAATAGTTATTTCCTTGATCATACCAACGATAACATATTTTTGTTGCCCCTTTCTCTTCAGGTAAATCCCTACCCTAAATCCCTTTATAATCTCCATATTTTGCCACACCTTTTGTATTCATTCCTACAAGTACTGATTTAGAATTTATGGTGAAGCGATTTTGCTTGTTTTTACTAGGAATATTTTGTGAGTTTAAGCATTTTTTCTAGTTCCAGCATATTTTGGTATCTTAGGTTCCCGGTTGTCTCAGCATTTTTGCTGTCTTAGTTTTCCTTAATTTTTGTCTCAGCTTTTTTTGCAGTCTTAGCTTTTCTAAGCAGTTTGTCTAAATTGAAATTTTGCAAATCCAATCCTAAGATCCGAGGCTGGGGGAGGCCTTCTCACTTAATCCTAAAATGATTGTAAATTTATTGAAACTTACAAAATCTCCCCAGAGTTCTCTTTTGCAGCTATCTGTCAAATAACGTTTAGTTACCCCTAGTTACCCCTAGTTACCACCTAGTTACCACCTAGTTACCCCTAGTTACCTAATCTCCCCAGAGTTCTCTTTTGCAGCTATCTGTCAAATAACGTTTTCCCCTTTCTAATTATTTTTCGCTTTCTACAAGTTTTCGGACGAATTCAGCTCTTTTCTATTTATTTTCGTCACAGTGCAGTGGGCACTTTGATAATTCGGATCTAAAAAAGTATATCGTAAAATAAAGGTACTCCCTAGAGCTTGAGGGTATAAAAGTAAAAGCCTGTCACGTTTAAAGCACAATAATAAAAATCGTGCCTCTTTTCCCTTGCTACTGGGCGTAGTTCCACTGTCACTCTTGGTTAATGGGGTCACCTGAGTTTGGTTTGTGAAGAAAAAGGGCATATCTCTTAATGGAATTCTTAAATTACTATAAAATAAGGGTATATTGACACATTCTGACATAGCTCAAATTGGTCATTTAATTGGAAAATGCTGCGAATCTGTCACTGAAAAACTTGAAAACCTGCATTGCTAAACGCTCCTCCCGAGATCTACCGTCAACAAAATTATTTGCGGGTGTGAAGTCCTTCATCCAGAGAAGCTCATTAGGGGGCCAATCATTTAGGTGCCCAACCATATATCTCATATTCGGGTTTAATTCCCCCTAAAATGAGAAATAAAACATTAAAAAATGCTTTTACTTTTATACCATTTCAATTCTGATCTTCAGATTATATATAATATGTTAAGACGAAAATCACCATTTAATTTAGAGATGTAAGAAAACCGCCTCAGGGATGATTGGAATCAAATTCACAGAAAAGAAATTTACCTGAGTCTCTCTTTTATCAGACAATGTGATCATATTCTTTTTGATCAGGCCGATCTTATGTTCTACGTGCCACCCTGGATAAATTTGTAATTTTTTAAATATTTCGACATTTTTTGTTTAAAAGTAGTGCAGTGTGCCGGAAACTTGGCCTTGCAAGCGCCTGGTTCGTGGATCATGCAGACCCTTACTTGATTCAATTTATATAGAGGGCTCCTAATATGATAGTAAATTTATTGAATCTTACCAAATCTCCTCTTAGTTTTCTTTTCCAGCCGTGTCCAATACCGTTTTCCCCTCTCTAAACCTTTTTCGCTTTCGACGAGTTTCTGGAGGAATTCGGCTTGTGCCTTTTTGTGTTCATCACAGTCCTTGCGGTGATAATTGGGATCTGAAAAAGTATATATACGATATATCGTAAAGGGTCAAAGAGTCAGTACAGAAACGTTGACCTCTGTCTCATAAAATAGCCATCTATCATAATATGAGACTTTTGTACATTGCATAATATGCATATCATGGCACACTGCAACTGCTGAAGATTCTGACACAAAAACACAAATATCTTTTTAGAGGCAAGACAACTTATATTATCTGCATTAATTAATAATTATTAATCCTTTGTTAATGTAAAACTCTGTACTACAAATTGAACTGTGATCTGGCAATACTACTTAATTTGCTTCTAGGTTCTCATTACTTTTAATAATTCAATTGCATGTGCATAACAATTGTACACTAGGAACTGTAGAGGTGAATCGAATTAAGGACTTGGACCAAACAAAATATATTTTACTGACCTCTCTTATTCCAGATTATCGGAAAACTCTTGAGTAACCTCATCGCTCTTCTGCTGTCAGCGACTGCTGCATTTTCTCTATTTGTTGGTGGCATGCTTTAAGATATTTAAATTTATAATATTTCCTATAGTAATTAATGTTATTAAGAGAAGTCAAAAGACAATTAAAAATAAACAAAATCGTCATTCGAACATGGGACAATTTTGGAAAGCTTTTTGGGTATTGATCTCTACAGGTATGGTCTATTATCGATAATATAGTTATCGATAATAGAGTGACAAGTAAAAGGTAGTAGAGTTTGGTTTGTGAAGATAAAACAGCATATTATCTCTTAATGGAATTCTTAAATAACTCAGTATCTACCTATTGTAAGCCGTAATTACTTCTTTTAAGTAATATTAATACGTATTAATAATCAACCCCTTTTGCCTGTAAAATGAGAGTTCAGGACTTAAATCTTTAAATAAACATTATATTTTGTACCATAGTAAATATCTTTGATGTTGTCGGGATTAAGTTTGATCCTTGCTGGATAACTTATGGCAGTTGACAAAAAGTATTTATTTGTAAATGCGACAGTCCCATAGAGTTTTAGGAGGCCCTAAAAGTCACTAAGCTTCAAGATTAACAGTTATATTTCAAAACATCCTGATATAAATAGAATCATAAAACTAATTATGTACATATTATGTATTATTCTCCAGCCCTTATAATTTACCAGCTGTTGTTTGTAAGAGCCGCAAATCTCTTTTAATAACTTATTTTAATAGTAAACCCTTTTTACCTGAAAAATGACAGTTCAGGAGTTAAATCGACATTATATACCATTTAATATAGCGAGTAAATATCCTTGATGTTGTCGGGATTAAGTTTGATCCTTGCTGGATAACTTTTGGCAGCTGATGAAAAAGGGTTTATTTGTTATATATAATATCGCAAGTTTCATAGCCACATAGACGGTTTGTCAGCTCTAATAACGGGCCGTTACACACATACGTAAAACAGGTCGGGCTCTGTGGCTTTTGAAAAAGCTGAATAATTGATATCTCAATCAAGTTACTTACTTAGCTTGGGTTACTTGGGTTGGGTTTAATCGTCCTGATTCTTTTTTAATTTTCTCGTCCAGATTCTCATCAGTTCCTCTCCTATACATTTAATGACTTAGTCCACTTAGTCCACTTCCACTTTTAACAATATGAATGAGTTTAACCCTTCAACTGGAAATCCCTCACCAAAAGAGCTCGAATATAATTTACAACAAATGTCCTACTTCAAGAAATGAAATAAAACACACGTAGTCACGTACCTGATTCTTCACTTGGACGCAGGATAATAAAAGAATGAACTAAATTTTAACGTGAGAATAAATTACTGATTGCTATCTACCGTAGCAATCAGCACCTCCAGCATTTTGAGCACATTCTCAAATTGATTCAAGCCATGTCCACAGAACTTGAGATCTTTCAGCACACTCAGCTGTGCCGGCCTGAGATTCTTTGCCGCTGCCTTTTCCAAGTAGGTCTCCTGCCAAGTACCAGCCACCAGCACTACCAGACTCTCCACGTTCTCCTTCAGTGTTTCATAAACCTCCACATCCCCGAGAGCGTACTTCCATAATTTTTCAACAGCATGTGGTTGGTCCCAACATTCAATGACTGGCTTTATACCAACCAAGGTCTCGAAGTGGTGACATACATGGTTTTTGATGTACTGGCCATCTCCACAAACACCAGCACACTCCTTGAGGTATTGCAGGTTGAGGTTTAACTTGGTCTTCAGCTCATTTATTATTAGTTCAGCCAGGCCCAAACCAGTTACATCAGTCGCAGAGGGGTGTGACACGAAATACCTCTGAATTAACCTGGCTCGTCCCCCCTTTCTCTCCCACGACTATAGGTTTTAAATGTAGTATTAATAACTATAATCCTTTTATAATATATAACAAATAATTAGGGAATATGAATGTGGTTGCTTGTGTGTACTTGAAGTTGTGAATAACTATGATGTCTTGGACTTTGTCCTCGGACTTTGAATTGTCGTTGATTCAGATTATCTTTCTCTCTCTTTCTCTCCCACGACTAGGTTTTAAAATCAGATTCTCTTTCTCTCCCTCTTTCTCTCCCACGACTATAGGTTTTAAATGTAGTATTAATAACTATAATCCTTTTATAATATATAACAAATAATTAGAGAATATGAATGTGGTTGCTTGTGTATATTCGAAGTTGTGAATAACTATAATGATGTCTCGGACTTTGTCCTCGGACTTTGAATTGTCGTTGATTCAGATTATCTTTCTCTCCCTTTCTCTCCCACGACTAGATTTTAAATTCAGATTCTCTTTCTCTCCCTCTTTCTCTTTCTCTTTCTCTCCCACGACCATAGGTTTTAAATGTAGTATTAATAACTATAACCCTTTTATAATATATAACAAATAATTAGGGAATATGAATGTGGTTGCTTGTGTATATTCGAAGTTGTGAATAACTATGATGTCTTGGACTTTGTCCTCGGACTTTGAATTGTCGTTGATTCAGATTATCTTTCTCTCCCACGACTATAGGTTTTAGTGTAGTATTAATAACTATAATCATTTTATATTATATAAACCATTGGTGTGGTTGATGACTGTTCTGATGTTGATGTTGCTGATGATGTATCATCAGCAACAACAACATCAGAAAAGTCATCAACAACACCAACAAATGATGATGTACCTGCCACTCTCGTGGTTTTAAGGGTGTTATTATACCGAGCATGATCTAGAAGCATGGCTTCTAGATCCGCTAACTTAAATTCCTTTGTCTTCTTGGGGGGTTGTTGTTGCTGTTGTTGTGCAACATGTTGCTGCTGCTGCTGTATTTAATGTAGTTATTGAGGAGTCTTAATATAATACATTATTAATTAGTACTTTTACATTGATCATTTTTACACTCTTTCTGATTACCTTCGTATCTATCATTTTACACTCTTTCTGAACATCTTTTTAAAGATTTGCAGATGAACGAAGAGAGGTATCTCTCCGTGTTCTTCGGACTGTTGATGATCTCCTTCAAGAGCGGATCTTACTTCGACATGAGCTTGATAATAGAGAGAAAATTCCCTCCCTCGCATTTACCCTCTCCAACTTTCTCATTTCAGAACATGTTAGAAGAACATCAACCACTCTCCCAACAATCGCAGCACACTTGTTCTCTTCTTCTTGGATAGCCTGCTGTATTGTCCCATCAATTGGCGAGTTCAGAAAATGAGACCGGGAACGTTGAGCGTCCTTGTGGTTCTGTGACTTCTCGTGTTCTTCAATCCTCCGAGACCACCCCTCCCGTTTATTAGGAGCAACGCCGCTGGACCAGTTATTAGCAGCCCGATGATGTACCTGCCACTCTCGTGGTTTTTAAAGTGCTGTTATAAGCAGCATTATCTAGAAGCATCACTACTATAACTATAATTATATTGATTACCTTGTATCTATCATTTTACACTCTTTCTGAACATCTTTTTAAAGATTTGCAGATAAACGAAGAATGGTCCTCTTCCCTTGGCCTTGCCCCGTGGCTGTGTCATGTTGTTTAGTAAATGATATGATGAAATTATGAAAATAACAGAGTGTTGACTGTTGAGCCGTGAGTAATTTAATGAAGTTCAATCTTACCCTTCTGGTTCTAACTGTGAAACTCTTTTTACTTGACTACAGTTTATAGGTCCATGTTTATAGTTGTCCTCAGTGCATATTACATGATAGTACCCGGATTTCAGTACTTTGTCGATCAGAGCAGGCACATATTGTCCTCCCCATGCTGCTAGTACCTTTTCTTCTATGTAAAGTGATATTAAATGCAAGATTTAGGCTGGAAAACTCATGCGTACAGTAACTGATTTCTTGGGCTTGTGAAAGGTGATGTCAAACCCTTTCTATATGTTCTTGTAGGATGTGTAACTTATACTACATTCAGGTTATTTTTTTCTAAAATCGTCAAACACCTTCTTTGGTGTCAGTGTATCCTCAAAGTACCGCTTTTTGGAATACTTGCGCCTGTAGTGTGATGGTGGGATATTTAGAAAGGTTCTCCCTTACTTTAACAGCCATTTTCGGTTGGCACTGTTGGCTTTGGACAGAAATGATCTCTCACTAACTGTTTCAGTTCTGTGTAGGGAATTTGCACTAACTGACGCGGATAGACAACGTTCAAGTTAATGTCGGCAAAGACAGATGGCTCCAACGCTGTCAAAAACTGTTTGCGTTTCTTCAGTTCACATGCATTATACAAACTTGTCTGAGCATTAAACAGTTCGACAGTTGCAAAGTTGTCCCTGACAGGTAGCACCTCAATGTGACGTTCTTGCAGACTAACTCATAGCTCGAACTGTTCCGAAAACTCGTCAAAATCTGACCCACCATTATAGGTTCTTTCACTTCTTTTATAGCTCGTCGCCATTTTAGTATTTGATAGCTTAGAAGTGGAACCACGCTTACTGTAGTATGAACTATGGTCATAGGAGGCGCATAGGATATACATTAGTAAATAAGTTACATAATAAATAAATTACCATATATAACAGTTCTCCCTTAATTTAGCAGCCACTTCCTAGCTTAGAAGTGGAACCACACTTCCATGATTTGAATTCTTCCCTTTAAGACCATGTTCTAATGTCTTTGCATCATATTTCTTAAGAAATATGACTGTCACTTCTTTATTGGATATTCCTAACGTTTTCATGAACATTGTCTTGCAGACACGCACAAGATCATGATCGCTATCCTTTGTAGGTAGAAAATAACTGCAAGAATATTTTCTTGTCTTCTTCCTGTCGGAATCATCAACTGTGGACCACTTCTTTGACTTTCTAGTGACCAGTTTAGATAGAAATAAGTTCCCATCACCATAATTATCTTGGGTCCAATAATGTTTCTTGGCCGGGTAATTTCAGCCGAGGGTTGAGCAAGATGCGGTAATTACTGTGGTAATTAAGATGACATACTCTTAATTATGACTGTTTACTATTACATTGATTAGTACTATTACATTAATTAATAATTTTACATTGATCACTACTATAATATATTACTAATATAATTATATTGATTACCTTCGTATCTATCATTTTACACTCTTTCTCACATATTTTTTGTGGATCTACTAAACTACACCATAGGGTCTGTGACATGAATGAAACTCCACTTTATTGTAATCTGGTATTAAATGACATACCTATAAATATGAATCATTATAATAAATAATCCCCAGGCCGGCTTTCTAGGGAGGTGCCGTCCTGTTTTGATCCACCACACTGCGTAGTCGTATCAGACTAAAGGCTCTTGTCATGAAGGGTATCTTTAACAGCCTGTCATACTCCTCATCAAGTGGCAAAAACCGGTGAATTAAAATATTAAAATATAAAATTAGAGCATAGCAACACTATGGATCTACTAAAGTACACCATACTCCCCAGGCTAATTTGATCGATTTGATCCGCGCCTACAACAGCCGCAAAGTGAGCGTTATTGACTCGAAACGGGGAGGGCAGGCAGCCTGGCGTCATAAGCCTATAAGCCTTGGAGTCAGGCTGATCTCAGAGCTCCAGAGGCTTGAACTGGTTACAGGTGTGGGCCAGTGAGTGGTCCAACGGGACCGTCCTGCTGGCAGTGGTGGAAGAGGGCAGCGAAGGTGGAGGCTCACTGTTATTGCCCCCATTCTCTAAGAAAGAATTCATGTCTAGATGAATAGGTGTGTTAGTATAACGAACTCTTAAATAGAGGAAGTGCTAAGATGTGAGACTACAGTTCTGTATAGATTGATTATTTGTAGAAAGGTAGGAAGACAGATGGGGGGCTAAAGGTTGAGGTGCGTGCATCTGAGCAACCCCGGATTTGCATCTAGGATGAAAAATTGGAGAGACATTCTGGTTGAACAGTGAAACGACTAATTATTATAATGATTATAATGAAAAAAGAACCATGTTATCAACCTGAACAATTTTAAATGATATGGTCTGTCAAGTCATAAGTGATTTTAAAAGTGTATACTGCAGTACGTCTATTATAGCCTATAGGTATTTCTGTGAAGATGGCTACCGATGAGTTGTGACAGGACAGGGAGCGCAGGCATTGAGGCATGAGCAAGCTTTTCTTATCGCCATCATTTCAGCTTGGAAAACGGTGTACAATGTTGCGTTTGTCTTTACCGATTTCATGATTTGAGATGGACTGGACGAGGAAGATTTTGCTGCTGAGCTTGGGTATATTTCTTTTGTCTCTGCATCTATAAAGTCAGCTTCGTGGTTGTGTGGGATTGCAGGTGGCTCAAACCTGAGGGTAAAGCAAGATGTGGTAATTACTTGTTAGATGACTTACTCTTAATTATGACTGTTTACTATTACATTGATTAGTACTATTACATTAATTACTACTTTTACATTGATCACTACTATAATTATATTGATTACCTTCGTATCTATCATTTTACACTCTTTCTGAACATCTTTTTAAAGATTAAATGCAGACAGAGTAAAAACGAAACTTACTTAACCAGTTCACATCAAATACGTGGAACTACATAAATATGAATGTCGCATGTTGCACCAAATAGCCCTGCAAGCTTATTGTGTCCGTCTAGCGAATATAGATAATTCAGACCTCTCACCGAAAAATCGCCTTCCCGTATGTTTTTCAGTCATGTCTCTCAACATTTTCTGGTCTCGGAGGACTTCCTCAACGGCTTTTTCTGACACCGGAATATCATATTTATTGCTGAAAGGATGTTTTAGTTCGTAATTATCCTCCATTTAGTTACCCAGAAATATTTGAAGGGAAGACCATGGAGTTGTTACTGTTATTATTCCAGGTTGTGTTAAAGATTTGCTTGCGCAAGTAAACAATAATTGTCTAATAGTTTTCAACCTTAGCTTAGTATGGATGCAACAGCTCTGTAGCCAAGGGAACCAGTGCTTTCCGTCAATATCAGCTTTATGTATCCTCTAAGGTTCACTTTGTCCGTTTATCTGGTCTTTCTGATTCCGAAATTTTTGAGCATCCGGTTAACATCTGCTAGGCGAGAAGCCAAGTTGGCGAAGACCGTGAAACTCAAGTGCTGGGCAATAGTAAATTACTCCCATCTGTAGTACAATCACGCCTCAACTCGAACTGCTCCTCATTGTACAGTACATCAACTGTGTTACTAGACATCAGCTGGCACTGATTGAAGCTGAGGTCTTGTTTGTAGCTGATTGAATGGAAGTCTCCCCGTATTGATATTAAATAAATTTATTTTGAAAAGGTTATTAATTCTAACAAGTGGAAATCCAAAGTATAACCTGATTGTTCGTTAATCTTGTAGTACTTGATCGAGAGCTGGTCTTTTGTCAATTCCTGCCGGTACGCTGACGTCTCCAACCTTCACCTTGGAAGCGCACTATGTTGTCTTGGATTGACCTGGAAACTGGAGATGCTCGGAGGGACACGGTGCTGTGTGCTGTTAAACAAACTGCTGTGTCAACTTCGTTTACCATTAAACTGTTGAAAAAACTCCTATTGTGTACAAAAGTTCCTGCCCTTTTTCGTTAAACTGATACACTTTAATTCCAGATCAGCTGCACTCTCACGTTGCACTTATACCTAATCTGTTTTCTTCGTTAAATCAGTACCGTATAGGTGATGTCTCTGTTTTAGATGTGGTGCGATCATGGCAGGCGTTTGCCCCATGAGTTTCTAATTGTAACTTTGAAGTAATGGGTGGCTAGAAGAGAGCTACAGGAGCAAGAGGATGGCAGAGTTCTGCAATCTTCCGACTGTGAGTATTCGCTGAATCCGTGGACCGTTTCTGAACAACATATCTGTAACTGACTTGGTAATTCTCGTCAGATTGAAGATTTGTTAACCCTAGCAACGTTCCTTTTTCAGTCAGTACTTGTTTGGATTTGTGTTTGTGGACATTAGGCTTGCCAGCGTATAATTCAATTCCTGTGACATCATCTTACTTTGTTAGTCATTCTTCCATGTGAGTCAATCCCTTCAGAAGGTGTCCTCTTCCACAAGCAAACACGCTTGGGGTGGTTTTGCGGTATACTGGATAGTCCTTGGGTTATTCTTGCCATTCCATATAAATACTATGATAACTTTTGTTCATTGGTTAGTGTACCAACTTAGCATGTAGCTCCTATTATGGCACTCCGTGGTCCTTCACATTTGCCACCTCAACATACGGTAGGTTTCGTATTCGGTTCCTTGCTTGTCCGATCTTTATAAAACTGGACTTGTTCTCTAGAACCATTGCTGTTGGCTCTGTCCTTGTATCTTTCGTAGTACAATTTATTTTGGGCAACTTCCACTTCTGGTAGGGGATTTAATCTCAAAGTTGGTAGCCATAGTCCGGTTGTAAACATCATTGGTTGTCTTGGTGGCCTCTGGATCAGACAAATGCATGTCTGGAGTTTCTTCTGGGCTCCTTGGGACATTATTTAGGATTGGTATCACGATTTTCCACGGATTTCTGTAAGTGAGGAAATCATCCAGAACGTGACTTAACGGAACGCAGAGTCTTCAATATCAGTATGGAATTTTTCTTAACGCACGCTCATCGCCCATGCTTGCTTTTATAAGCGGAAGCAAGTTTGCTACTCCTGGATGCTTACTCGCATAGGAAAGCCTCGATTCCCATTTTTTGAGACAAGTAGTGCTCCCTGATTGCAGAGTATCTGAATGGATGGATCTGTTCCTAGCAAGTAGTT
Source organism: Bolinopsis microptera (assembly GCF_026151205.1). Lineage (NCBI taxonomy): Eukaryota > Metazoa > Ctenophora > Tentaculata > Lobata > Bolinopsidae > Bolinopsis > Bolinopsis microptera. Next base: position 1,531,992 of record NC_087073.1, read on the forward strand.
AGCTTCTCTTGTTGTCAGTCAGGATCCATCAAGGTATTTTTATAGTCTTGGATCATAATCCTCCGTTATACCTGGATCCAATGCTGCAGTTCATCTCACACACTTCATTTGAGGGGAGTCTATGAGTTTTTGATTGGACTTACTATACGCAGGATCTTTGGTCCTTCTTACCTTTTGTTCAAGATACGTATTTAATGTGTCATGGCCTGAAAACCTAGTTCTAGGTTTTTTCTTGGATGGCTTCACAGTAGAACTTAACCCTCATTTTGTCAGTAATTATGGTACTCTGGTCATGCTGACTATCGCCACACTCGCACTTAATGGGAATGGTCCGGAATCAACTCAATTGGGCTTCTAATGAACCTTTAAGTTCATCCAAATTTTCACCAAAGCTGCATCCTTTTTCCGAAAACCATGTAAGATCTTAGTCCTTAGATTAGTCTTGACCTAAATGAGTGGGTCCAGTGTTTCGGACGATAAGATTGCAGTAGTTCAGAGTTATAGATGCACCATCCTTATCTATACTCCAAAAACGTCACAGTTCGATCTCTTTCTTCAGGACTACTCGTGCTATTTGGAGAACTTTTGATTTCGTCACCTTCATGTACTCAAGCGCTGCCCTTAACAATGATCTGACCGGACATATAGTGCCAGTTCCAATTATGCCCCGAGCCCAAAACTTGGCTCTGGGAACTCCTGGTGTTTGGCCACTGCATCCTATTTCTTGAATCTTCCCACAGAGATCCTCTATCTTGCTCAACGTATTCGCTCCTCTGTGTCTCCTGGCCTGTAAAGTTCGTAACCTCTGGTACATTGGGGCTGGTCCTCTGGCATGTCAGTGCTGTCCCTATCTTTATCGCCTGTCCAGAGATACTGGTCATAGATTGGCTGTACAGTCAATTTGTCTCTTTTCAGCAGATTTTGTAGTTGCACGTGACTTCCTTTATTTCGTCGATCATGCCATCCTCCAACAGGTTACGAGCTCTGCGGATTTATCCCCGCTACTGCAGTTGTAGTTTTGGTGCTCTGACGGTCCTGCAAATTCCCGCACTCCCTGAGGACATCGCTCTGTGCTTGTTGCAGAATATCCACACCACATCCAGATACACCAGTCCTTAACAATCTAAGCATTCCTTTTCGTTTTAAGGATCTTTACTTGGCAAAAATAATAAAGCAAAAATTGTATGGATTGTTTTGAATAATGAAAAATTACCCGTAGGACCGGGAGAGAGAATCTTATGTGTTACAGTACATTATTTGAAGATTTGCAATATTGTTTTATTCAAGAACAAATTCGGATTTTTCTGTATAGACTCAGTGATTGGTCAATGATCTAAGGACGAAACATTGTCATCACCTGAGTCTATTCCCAGAAAATATCAGAAATCTTCTTGATAGAATAATCATAATGAGACTCCAAGAGACATCTTCACGATTAATCAGTTTATAGATTTAAGTTCAGAAGTTAACAACTGACAGTAGAAAGATTTAGATTACTGTGCTGAGTGGCAAAGAATATATATCACGTCAGGTGCTTATGTACAGTAGCAAATGAATTCCTAGCCTTCTCTTTATACCTTTATTCAGCAACGGTTTGAAAGGAAAAATACTGAGCGGGAGATTCGTAGGTGCGCATATAAAAAACTTGTCTAATAGTGCGGACGCATAAATTTATAAAATATGTTACAATGCACACTGCACACTGCACACTGCACATGCCACACTGGCACATACACCACTGCACACTGCAACACTGCACACTGGCACATGCACACTGCACAACTGCACACTGCTACACTGCACATGCACCACTTGCTCACTGCACACTGCAACGGCACCCTGCAAACTGCACAGCCCACTAGTTGAAATTGAATAGTGGGGGGGGGGGGATCAGTCACCTCCCTGATAAATCTCCTGGAACAAAGAGTAAGGGCATAATCACAAATATAGCGTCAGTCTTCGGTCCGGGTGCGAAACCAGAAATAAGTTAAAGCTAGAAAAAGAGGAATACTTGTGAATTGACCGAGATTGTTTGTTGCTTTTAAATACAATAAGAGAGATGAATTTGCATAGAAGAGTTAGATAAAGTAGATGACACGAATGTCTCTCTTTGCTCCGCACAATCCTCTATTCTTTGTTTATCACTTGAGACGATCCTGTTTGTGATCTGTCAGAATTTCCTCACCTTTTTGTAACATCCCTTTTGTCCTTATTCTAGCCAAAGGAGTCCAGGTAGGCACCACCTGGCGTTTTGTTTTTCTCGCTTTGACGTGTATAACCTCCTCAGGCGCTGTTTCAAGTGTTACTAATTTTGTCAAGATTTGTTCGATCCGAGTTGAACCCTCAGTAAACCGATGGTAGTTATTATATGTGTACAGTATGAATAGTGAAAAACTGAAATAAGTGAAACTATGGTAATCATAAATATAATTTTTTTCTATATATATCGAGATTCAAGTAATGCTGATATATATATTAGTTAATAATTTTGTAAAGGTTAAAGTATGATTAGTTGGATTTTAATACCATACATTGAAACAGTGTCACAACTGCCAAGTGGCACAAGTCAATTGTATAAGCTACCCATCAGGCCATTTTGATCTAACATGTATTTTCTGCACTTATTAACTGCTTTATTTATTTGCTATACAATTTCTGATTTTTTTATGGGAAGGGAGACGGGGCTAGACCATGTTTAATCTTATTAGATGTTTTTAGAAAAGACTTGATAGCGAGAAATCTTTATTTAAGACGTAAGAATTTGACCTGGCTTCGATGACCTTAATTTTTAGCTTTTGTTTGGGAGGGTGATAGAAGTAGAGATGGATTCATGTTTAGGCTTTCTTTTTTATGCGTTTGGATATCTATAAGGTGCCTAGGATGCTCTTTTAAAGTAGTTATTTCGTACTTTGAAAGATTTAACTTATATACTACTATGAACGCTTTACTCAAATTTTAAAACTTTCTAAATGCTGCTTTAGTTGATACATGTCAAGTTTCAGAGTGATGTAACATTGTTGCTAATAAATCTGGGAATGAAGTTGACTAGAATTAGTATTCCCGTGAAATTACGTTTGATTTCCATTCTCTTTTATAAAACACTCATATAATAGCGATTTCATGATCGACGATTATCATTGTTATATTGTATCGGACCCAGATATGGAACAACAGGAACAACCCCCACGCATCTCATAAAAGATTATTTTATCCCCTTTTTATTATAAAAACGACGACGATGAGATGAAATGCTTCCATCAAGATTTCACCCTTTTTCTTCCTGATGCACCTACTGTTAGACTCTTTCAATTACTGATGTGAATTTTTTTTTCTACTGTTATAGGTTTCCACGTTAGGTTATTTTATATTTATTTGGTAACCGATAACTTTATGTTTATGATGTTTCAGAGTGGATATTTTATATATTATATTGTTAGATTCTACTGCTACCGGATCCAGCAGTTCCTTACCAGTTTCATTTTAGATCGAAATAATTTGATTTTTACAAAGAACAATATTTTTTATAAAATTTCCATAAAATATTTTATTTATATAAGGGGATCATTAGAACTTTACCCAAGAGAAACATTCGACCTTGCGAATCATAAAATATATCTTCCAATTGGATTTTACATTTTAGTACAACAAGATAATTTTGTTTAAACCATGAGACCACCATTAGTCCATAAATTGATACAAATTATTTAATCAGATAAATATAATTTTTATAAATTAGAATTTAATCATAATTTTCAAAACAATTTGGGCCAAGTTTCTAGTTTCTTATCTCTTATCGTAAAGAAATATTCTCTATAATTGATTAAAACTCAAGACATTAAAGTATGAACCCACCTCAGTTTAAAGTCCTGTTAATAGAGGTTAGTTTTACGGTAACATCTGTTTTAAATCATAAGATTGCGTTGTCACACAGTATGAGCTCTCTGCGCTGTCTGCCATTAAAAGGGCTCGTGAATTCCAGCTGTCATTTCTCATATAAGGGTAACCGGTTTGTCAGGTTCTGCTTTGCTTGAGCTGTATTGTGAAGGTTTCCGAAATGACTTGAGATGTTCTGGATTGTTTATGCATCCCACCATAGGCCCGTATGTAGATTGTTAGCCTGTCCCACTTGCTACCTCTCGCCAGCTGCTCGTCTGTACGAGGCAGGTGGGTTGCTCTGGACCGTCTGCTGGATTGAAGTAAGCTCATTGTAGCTGAACAGGGATTTTACACATCTTCGTCCATCCTACCATTTCTTCATGACAGGATCATCCATATCCATTCAAGTCCCCAGGTGTTCCTTGCTCCGCTCCTGTAACCTTGAAGACGGGAAGTAGGCCTCCCGATATTCCGTCAGGATGATTTCAGGTCGAGTCAGTAACGGTCAAAGTTGGCACGCAAGAATGATTCTCTCCTCAAATCCGCATTCACCTGATGACTCGGGACTTTCTTGGAACTTCGGACTTCGGTAGGTTCCGCATATCTCTTGCAGGGCCTTTGGTTTTAGGATCTTTCGGAAATTTTCCCGGAGCGTCAGAGGTTAATTCCAAGATCGTTCGGGGAGCTTCCTTCAATGTATTGGGTGGGCATTACAAAACTCGTTGTATCCGGGTCTTTTGTCTGGCATTCCTGGTAGACCTCAGCTTCTTCCCAGAGTTGTTCGGTCTTCCTCAATCGTTGGTTAGGAATGTTCCGAATGTGCTCCACCAAGGTTGAGAAGTGCGTCTGTCATGCAAACTCTATGACTTCATTAGGACTCTTGACATGAGCTGAAAATATAGTGGGTTAAATTAATAAGGTTCAATCAATTTGAATAATAATGTTTCATTTCTCAAATTCCAATTGATCTAGATGCAGTAAATGTTTAATTGTACATCTTTTAGTAGATGTGAGGCAATATAAACTATTATTATTTTGGTATTATAGTAAACTGAGTGTTCACAATAAATCAGACCTGGTTTATAAATGCTGCAAGTGATGAGAAAATAGAATTCAACAAGATGTACAAGTACATCAATCACAAAAAAATTAAATAATTTATACCACTCCTCGTCTAGAAAGGTAATCATTATATTTTTTTCGACTTGAAGTATTAAGAAGTATGTTAAAAACGTACCCCAATTCAAAGCGAAATAATTTGCATTTGAATGAAATGTCACCGTTAAATATATATTTGATCATTCAAATTTTAATCTCAAGTTTCACGTTGTCCGTTAGCAGCTTATGGAGTCGTTGTCAACCAGCAATGCTTCTAGACGCTGTCTGCCGTATCTTTTGTAGGTGTACCCAAACCCAATCTTCATGTGTGTGGATATGGACGATGTTCTGTTTGTTCCAGTGCTAACTTGAGAAGGTCGAACTGCTGTTGTGTCGTTGGTATTTGCATCATCCCTGTTCACACCTTATGCTCGACATAAACCTTCATCTCATCCCATTCCTATTCATACCTGTCGTATGTTGATGCTGGTGGGTTGCTCTGGTATTCTGATGGATGGCCATTCCAATCTCTGCTCGTCGACTTGTCCAAATACTCGTCCAGGTAGTATTTCTTCAAGACTGGAAGACGAGTCTCTTAAGTGCCATGATCGTTGCTGTGTCCGACTTTCAGCGATAGATGCGCTTCGTAGGCTTCTACTAAAGCCATTTCGGGAAAGGTGATGTCTTGCAACCATCCCAGTAGGCTCTTGGTAGATCCTCGTTGAAATCCACATACGGGTGAGACCATTTCTTCAAGCGTTCCAGGCATTCGTAACTTTGCAGATATCTGCCAATGGGCTTGTGGCTTGTGGCGGTTGAGAAGATGATGGAATCCCTTGGCAGCGTTTGCGTTCCGTCCCCTTCCACGTAGTTTTCATTGTAAAGTGGGTATTGAGGAAATCGTTCGCATTCTTATAGCGTCACGCTTCTAGGCCTGTGTCAGGGTCATACGTCAAATGTCAGATGCAAAAACTATGTTGTTTGTACTCCGTCCCTTGTACCTTGTGTGCCTCCGTAAAGAGGTTTGAGTACGACTGTAAACAGTCCATAAAGGTCGAATAGTCTGGAACTTAGCTGCAACTGTGGACGTGAGGTTAGGACATATCTTTTAAAAGATGAAAGTTAAAATTGATTTACTGTGAATCGATTGATTTTTAGACATAAATGTCAAGATTATGGAATAGGGGACAGAGGGTACAGAGGGACAGAGGGACAGAGGGGACAGAGGGAAGAGGGACAGAGGACAGAGGGACAGAGGGACAGAGGGACAGAGGGACAGAGGGACAGAGGGACAGAGGGACAGCGGGACAGTGGGGACAGAGGGAAGAGGGACAGAGGGACAGAAGGGACAGAGGGCCCAGAGGGACAGAGGGTCAGAGGGAACTGAGGGACAGAGGGAAGGGCACAGAGGCACCGACGCACAGAGGAACAGAGGGCACAGAGGCACAGAGCAACTCGGGACTCTGAACTCAGGGACAGTGGGACAGAGGGGACAGAGGGAGGGATACAATAACAAGTTGAATGGACAACTAGCTCTTTAATGCTCTTGCCACCGGTTGATCGATGTTTTTGAGTCAAACTGAAATTATATTACGTGAATTGGGACCGCGTTACAAAAAAATTTGAAAGCAAAAGTAAGGTAACTAAGGAATCAGCGGAAATGGTCTCATTTCCTTATTCGAAGGCAAATTCAATTTTGAACCAATATGTTTTTATTTCTCCGAGTTGAGTTATAAAACTGTGTCGGCAGCACAATTGTTCAGACCTCATGATTGTGATATGTTCTTCTATTGCATTTATTTTTTCATACCCCATTAATATGATTAGTTCTAATATTTTATCAGAATTTACTAGGAAGTATATCCTGAACGGATGGTGTTGGCAATGTTCATCCAAAATTATTAATGGCAAATTACACGGTCACTTTTTATCTGTTTGTGGTTGACTCTATTCCCTATCACGTTATTTAACACACTTTAGCTGATAACAGCTGCAGACAAATTATCATGCTCATGGACGGGAAATTAACAGAAAACGATATTAAGTTATAATATTAATTCATTCAAATTCTCGGTATGTTTTTATAACTTATTTCAATTCTGCTCGATAAGATACTACGGAAAATTAGCCCCATAATCACGTTTTAATAATACAACAGACATTAGGTTATGACCAAGAGAGATTGATGTACCGCCAGAAGCGAGTAAATTAAAATGTGGACGATTCAACTTGTCATCCCACTCGTCTGTGGAGAGAACATACCCTCCCACATGGATCTCTGAGGATTTTCAAGCTAGATAACTTACCCGCCATCTCTTTCTTGAACTTACCAGACTAACTTATGCAGGTATTTTGCTTTTTATCTAGCCCCGCCCTCTTATTCCTGTTACAATATCTCTTGAGTCTGTATTGTAGAGTTTTAATGCAGTGCAGCGTTATACTAATATGTTTATTCGTTTTGCAGCTGTAAGTGGAAAATGAATTCTGACAAGTGGCATATTTAATATGTTTTCGAACAAGGTAATATTATGACTGGTAATAACTATATATTAATAATTATTGCACATCGTATTTCAGTAGTAGAGAAACTTGACGACGCTGATAATAAAGTCCACCGCCGTCTGATCGACATGCTTATGTCATCTCTAAAATTGCTTTATTTCAAGGATTTTAAGGAATTACTCGGAGGACAGCTGCTACTCACCGGGCTACTCTCCTCATTTGAGAAGATGACGAAGCTCTAGTCCCAAGAAATTACAACTCGCTTCCTGGGATTGTGGTTAACTATAGTGTTATTGTAAACTTTTTTCGTAACTTTAACCAGCAGATACTCGGATGTAATTCGATCTGATTTTTTAAATGTATTATAATTAAATGCTTGGTGACAGCAGCTAAATTATTCCAGTTACCTAGCTATAATAATACAATCATAAAGTATGTGTATATTTCTAGTGAATATCTCATAAAGTATGTGTATATTTCTAGTGAATATCTCATAAAGTATGTGTATATTTCTAGTGAATATCTCATAAAGTATGTGTATATTCCTAGTGAATATCTCAGAATGTCCCTAGTCATTAATCAAGTTGTCTCAAAAATCTACAACAGCTGATACTTAATTAAATAAATAATAGATCATTAATCAAATCAAGGATACGAGGTCGCCGGGGGATGACCTGTCATTATGAGATGTTGTGGAATAATTACATGGAACATTTATGAGATGTTGGGTAAAACTGAGTGAATTTCAAGAAACTAAGACTAGAAGTACACAACCAGAACACGGTGAGGCCTCTCAGCTTCCCTAGTTGAGTGTGTTTAATAATAATATTAAAAAAGAACACTGTTAATATTAGACAACGCCCTGGGAGGAGAGTGTAAAAATAGATAGAATGCCGCAAGAGTCTATCTGCTGAGAGGTTTTTAGTGTCTAGTACGTTTTCAATACGTGTTTTGATATATTAATAATAATATCAAGAAAAGAAGCGTGTACTCTAAGAGTGAAGCGTGTATTATTAGCGTGTACTAAGAGTAGGACTGGCGTTCATTGACATTTATCACTACCTTTCTAAAACAAAATATGTTTTGCAAACGAAATAGCTTTTGGCGGCCTTTTGGCGGCCTCTCTGTGGCCTTTTGATCGCTCAAAGAATAACACCATTTAGCATAGCTACTTCAGTAGTGAGTGGTTATTACGACTTTGAGCCGTAGTAACCACTCACTACTGAAGTCTTTCTTACTTTTTTAGACTTCTTATTATTTTGATTCTCGTTTCAACATCCTGTTAGTTATTTTAGTTTTAGTGTCCACAAAGTCATATCAATTGAAGGCGGCTTCTTTCAAGTAGCTTAACAATATATGTCACCATAAAATGTTCTTAGTTCTTGTGGTAATGATGACATTGGTTGTCATGTCAGCACGTTTAAATTTAAAATCTTTTAAAAAGTATTTTTGCGTAAAGCCGGTGGTTGATTCAGTAGTGAGTGGTTATAGTGGCACGTGTTGGAGGGTGACAGTGACACCAGCAGCATGTCCAGACACCACACGACTGCTCGACTGCAAACAACGTTCCTCACCGCTGATAACAAATAGACAATACAACTGTGAATAGTATTATAACTTTAATTATCCCATTAGAGACAATCCTCTCACGAGGGGCTTTCAATCAATCAATAGTATATTACGAAACAGAAACGAAGCAGGAATTGCAATTCCCCTTTTATCAAATTATATTACGATCAAATTGAACATTTGGCTCATTTCAAAAAGTGAAAAGAGAACTTACATTATAGGAACGAACACTGGTCTATCTTTTAGATAATTACTTTATAATAACTTTTTTAATTACTTTGGATAATTGCTATTTACCACTACTACTAGAAGTAGTGGTAATAGTAAATAGTACTATTTAAATTTAACTTATCTGAGGTGATATCTCCCTACAGATCGCTACCAAATATCTTGAGAATTGTAATAATGACATGGGTAACCATGGTAACAATGACGAGCAACGCCTACTTTACACCAATCTCACGGTTATACAGCAAGCAGACTAATTATTCAGTCCTAGCTAATATCTCATAAAGTATGTGTATATTTCTAGTGAATATCTCATAAAGTATGTGTATATTTCTAGTGAATATCTCAGAATGTCCCTAGTCATTAATCAAGTTGTCTCAAAAATCTACAACAGCTGATACTTAATTAAATAAATAATAGATCATTAATCAAAATGAGGATACGAGGCCGCCGGGAGGATAAACTGTGGACATATTATGAGGTGTTTTGGAATAATTACATGGGACAATTATGAGGTATTGGGTAAAACTAAGTGAATTTCAAGAAACTAAGACTAGAGGTGAAAAGTCATGTGTTAAACTAAACAACACAACCAGAACACGGTTAATATTAGACAATATTAATCGTGGTTATAGTGGCACGTGTTGGATGGTGACAGTGACAGCAGAAGCAGCAGCATGTCCAGACACCACACGACTGCTCGACTGCAAACAACGTTCCTCACCGCTGATAACAAATAGACAATGCGAGACATTCAGAATTCAAACAACAAATATTTCTGTTTATGTCAAACTTGAAGTTGAAGCACAAAATGTATGTCGCCAATGTTGTTTGATGAAATTGGCTTTTGAGTACAATGCGAATCAACTGAAAGCAAATCACAGCTGCACATGAAATATGAAAACAAAACACTCAAAGTAATAGTATAGTAAGACTAAAAGCTGTTCTGTAAAAATGTTTTGTAAAAATGTAACATGTTATAATATGGTAGTGTTACTATGGTAACATGTATGTATGAAAATGTTACTGACCTTTAAAACAGAGGGAACGTCGTCCCCGGCGTTGAAAAACCCCCTACCCTCTAGGTTAAACAATCTGGATCTGAGTGACACGTGACTCTCCTGAAGAGAAAACTAGGATTAAACAGGAATTAAACAGGAACTAAAGAAGAATTAAACACAGCATATTGTTTGAGACTTGGATCAGTAACTATGCTCACATAGTTTGATGGTCGTCTCATTTGCTTTCTCAATATTGACTATGTTGAAATATTTAGAAAGTGGAATTAAACATTAACTTTTTTAGCTATACAGAAAATAAACTTTAAATTTAAATCTAACCTTGAGTGAGATAAGAAACAGAAAATAAACGTTAAATTTAAATCTAACCTTGAGTGAGATAAGAAACAGAAAATAAACTTTAAATTTAAATCTAACCTTGAGTGAGATAAGAAACAGAAAATAAACTTTAAATTTAAATCTAACCTTGAGTGAGATAAGAAACAGAAAATAAACTTTAAATTTAAATCTAACCTTGAGTGAAATAAGTTAAACAGAAAATAAACTTTAAATTTAAATCTAACCTTGAGTGAGATAAGAAACAGAAAATAAACTTTAAATTTAAATCTAACCTTGAGTGAGATAAGAAACAGAAAATAAACTTTAAATTTAAATCTAACCTTGAGTGAGATAAGAAACAGAAAATAAACTTTAAATTTAAATCTAACCTTGAGTGAGATAAGAAACAGAAAATAAACTTTAAATTTAAATCTAACCTTGAGTGAGATAAGAAACAGAAAATAAACTTTAAATTTAAATCTAACCTTGAGTGAGATAAGAAACAGAAAATAAACTTTAAATTTAAATCTAACCTTGAGTGAGATAAGACCCTGCAGAACAATGACCTGGAACTCAGCAGCGGACAGTTCACCCTCCTTAGCTGAAGCCAAGGCATCCGACAGTGCTTCAATATGATTCAGCGACATCGAGCTCTAGGTTGTGTGTTGACATTACCTTATATAAGAAAACAACAATTTTTCAAGAAAACAACATATACATTACCCTAGTAGTGTTACCATAGTTACACTAGTAGTGTTACCATAGTTACACTAGTATTGTACCATAGTTACACTAGTAGTGTTACCATAGTTACAATAGTAGTGTTACCATAGTTACACTAGTAGTGTTACTATAGTTACACTAGTAGTGTACCATAGTTACACTAGTAGTGTTACCATATTTACACTAGTAGTGTACCATAGTTACACTAGTAGTGTTACCATAGTTACACTAGTAGTGTTGCCATAGTTACACTAGTATTGTTACCATAGTAACACTACACTCTGTTGGAGACAAGTAAGTAGTTAGTAAGTAGACACTGTACTAGTACTACAACAAACAATGAGCCAACTGCTTCAAATAAACTGAACAATCTCATACTCTAGTAGCAGGGAGGAGTTTATGACATTGCAACGCAGATAACGACACACCACGTGACACAAACGTGCTCCTTCAGTCAGTGTAACTATGGTAACATTAATACTATTTCAGAATATGAGTATGACGTAGAAATGTCGATACGTTATTCAGCTATTTATTTCCAGAATCTGTCTTCACTGAGTCTATTTAGAAACAATCAGAAATTTGAATAAAAGAACTATCAAATCATGAGACTCAATAACACTACACGAATCCACCAGGTAACACTACCATATAAGGTTATATTACGTTCTCCTTCTATTCAGTCGACAGTCCGTCATGTGCTGATCAATCAGCCAATGATAATAGAGTAATATGTATAGTAGATATGGCCTAAGATAGATTCGCAACAATCTCAAGCGTGTGTTAAACCGCAACATAACGCGATATAGAATAGAATAGCTGTGAGCTGATACGAGAAATAACCGAAGAATATGTCAAATAAGTGTCATTTGTAACTGCAAATTTCAGGATATGAATGATTTAAGAAATGGTAGATTTTAGAAACTTGAACTTTATTTATATTAAAAGAAAAATATTTTTTACCGAATGAATGGAAGTAAAGCTTTACTCCTCTATACAGCTTATTTTCTACTGTGATTATTCTTACGTAATTCACACAATTTTGGTAGCGTTACCATGTAACTATGGTAGCGCTACCATGTAACTATGGTAACGCTACCATGTAACTATGGTAGCGCTACCATGTAACTATGGTAACGCTACCATGTAACTATGGTAGCGCTACCATGTAACTATGGTAACGCTACCATGTAACTATGGTAACGCTACCATGTAACTATGGTAACGCTACCATGTAACTATGGTAACGCTACCATGTAACTATGGTAACGCTACCATGTAACTATGGTAACGCTACCATGTAACTATGGTAACGCTACCATGTAACTATGGTAACGCTACCATGTAACTATGGTAACGCTACCATGTAACTATGGTAACGCTACCATGTAACTATGGTAACGCTACCATGTAACTATGGTAACGCTACCATGTAACTATGGTAACGCTACCATGTAACTATGGTAACGCTACCATGTAACTATGGTAACGCTACCATGTAACTATGGTAACGCTACCATGTAACTATGGTAACGCTACCATGTAACTATGGTAACGCTACCATGTAACTATGGTAACGCTACCATGTAACTATGGTAACGCTACCATGTAAACTGTAAAGTCACACCCAATCAACTCTACCGAGAGGAACATAGTGGAACAAACCACTGAGGAGCAAAAACCACGAGTATTGCTTTACACCTCTAGATCGGCGATATTTGGACAACACATCTGTTCATCCATCATCGCCACAACATCACCACCAATATGTTCATCCTACATAGTAGTGGTAGTAGTATAAACATCACCACCAATAGGGTCATCCATCATCAAGCCTCGCGGACTGTTAGTCCTACCGGGTGATTGGTAGTGCAAACACTGGAAAAAACAATTGAACAAAATTACCTTATATGGTAGTGTTACCATAGTTACGCTACAAATTAAAGGTTTTCAATGCACAAACTCCACCAGGCGCCGCGGACGTCCAGTAAATTTATATGTCCCTACAACAAGGACGAGCAATCTAGATCTACCTTAGAAAATTAGAAATATGATTATTTAGTTCCTGAGGTATTCCAAGACAATGTTATTGTTGATCTGGGTGCACAAACGCTAGTAACTGTATAGTACAGATAAAGCTTTAGCTAGTATAGATCAATCTAGAACAATCATCACAAATATATACCTATACAATGCTTTTGGACACGAAGGAAACACACAACGTCAGGCTTGAAATCTTTGTAAAACTATATCATTAGAGCCTGTAAAAACAAATATATACCTACTGGTGTCATCTACTTAGTGGACTTTTTGGTCAACTTTAGAATGTTGTTATCTAGTAAATAATATTAGAATGTTGTTATCTAGTAAATAACATTAGAATGTTGTTAATGAATAAAATACATATGTCTGATAACATAGCGTTAGTTGTAGTAACTTTATACAAATATTTCGAATGTGTCAAAAGTTCCGAGTGAATAATTATCACATAACGATCCGTTGTAAGTTTAAATCAAAAGCAAAACCCCATTACAAAAGCACACAGTTTTATTCAAACGTACCAGATGAAAAGTGTGCCTTGGTAATTATAGTGGAGAATGGAGATGAACAATGACAACATCTCATTATGGATAACACATAACACGATGATGTGAAATATAAACCATTACGGGTAGCGTAACGTTGTGTATTATTTAAAGAAAAGTGGTTAAAACTAGCCGTGCACCAGATGGGTCTAAAAGTAGAAGTTGATGAAACAATGGTATCACACTAGCCTGGAGAGGGATTATTTAAAACATATAAGTGAAACGAAAAGTTATATCACACTACTCTATATCACACTATTCTATATCAAACTTTTCTATATCACCTTTCATTACACTATTCTGAATTCCGTACTCTTTTAGATCATAAAGATTATCCGACGCTTTGTTCAGTAATATGGGGGGTTCTCTACATTTAATATAGTCAAAAAGTCGGTAAAACCCCTAAAACTAATTTGTTGACAATGGTGTCTATTTCAAAGCTCAGAGAGAATGTTCTAGTTTCACTTCTGTTACCATAGTAACTCAGAGAGAATGTTTAGAGAGAATGTTCTAGTTTCACTTCTGTTACCATAGTAACTCAGAGAGAATGTTTAGAGAGAATGTTCTAGTTTCACTTCTGTTACCATAGTAACTCAGAGAGAATGTTTAGAGAGAATGTTCTAGTTTCACTTCTGTTACCATAGTAACTCAGAGAGAATGTTTAGAGAGAATGTTCTAGTTTCACTTCTGTTACCATAGTAACTCAGAGAGAATGTTTAGAGAGAATGTTCTAGTTTCACTTCTGTTACCATAGTAACTCAGAGAGAATGTTTAGAGAGAATGTTCTAGTTTCACTTCTGTTACCATAGTAACTCAGAGAGAATGTTTAGAGAGAATGTTCTAGTTACACTTCTGTTACCATAGTAACTCAGAGAGAATGTTTAGAGAGAATGTTCTAGTTACACTTCTTTTACCATAGTAACTCAGAGAGAATGTTTAGAGAGAATGTTCTAGTTACACTTCTGTTAAATGAAGCTAGTAATAGACAAAGACAGGCTGATCCTTAACCTCATTTCCTTGGTAACCTTGGTAACCTCATTTAATTTCCACTTCCTCGAAAGTCTGAACAGGAAATATAAACTATTTGGTATGGCTGGTGTAGTAGTGGGAATCAGTTTTGTAGAAAGACTAATGAACACTTTTGTGTAATGTAAAGATTGCCTGCATTGTACAATGTTAGCGTGGTATTCGTTGTAAAGATTGCCTGCATGCAGATTGCAGCAGCAGCAACAACAGCATCAGCAGCAACTGCAGCAGCAGCAGCAACTACAGACACCACGGTAAACACCTGTTGATTAATGCGCTGGTTAATTTGTACTATTCAACTAAGGATCAACCAATGCCATCACTACTGACATTCTAAAATAAAAATGAATACCACGCAGTAAATGTGGGTGATCAGTACTAGTATCTCGGTGAGCCATTCAACTGGACGGTACCCCTAATTAAATATTGTGCGAGAGAGCGTGTATCTATCATAATATTACAACTAAATAAGCGCTCGGCCGCTATAAACCTGTAACCACTGTGTAGTGGACAGTGGTAGTCATTAACGGGTGATACTCGTAAAATATTTGAGTCCAACTCGGTGCGCGTCCTGGTAGTGGTAGGTTATAAACCTACAATGGTAGTCATTGGAAACAATCTAAATCTACTTAAAAACATCTGAAACGAGTACAACTGGCAAACTGAACTGAACCAAAGGTTTGTAGATAGTAAAATGAGTAACTTGAAAATGAGTTCTCTTCTGGAATCTCGTTATAGATTTTCCTTATTCTAAACGCACTGTAAACGTGAACATTAGCATCAGGTGACTGTATTTCTGTTTCTTACACGGGTATGATATTACTGACTCCCCTCCTCCCACAAACGTAATCAGGTGACGGTATCCCTGTTTCTATCTACTCACAGAAATGTTTCACATAGCAAGCACTGTGATATCCTCCGCTGTACAATCTCTACACTGTCTGTGAGCTATATCAACAACCCGCAGTACAATATGTAGTACACTGTCTGATGAACCATTGAATACTACTCAATACTGAATACTGATCCTCTGATCATTACCATTGTTCTAATATATAAGAATCATGAATAGAATAATACAAGAGTAACAACTGTAAATACGTTGAACTGTGCGGTCAGCTCACTCTGTCAGGTACCCGCACCCCCGTACCCATACTACTGCGGTAATTTCCTAATTTGCGGGCCCATATTACCAATGTTACTCTAGAATTAACCTGTTAATAGATGAAGTTCGAGTAGTTACTGCTCGAGATGTCGCATGTAACTATGGTAACGCTACCATGTAACTATGGTAACGCTACCATGTAACTATGGTAACGCTACCATGTAACTATGCACGATTAGTTTGGATTCCGACTCGAAGTCAAAGTCAAATGCTGAACTTGTGATCAGATATAATGAGAGATATGTTGTAGACCCCATGTAACTATGGTAACCCCCCCCCCCCCCCCCCCCCCCCCCCCCCCCATATTTGCGAGTGTAGCCCCCTATTTGCGAGTGGTTTCTGCAGAGATGAGAGTCTAACCCACGCCATGTGGCCCGTCAAAACATGGCGTTGTATGGGCAGACATTCGTGGAATAGAGGCGTAGTGTGGGCAGATCCTAACAGAGTGTAGCAGTAGTGACAGTTTAACTACACGAACAATGATAGTATTCAGTAACGAACATTATCGCAGACTGAATTTGATTGGGTTTCCGTTGCTGCATATCTAACATTGGGGCCGACATAATATGATCAGCAGATTCAACTTGCACATTTATACTCGTTGATTGTAATAAAATGGTGTACATGCTACATATTATGCAGGGTGGTTTATAGAAGTTTAAAATTCAACAAATACAATCGTCTTCTGTTGATAAAACAATACACCTTTTTTGTTAGTTGGCCTTATGTTAGCCACACGAACCGTTATTTATAACAAACAGTTTCAAAACGGATTCGCTATGTTCTACATGTAAGTGTAACAGTACGCGGTAACAGTGCGACTAACTGTGTTACAGTGTGACTAACTGTGTTACAGTGCGACTAACTGTGTGACAGTGCGACTAACTGTGTAACAGTGCGACTAACTGTGTTACAGTGCGACTAACTGTGTGACAGTGCGACCAACTGTGTAACAGTGCGACTAACTGTGTAACAGTGCGACTAACTGTGTAACAGTGCGACTAACTGTGTAACAGTGCGACTAACTGTGTAACAGTGCGACTAACTGTGTAACAGTGCGACTAACTGTGTAACAGTGCGACTAACTGTGTAACAGTGCGACTAACTGTGTAACAGTGCGACTAACTGTGTAACAGTGCGACTAACTGTGTAACAGTGCGACTAACTGTGTAACAGTGCGACTAACTGTGTAACAGTGCGACTAACTGTGTAACAGTGCGACTAACTGTGTTACAGTGCGACTAACTGTGTAACAGTGCGACTAACTGTGTAACAGTGCGACTAACTGTGTAACAGTGCGACTAACTGTGTTACAGTGTGACTAACTGTGTAACAGTGCGACTAACTGTGTTACAGTGTGACTAACTGTGTAACAGTGCGACTAACTGTGTAACAGTGCGACTAACTGTGTTACAGTGCGACTAACTGTGTAACAGTGCGACTAACTGTGTAACAGTGCGACTAACTGTGTAACAGTGCGACTAACTGTGTAACAGTGCGACTAACTGTGTAACAGTGCGACTAACTGTGTAACAGTGCGACTAACTGTGTAACAGTGCGACTAACTGGGTAACAGTGCGACTAACTGTGTAACAGTGCGACTAACTGTGTAACAGTGCGACTAACTGTGTAGCAGTGCGACTAACTGTGTTACAGTGCGACTAACTGTGTAACAGTGCGACTAACTGTGTAACAGTGCGACTAACTGTGTAACAGTGCGACTAACTGTGAACTGTGTAACAGTGCGACTAACTGTGTAACAGTGCGACTAACTGTGGTACAGTGCGACTAACTGTGTAACAGTGCGACTGACTGTGAAATAGCCCGGTTCATAAAACAAAAATATTATCCAATAATTGCGGTAATAGGCTTATTTGTTGTTCCTTAGGCCAAATAACTATTTAAAAAATTTTAAAGCTTCAACTCCAACCGGAACGGACTAGAAACAAAGGAAGATCTTAAGAAGCTTTATTAGATTTTATGTGTAAATGTTGTTTGATATTGATTTTATTTTATTCTCAAACATAAACTGTCGTATTCAATATATAAATATTAGCAAACCAAATATATACGTTGTCTTGACGTATCAGTAAGAGTCTAAGTAAACTATAGGTAAAAATATAATATTAATCATAAGCTAAAATGTACTAATCTTTGTATTCTAAATGGGGAAAAAGAAGAAACATTGTCAGTCAGTCGAGAAAATTGTCAGTCAGGCTATATGGCAGCTTTGTAGATGTTGTGACTATGCTAGTAGTGGTCCCAGGCTTGCGACTGGAATTGCGGTGTTAAATCGATTTAATGGTACCAACGATCCACCTCCCACTTGTTGTTTGGTACTTAGCATTAATAGTGTTAGCTGTAGCCATTTATAGCAAGAATCTTAAAACATAAGGGGATGACAAGGAAAAGAGGAAGGAAAAAGAATAACGGGACAAACAATTAATTAAAGTATTTATAGGAGCATTAGATATTGTAATTACAAGCTTCAATAATAAATCACTGACTAAAACTTCTAATTAAAATGACACTTGGTACGCTCGCCCATTTTCACTGGTCAGTCTGAACTTCGGTTTAGCACGTTGTACACTTATTCACCTAAGTTTCAGAATTTGTTCAGTTTAGCAGAGTTAGTACCCGTGTTTCAATAAATCAAAAGATATCAGGGGAGTTCTTTAATAATGTTACGGTCATCTAGAATACCGAACTTCCTGAAAACGTTATCGTATTTCCTCAGACAACGTTTAATGCCTTTAATCAGTCTATCACGGCTATATCCTCTATCAATTAGAATTTTGAATATTTTGTGAAGATGGGAGGTAAAGATATCCAATCTAGTGCAAACATTACCATATCTAAGAACTTGACTTGAAAAAACGTTGTAGCCAACCTCGGTTGGGATGTTACTGTGAGGAAATGTAAGGGATACAACATGAAAATTAAAATCATCAGTTTTGTTATACACTGATATTTCTAGTCCTTCTGTGGAAATATTAATATTTAAATCAAGGTAGATTACTGGACCTCGTTAGTCACATAGAAATCATCAGACTTTATTAAAAGTGATCGGTGACCCTGTCAGTGACGAGCTATGAAGGAATTATTGGACCTCATCGATGCTGATCCTATCAGTGACGAGTTATGAAGAAATAAGAACCTCATTTAAATCCTAGTTTGACGAAAATATTCCTCTGGCAACGAAGATTAGACAGCTTGCTTGTGAAGGCATGGCGATCGGAAAACCACGGTACCTAGATCATAACCTGCTGACTTCTTTAAACTTTAAAGGATTTTAAAGGATCAGTTCCACGAAAGTGCGACTAACTGTGTTACAGTGCGACTTACTGAAAACTGTGTCAAAAGTAGAATTTTACCTTCTTAATTACGTGATGATATAATTTGATATTTTGTTTTATTTGAGAAAAATCAATACAAATAATCCCAAATTTGTGTCTGTCTGTCTGTCTGTGGGTAATTTCCCAACGGCTTAATCAAGAAAACGGTAATAGTAACGGGGCTGGTTTTTTTCGGTATAGTGCCGACAAAACTCAAGCCAGATTTTTCAAAATCGGTCGGTGGTAATGGTTTAATTGATGGTTTTGTACTTCAAATGTGATATTAAAGTAACTCACTTTTTGTCCCACTCTCTCTCTCAGACTCTCTCTCCATATTTACAGCTCCCCTAATTACTGCTTTGTACATAATTAGGTAATTTGGCATAGGAGCCTATTAAATATTAATTTTGGATACGTATAATACGTGATGGGCGCTCAGAATTAAATTTACTCTAATGCGGTCGGTTTCAACTGAGCGAGTTTATACTTTTGCACAATTTTAACTTTTGCACTGTTTGTACTTTTGCAATTCAACTGCGATAGTGAAGTCCCGGCCGTAGGCACGGGTTACACTAGTAAACAATAAAAGCGTCCATGACGGGATTAATGATGACTCAATATTAAATATTTGTCGATTTAAAGTCAACCAAAACATAAAGATACGAACATTATCAGTCGTCTCGACGTGAATTGTGTAAACGGTCCAGTCATGATAATTGATACCAGACTATGATTTTTCATTCATGTATGGATCAATCATATTCATAACTACACTAGCTCTGGATTATCAGTGGTCAAAGCACAGTTTATGCCTCGTTATTGACGTTTTCAAATGATTATCAATAATCGGAAATATTAGCTCATTTATTCATGTGTTCGTCTCGAACGATTGTCGGCTTATCGTCTACAAGCTATCCACACGTGAAAGGCAGCCGAGCCGCGCGCAAATGGTCACACTCGATATAAAATATAGTTGTTTAGTTGATACTTTTCTTTCGCGCGTTCCGTTTCAGAGGCAGTTGCAAACTGTCACAATAGATGTTATCTTCTAAGAATTGTAAGCGAATGTCGACCCAGTTCAGATACAAGATGGCGCATCAGTAGCGATTTCGCCAAAACACCTCTCACCTGCAGTTTAATGAGATTTTGGCGCTGATAAAAAATTTTCGACAACCAAGTGTTGAACAAATAAACTTTCATAGTCCAGGCAACCAATTTACCGACATGGATCAAATACGAGTAATTAGATTTCTGCAATACATTCTTACAGTTCGGATGAAAAATAGTGCTCGAGACCTAATCCGAACCCGGATTTTCAGCATGCCAGGCGATCTTAAGCCACTGGGGAGACATTTTCTTACAATTCTGAGAAATAAACCGGGCGAAATGCTTACAATTTCGCTTACAATTATAACATTCCTCCACTGTCACAGAAGGACTTTCGATTGTTCGGGAAACATAATATAACAATGAGAAGTTCCTACACGAATCTTTTACATTTTTTACCCTACCGATTCATTTACACAAATTTTCTGCCACTAATATGACTAAGAAAGACATGCCGCCGAAAACAGAAGTTGAAAAGTAGGGTTTAAATCGCTGACTACTGTCAAAACATTTTCATCCCTTTTTTCGTGCATCTTACTACTACAATGATTTAGAGAGATAATTTAAATTAAAAACATACGTATAATGAGAAATGAAACATTCTCATTCTTCATGATGTATACTTAGTTTGTTATATAAAGACAGCTCATTTTGGCGAAGGCTTCTGCGTCTTAAATTCATCGCAACCCATTACATCTTTAAATTTGCTGGTAGAAGTAAGGTCAGTGTGTGAAATGTGCTTAATTACATAATTACTTAATGACATCCGATCTATTTTGAGACCTGTAGTGTCGTCTTTATAAAGGGCGTCTTTATAAAACAAACTGAGTGTACCTACTAAGACATGAGACATTTGTTCAAAGATAACTAGATAACATGGGATATTTGATACACAATTTGATACTGTTCTGTAAAACAAGGTAACTGAAGGAGTAAACATAGTGTCTCCTCCTGTTACCGTGTCATTGTGGTCACATACACACTACACACTGTGTATCACACAGTATTAACACAGTATTACTCACCTCTTGTTCCAAATCCATATCACAGATCTTACCCTTGGGGCCAAAACCTGAAGCACTTCATAATCTATATTATTATAGCACTCAGTACACACTCGCTGACTACAAATAGTGTGATCTGGTTTTATGGAATCTTCAGGTATGTTCCTCCGCAAGCAACCCTCCTTCAGGCATGTTCCTCCGCAAGCAACCCTCCTTCAGGTATGTTCCTCCGCAAGCAACCCTCCTTCAGGCATGCTCCTCCGCAAGCAACCCTCCTTCAGGCATGCTCCTCCGCAAGCAACCCTCCTTCAGATATGCTCCTCCGCAAGCAACCCTCCTTCAGGTATGCTCCTCCGCAAGCAACCCTCCTTCGGGCATGTTCCTCCGCAAGCAACCCTCCTTCAGGTATGTTCCTCCGCAAGCAACCCTCCTTCGGGCATGCTCCTCCGCAAGCAACCCTCCTTCAGGTATGCTCCTCCGCAAGCAACCCTCCTTCAGGCATGTTCCTCCGCAAGCAACCCTCCTTCGGGCATGTTCCTCCGCAAACAACCCTCCTTCAGGCATGTTCCTCCGCAAGCAGCCCTCCTTCGGGCTTGGCATGTTCCTCCGCAAGCAACCCTCCTTCAGGTATGTTCCTCCGCAAGCAACCCTCCTTCAGGTATGTTCCTCCGCAAGCAACCCTCCTTCAGGCATGTTCCTCCGCAAGCAACCCTCCTTCGGGCATGTTCCTCCGCAAGCAACCCTCCTTCAGGTATGTTCCTCCGCAAGCAACCCTCCTTCAGGCATGTTCCTCCGCAAGCAACCCTCCTTCGGGCATGTTCCTCCGCAAGCAACCCTCCTTCAGGCATGTTCCTCCGCAAGCAACCCTCCTTCAGGCATGTTCCTCCGCAAGCAACCCTCCTTCGGGCATGTTCCTCCGCAAGCAACCCTCCTTCGGGCATGTTCCTCCGCAAGCAACCCTCCATCGGCATGTTCCTCCGCAAGCAACCCTCCATCGGGCATGTTCCTCTAAAATGGTAATTCTTTCTACCATCGATAATTTCATAATATCTCGACTCTCGAGTTAGACGTGGTGAATCACACGAATAAAGTGTGAACAATCTTCAATTAATTAGGGGCCAATATTTTACCGTCAGTAATCGTCATAGCAATAAAACCGGGCTGATGGATTGGAACTTGTTGTAAATTACATATCTGGTTACAGTTTGGGTCTATGTCTTGACAAACCTTGATTAGTGTTACAGTGTAGAGGCAGTAAAGTTGATATGATGAATATCTGTAATAACAAGACTTATA
The DNA here is from genome assembly GCF_026151205.1 of Bolinopsis microptera. Classification (NCBI taxonomy): domain Eukaryota; kingdom Metazoa; phylum Ctenophora; class Tentaculata; order Lobata; family Bolinopsidae; genus Bolinopsis; species Bolinopsis microptera. The sequence goes on from NC_087073.1 coordinate 1,554,843, forward strand.
AGAAAATGGAAACGACACTGCTTATAAGTGGTAACGACACTGCTTATAAGTGGTAACGACACTGCTTATAAGTGGTAACGACACTGCTTATAAGTGGTAACGACACTGCTTATAAGTCGACTTATTGTCGAAAACACGTAAAACTCGCGAATAAAAGCAACTTGTTAACGATCACAGATAAGAATGTTGCTCGAAAAATGAGAATCTGCTGATTCTTGAAACGTAAGTCCACGAAAAGATATCCAATTCATTTGTTTAATTAGTCCATGGATATTCGAGCATGAGTTAGAGTGACAAGCATTGCCATTAAACTCGTTCATCTTCTCAATAAGTGTATAAATATTATTGTTTAAATCTGTGTTAGAGCTTAATAACAACTGGTAGAATAATCTTCAGTATATCCAGTATATCCAGTATATCCAGTATATCCAGTATATCCAGTATATCCAGTATATCCAGATATCCAGTATCCAGTATATTCAGTATATCCAGTATATCCTGATATTCAGTATATCCAGTATATCCAGTATATCCAGTATATCCAGTATATCAGTATATTCAGTATATCCAGTATATTCAGTATATCCCAGTATATCCAGTATATCCAGTATATCCAGTATATCCAGTATATTCAGTATATCCAGTATATTCAGTATATTCAGTATATCCAGTATAATTCAGTATATTCAGTATATCCAGTATATCCAGTATATCCAGTATATTCAGTATATCCAGTATATCCAGTATATCCAGTATATCCAGTATATCCAGTATATCCAGTATATTCAGTATATTCAGTATATCCAGTATATTCAGTATATCCAGTATATCCAGTATATTCAGTATATCCAGTATATTCAGTATATTCAGTATATTCAGTATATTCAGTATATTCAGTATATTCAGTATATCCAGTATATCCAGTATATTCAGTATATTCAGTATATTCAGTATATTCAGTATATTCAGTATATCCAGTATATCCAGTATATTCAGTATATCCAGTATATTCAGTATATCCAGTATATCCAGTATATCCAGTATATTCAGTATATCCAGTATATTCAGTATATCCAGTATATCCAGTATATCCAGTATATCAGTATATCCAGTATATCCAGTATATTCATTATATCCAGTTATATCCAGTATATCCAGTATATCCAGTATATCCAGTATATCCAGTATATCCAGTATATCCAGTATTTCCAGTATATCCAGTATATCCAGTATATCCAGTATATCCAGTATATCCAGTATATCCAGTATATCCAGTATATTCAGTATATTCAGTATATCCAGTATATCCAGTATATCCAGTATATCCAGTATATTCAGTATATTCAGTATATCCAGTATATCCAGTATATCCAGTATATCCAGTATATCCAGTATATCCAGTATATCCAGTATATCCAGTATATTCAGTATATTCAGTATATCCAGTATATGCAGTATATTCAGTATATCAGTATATCCAGTATATCCAGTATATCCAGTATATCCAGTATATTCAGTATATCCAGTATATCCAGTATATTCAGTATATCCAGTATATCCAGTATATCCAGTATATTCAGTATATCCAGTATATCCAGTATATCCAGTATATCCAGTATATCCAGTATATCCAGTATATTCAGTATATCCAGTATATCCAGTATATCCAGTATATCCAGTATATTCAGTATATCCAGTATATCCAGTATATCCAGTATATTCAGTATGTTCAGTATATCCAGTATATCCAGTATATCCAGTATATCCAGTATATCCAGTATATTCAGTATATCCAGTATATCCAGTATATCCAGTATATCCAGTATATCCAGTATATCCAGTATATTCAGTATATTCAGTATATCCAGTATATCCAGTATATTCAGTATATCCAGTAATATCCAGTATATCCAGTATATCCAGTTATCAGTATATCCAGTATATCCAGTATATCCAGTATATCCAGTATATCCAGTATATCCAGTATATTCAGTATATTCAGTATATCCAGTATATCCAGTATATCCAGTATATTCAGTATATTCAGTATATTCAGTATATCCAGTATATCCAGTATATCCAGTATATCCAGTATATCCAGTATATCCAGTATATCCAGTATATTCAGTATATCCAGTATATTCAGTATATTCAGTATATCCAGTATATCCAGTATATTCAGTATATCCAGTATATCCAGTATATTCAGTATATTCAGTATATTCAGTATATCCAGTATATTCGTATATCCAGTATATCCAGTATATCCAGTATATCCAGTATATTCAGTATATCCAGTATATTCAGGTAAATCCAGTAATATCCAGTATATCCAGTATATCCAGTATATTCAGTATATTCAGTATATCCAGTATATTCCAGTATATCCAGTATATCCAGATATTCAGTAATTCAGTATATCCAGTATATTCAGTATATTCAGTATATTCAGTATATCCAGTATATTCAGTATATCCAGTATATCCAGTATATTCAGTATATCCAGTAATACCAGTATATCCCGTATATCCAGTATATTCAGTATATTCAGTATATCCAGTATATTCAGTATATCCAGTATATCCAGTATATTTCAGTATATCCCAGTATATCCAGGTATATTCAGTATATCCAGTATATTCAGTATATCCAGTATATCCAGTATATCCAGTATATCCAGTATATCCAGTATATTCAGTATATCCAGTATATCCAGTATATTCAGTATATTCAGTATATTCAGTATATCCAGTATATCCAGTATATTCAGTATATTCAGTATATTCAGTATCCAGTATATCCAGTATATCCAGTATATTCAGTATATTCAGTATATTCAGTATATCCAGTATATCCAGTATATCCAGTATATTCAGTATATCCAGTATATCCAGTATATCCAGTATATCCAGTATATCCAGTATATCCAGTATATCCAGTATATCCAGTATATCCAGTATATCCAGTATATTCAGTATATCCAGTATATCCAGTATATTCAGTATATCCAGTATATTCAGTATATCCAGTATATTCAGTATATCCAGTATATCCAGTATATCCAGTATATCCAGTATATCCAGTATATCCAGTATATCCAGTATATCCAGTATATTCAGTATATTCAGTATATTCAGTATATCCAGTATATCCAGTATATCCAGTATTATTCAGTATATTCTGTATATTCAGTATATCCAGTATATCCAGTATATCCAGTAATTCAGGTATATTCAGTATATCCAGTATATCCAGTATATCCAGTATATCCAGTATATCCAGTATATTCAGTATATCCAGTATATCCAGTATATCCAGTATATTCAGTATATCCAGTATATTCAGTATATCCAGTATATCCAGTATATCCAGGTATATCCAAGTATATTCAGTTATCCAGTATATTCAGTATATCCAGTATATCAGTATTCCAGTATATCCTGTATATCCAGTATATCCAGTATATCCAGTATATCCAGTATATTCCAGTATATTCAGTATATCCAGTATATCCAGTATATTCAGTATATCCAGGTATATCCAGTATATCCAGTATATCCAGTATATTCAGTATATCCAGTATATCCATTATATCCAGTATATCCAGTATATCCAGTATATCCAGTATATCCAGTATATTCAGTTATATCCAGTATTTCAGTATATCCAGTATATCAGTATATTCCAGTAGATATTCAGTATATCTCAGTATATCCAGTATATTCATTCAGTATATCCAGTATATTTCAGTATATCCAGTATATTCCAGTATATCCAGTATATCCATTATATTCAGTATATTCAGTATATCCAGTTATATTCAGTATATCTCAGTATATCCAGTATATTCAGTATATCCAGTTTATCCAGTATAATCATTATATTCCAGTATTTCAGGTATATCCAGTATGTCCAGTATATCCAGTATATCCAGTATATTCATATATCCAGTATATTCAGTATATCCAGTATATCCAGTATATCCAGTATTCCAGTATATTCAGTATATCCAGTATATCCAGTATATCCAGTATATTCAGTATATTCAGATATTCAGTAGATCCAGTATATCCAGTATATCCAGATATTCAGTATATTCAGTATATTCAGTATATCCAGTATATCCAGTATATCCAGTATATTCAGGTATATTCAGTATATCCAGTAATCCAGTATATCCAGTATATCCAGTATATCCAGGTATATCCAGTATATCCAGTATATTCAGTATATTCAGTATATTCAGTATATTCAGTATATCCAGTATATCCAGTATATCCAGTATATTCAGTATATTCAGTATATCCAGTATATTCAGGTATATTCAGTATATTCAGTAATATTCAGTATATTCAGTATATCCAGTTATCCAGTATATCAGTATATTCAGTATATCCAGTATATCCAGTAGATTCAGTATATCAGTATATTCAGTATATTCAGTATATTCAGTATATTCAGTATATTCAGTATATTCAGTATATCCAGTATATCCAGTATATTCAGTATATTCAGTATATCCAGTATATCCAGTATATCCAGTATATTCAGTATATTCAGTATATCCAGTATATCCAGTATATCCCAGTATATCCCGTATATCCAGTATATCCAGTATATCCAGTATATTCAGTATATTCAGTATATCCAGTATATCCAGTATATCCAGTATTTCCAGTATATCCAGTATATTCAGTATATCCAGTATATCCAGTATATTCAGTATATTCAGTATATTCAGTATATTCAGTATATTCAGTATATTCAGTATATCCAGTATATCCAGTATATCCAGTATATTCAGTATATCCAGTATATCCAGTATATTCAGTATATTCAGTATATTCAGTATATTCAGTATATTCAGTATATCCAGTATATCCAGTATATTCAGTATATTCAGTATATCCAGTATATCCAGTATATTCAGTATATTCAGTATATTCAGTATATTCAGTATATTCAGTATATTCAGTATATTCAGTATATTCAGTATATCCAGTATATCCAGTATATCCAGTATATTCAGTATATCCAGTATATCCAGTATATCCAGTATATCCAGTATATTCAGTATATCCAGTATAATCCCAGTATATCCAGTATATCCAGTAATATCCAGTATATCCAGTATTTCCAGTTATCCAGTATATTCAGTATATCCAGTATATCCAGTATATTCAGTATATTCAGTATATTCAGTATATTCAGTATATTCAGTATATTCAGTATATTCAGTATATCCAGTATATCCAGTATATCCAGTATATTCAGTATATCCAGTATATCCAGTATATTCAGTATATTCAGTATATTCAGTATATTCAGTATATTCAGTATATCCAGTATATCCAGTATATCCAGTATATCCAGTATATTCAGTATATTCAGTATATCCAGTATATTCAGTATATCCAGTATATCCAGTATATCCAGTATATCCAGTATATCCAGTATATCCAGTATATCCAGTATATCCCAGTATATCCAGTATATCCAGTATATCCAGTATATCCAGTATATTCAGTATATTCAGTATATCCAGTATATTCAGTATATCCAGTAGTATCCAGTATATCCAGTATATTCAGTTATCCAGTATATCCAGTATATCCAGTATATCCAGTATATCCAGTATATCCAGTATATCCAGTATATCCAGTATATCCAGTATATCCAGTATATCCAGTATATCCAGTATATCCAGTATATCCAGTATATCCAGTATATCCAGTATATCCAGTATATCCAGTATATCCAGTATATCCAGTATATTCAGTATATTCAGTATATCCAGTATATCCAGTATATCCAGTATATCCAGTATATCCAGTATATCCAGTATATCCAGTATATCCAGTATATCCAGTATATCCAGTATATCCAGTATATCCAGTATATCCAGTATATCCAGTATATCCAGTATATCCAGTATATCCAGTATATCCAGTATATCCAGTATATCCAGTATATCCAGTATATCAGTATATCCAGTATATCCAGTATATTCCAGTAATATTCAGTATAATTCAGTATATCCAGTATATCCAGTATATCCAGTATATTCAGTATATTCAGTATATTCAGTATATCCAGTATATCCAGTATATCCAGTATATTCAGTATATCCAGTATATTCAGTATATCCAGTATATCCAGTATATCCAGTATATCCAGTATATTCAGTATATCAGTATATCAGTAATCAGTATATCCAGTATATCCAGTATATCCAGTATATCCAGTATATCCAGTATATCCAGTATATCCAGTATATCCAGTATATCCAGTATATCAGTATATCCAGTATATCCAGTATATCCAGTATATCCAGTATATCCAGTATATCCAGTATATCCAGTATATCCAGTATATCCAGTATATTCAGTATATCCAGTATATCCAGTATATCCAGTATATCCAGTATATCCAGTATATCCAGTATATCCAGTATATCCAGTATATCCAGTATATCCAGTATATCCAGTATATTCAGTATATCCAGTATATCCAGTATATTCAGTATATCCAGTATATCCAGTATATCCAGTATATCCAGTATATCAGTATATCCAGTATATCAGTATATCCAGTATATCAGTATATCCAGTATATCCAGTATATCCAGTATATCCAGTATATCCAGTATATCCAGTATATCCAGTATATCCAGTATATCCAGTATATCCAGTATATCCAGTATATCCAGTATATTCAGTATATCCAGTATATCCAGTATATCCAGTATATCCAGTATATCCAGTATACCATATATCCAGATATCCAGTAATCCATTCCGTATATCCCTATATCCGATATCCAGTATATCCAGTTTTTTCCCGTATATCCAGTATTCCGTAATCCATATATCCCCGTTATCCAGTATATCATATATCCAGTAATCCTATATTTATAATTCTATTTCAGTATATCCAGTAAAAAAATCCAGATATTCATATATTTAGTATATTCAGTATATCCCGTATACCATTATCCAATTTTTTCATATATCCAGTATATCCCGTATATCCAGTAATCCAGTATATCCATATATCCATATTTTCCAGTATATCCAAATATATCCAGTAAGCCGATATCCCGTAATCCGTATACCATATACCAGTTTCTATAACCCGTATACCATATATCCAGTAATCCATATATATTATTCCATATTTTCTTTTATCCAGTATATTCAGTATATCCAGTATATTCAGTAATCCTATACCCTATATCCCGTATATCCATATACCCCGTAAATTTAGTAATTTATATATTCATATATCCAGTATACCGTAAATTTAGTAATTCGTATATTTAAATAATCCTTATCAGTATATCCATATATCCAGTTATTTAGTATACCAGTATATCCAGTATATCCAGTATATCCCGTTTCCAGTAATTCATATATCCCTTAAAACAGTATATCCCTATATTAGTATATCCAAATCCCTAATCCATTTCCAGTTATCCCGTAATCCATATATCCAGTATATCCAGTAATCCAGATATCCAGTTTCCAGTAATCATTAAAATTCATTAATTTGATATCCTAATCCAGTAATTCAGTATAATTCAGTATTTCAGTATATCCAGTATATTCAGTATTCCCAAAAATCCATAATTTAGATACCAGTATATCCATAAAAACCCGTATACCTTATCCCTATACCGTAATTCTTATATCCAGTAATCCAGAATCCAGTATATTCAGTTATCCAGTTAAACCAGATATCCCTATATCCTATATCCTTATCCATATATCCAGTTATCCTATATCCATTATCCAGTAATTCCATATATCCCGATATCAGTATACCATATATTTATTATTCATATATCCGTAATCCCGTATATCCATATATCCCGTATACCAGTATATCCATTTCCCCTATATCCTTTATCCGGTTTTAATCCATATATCCAGTTACCAGTAATCCAGTAAACCGATATCCCGATATCCGATATCCAGAATCCGTATACCATATTCCAGAAAATCCATATATCCTATACCGTAAAATTCAGTATATTCAGTATATTCATAAAATCCCTAAAACCATAATCCATATATTCATTTTCAGTATATTCATATATCCATATATCCGTAAATCCAGTAATTTAGTTATCCAGATACCAGTATATCCATATATCCATTTTCGATATTCTTATTTAGTATATCCAGAATCCAGTATATAGTATACCAGTATAACCTATTTCATAAAAGTTATCCTATATCCAGTATATCCAAATTTTTCCAGTAAATTTCCCTTAAATTTAGTATATCCATATATCCTAATCCATATATCCATATATCCAGATATCCAGTATATTCAGAATCCATAAATTCATATATCCAGTTAATTTAGTAACCATATATCCAGTATATCCAAAATCCATAACCAGTATATTCAGTTATTCATATATTCATATATCCAGTATACCGTATATCAGTATATTCAGATATTTAATTTAAACCAGTATATCCAGATATCCAGTATATTCATATATCCAGTATTCCATTTTATCCGTAATCCGTTTATCCATATTCCGTATATTCAGTAATCCATAATTCATATATCCCTATTTCAGATTCCAGTATATCCAATATCCAGATATCCAGTATACCCGTAATCCAAACCTTATTCTTTTATCCGTATATCCATATATCCCGTATATCCAGTATTCCAGTATATCCATATATCCATAATTCAATATCCAGTAAAATCCAGTAATCCCTTAATTAGTATATCCAGTAATTCAGTATATCCAGTATATCCAGTATATCCAGTATATCCAGTATATCCAGTATAACCAGTATATCCAGTATATCCAGTATATCCAGTATATCCAGTATATCCAGGATATCCATATATCAGTTATTCAGTATATTCAGTATATCCAGTATATCCAGTATATCCAGTATATTCAGTATATTCAGTATATCCAGTATATCCAGTATATCCAGTATATTCAGTATATCCAGTATATCCAGTATATCCAGTATATCCAGTATATCCAGTATATCCAGTATATCCAGTATATCCAGTATATCCAGTATATCCAGTATAGCCAGTATATCCAGTATATCCAGTATATCCAGTATATCAGTATATTCAGTATATCCAGTATATCCCAGTATATCCAGTATATCCAGTATATCCAGTATATCCAGTATATTCAGGTATATTCCAGTATATTCAGTATATCCCAGTATATTCAGTATACTCCAGTATATCCGTATATCCAGTAATCAGTATAAGTCATATATCAAGTATATCCAGTATATCCAGTAATATTCAGTATATTCAGTATATTCAGTATATCCAGTATATCCAGTATATCCAGTATATTCAGTATATTCAGTATATTCAGTATATCCAGTATATCCAGTATATCCAGTATATTCAGTATATTCAGTATATCCAGTATATCCAGTATATCCAGTATATCCAGTAGTATCCAGTATATTCAGTATATCCAGTATATCCAGTATATCCCAGTATATTTCAGTATATCCAGTATATTCAGTATATCCAGTATATCCAGTATATCCAGTATATCCAGTATATTCAGTATATCCAGTATATCAGTATATCCAGTATATCCTGTAGTATCCAGTATATCCAGTATATCCAGTATATTCAGTATATCCAGTATATTCAGTATATCCAGGATATCCAGGTATATTCAGTATATCCAGTATATTCAGTATATCCAGTATATCAGTATATCCAGTATATCCAGTATATTCAGTATATTCAGTATATCCAGTATATTCAGTATATCCAGTATATCCAGTATATTCAGTATATCCAGTATATCCAGTATATTCAGTATATCCAGTATATTCAGTATATCCAGTATATCCAGTATATCCAGGTATATCCAGTATATTTAGAAATCCATATATTTATTATCCAGTATTCCTAACCTAATCCCGTTTTTCAGTATAACCGTTTCCAGTAATCCCTTAAATTTAGTATATTTCAGTTAAAATTATATACCCTATATTTCCCGTAATTTTCCCTAATTCAGTATATTTTATATATTCATTTAAAACCCGTATATCCATTATCCAGTATATTTAGATATTTAAATCCAGTATACCATATATCCAGTTATCCATAAATCCCCTATATCCATTACCAGTATATTATATATTCATAATTCAGTATATTCATATTCCAGTAAAATCCAGTAACCATTATTCATAATTCATATATCCATATATTTATAATTTAGTATATTTATATATTCAGTAATTTAGTATTCCTATATCCATATATTCAGTTATTTAGTATATCCAGTATTCCATATATTCAGTTTAAATTCAGTATATTCAGTATTTTCAGTATATTCAGTTATTATATATTCATATATTCATTAAACCAGTTATCCAGTATATTCATATATTCATATATCCAGTATATCCAGTATATCCAGTATATTCAGTATATTCATATATCCAGTATATCATTAAATCCAGATATCCAGTATATCCAGTATACCAGTATATCCAGTATATTCAGTATATTCAGTATATCCAGTATATCCAGTATATCCAGTATTTCCAGTATATCCAGTATATTCAGTATATCCAGTATATCCAGTATATTCAGTATATTCAGTATATTCAGTATATTCAGTATATTCAGTATATTCAGTATATTCAGTATATCCAGTATAGTCCAGTAATCCAGTATATTCAGTATATCCAGTATATCCAGTATATTCAGTATATTCAGTATATCCAGTATATTCAGTATATCCAGTATATCCAGTATATTCAGTATATTCAGTATATTCAGTATATTCAGTATATTCAGTATATTCAGTATTTCAGTATATCCAGTATATCCAGTATATCAGATATTCAGTATATTCAGTATATTCAGTATATTCAGTATATTCAGTATATCCAGTATATTCAGTATATCCAGTATATCCAGTATATCCAGTATATCCAGTATATCCAGTATATTCAGTATATCCAGTATATTCAGTATATCCAGTATATCCAGTATATCCAGTATATCCAGTATATCCAGTATATTCAGTATATTCAGTATATTCAGTATATCCAGTATATCCAGTATATCCAGTATATCCAGTATATCCAGTATATCCAGTATATCCAGTATATCCAGTATATCCAGTATATCCAGTATATCCAGTATATCCAGTATATCCAGTATATCCAGTATATCCAGTATATCCCAGTATATCCAGTATATCCAGTATATCCAGTATATCCAGTATATCCAGTATATCCAGTATATCCAGTATATCCAGTATATCCAGTATATCCAGTATATCCAGTATATCCAGTATATCCAGTATATCCAGTATATCCAGTATATCCAGTAAATCCAGTATATTCAGTATATTCAGTATATTCCAGTATATCCAGTATATCCAGTATATCCAGTATATTCAGTATATTCAGTATATTCCAGTATATTCAGTATATTCAGTATATCCAGTATATCCAGTAATATCCAGGTATATCCAGTATATCCAGTATATCCAGTATATTCAGTATATTCAGTATATCCAGTATATCCAGGATATCCAGTATATTCAGTTATCCAGTATATCCAGTATATCCAGTATATCCAGTATATCCAGTATATTCAGTATATTCAGTATATCCAGTATATCCAGTATATCCCAGTATATTCTGTATAATTCAGTATATCAGTATATCCAGTAATCCAGTATTCCAGTATATCCAGTATATCCAGTATATCCAGTATATCCAGGATATCCAGTATCCAGTATATCCAGTATATCCAGTATATCCAGTATATCCAGTATATCCAGTATATCCAGTATATTCAGTATATTCAGTATATTCAGTATATTCAGTATATCCAGTATATCCAGTATATCCAGTATATCCAGTATATCCAGTATATCCAGTATATCAGTATATTCAGTATATTCAGTATATTCAGTATATTCAGTATATTCAGTATATCCAGTATATTCAGTATATTCAGTATATCCAGTATATCCAGTATATTCAGTATATTCAGTATATTCAGTATATTCAGTATATCCAGTATATCCAGTATATTCAGTATATTCAGTATATCCAGTATATCCTATACCCGTATATCCAGTTTAAAACCGTATATCCCGAAAACCATTATCCGTATATTCGTATTTTATATCCATTTTTAGTATATTCGTTTTCATATTCCCTATATCCATATATTATTTTGTTCAGTATATCCATATAACCAGTTTTCCTAATCCAGTTTATCCGTATTTCAGTAATCCAGTTATCCATATATCCCTATACCATATATCCGTATATCAGTTATTCAGTAATTCAGATACCTATATCCAGTATACCGTTTTTCAGTAATTCAGTATATCCCCGATATTAGTATATCATATATCCGTTATCCATATATCCAGTAATCCAGTAATCCAGTATATCCAGTATATTTAGTATATCCCCATATCCAGATACCAGTATTTTCCATTATCCAGTATACCAGTAAAACCAGTATATTAGTATATTCAGTATACCAATAACATATTCCAGTATACCCCGTATATCCAGTATATCCATATATCCAGTAAACCAGTATACCAATATTCAGTATATTCAGTATATCCAGTATATTCAGTATATCAGTATATCCGTATATCCAGTATATCCAGTATATCCAGTATATTCAGTATTCCAGTATCCAGTATATTCAGTATATCCAGTATATCCAGTATATCCAGTAATCCGATATATCCAGTATTACCAGTTATCCAGTATATCCAGTATATCCAGTATATTCAGTATATTCAGTATATCCAGTATATTCAATATATCCAGTATATCCAGTATATCCAGTATATTCAGTATATTCAGTATATTCAGTATATTCAGTATATTCAGTATATTCAGTATATCCAGTATATCCAGTATATCCAGTATATCCAGTATATCCAGTATATCCAGTATATTCAGTATATCCAGTATATCCAGTATATCCAGTATATTCAGTATATCCAGTATATTCAGTATATTCAGTATATCCAGTATATCCAGTATATCCAGTATATCCAGTATATCCAGTATATCCAGTATATCCAGAATATCCAGTATATCCAGTATATCCATTATATCCAGTATATCCAGTATTTCCAGTATATCCAGTATATCCAGTATATCCAGTATATCCAGTATATCCAGTATATCCAGTATATCCAGTATATTCAGTATATCCAGTATATCCAGTATATCCAGTATATTCAGTATATTCAGTATATCCAGTATATTCAGTATATCCAGTATATTCAGTATATTCAGTATATTCAGTATATCCAGTATATTCAGTATATCCAGTATATTCAGTATATTCAGTATATCCAGTATATCCAGTATATCCAGTATATTCAGTATATTCAGTATATCCAGTATATTCAGTATATCCAGTATTTCCAGTATATCCAGTATATCCAGTATATATAGTAGCAGTAGTATCAAGCTAGACTTTAACGGACTGACGTCTGACAACCTTAATATACGTACAAGTTACCATGGTTACAGTGCATAATTCCTAATCAAAAGACTGAGACGTGCTGAAAATTTGTTCCAAACGAAAGTTGATCGAAATATACATCAACTGTGGAATGGAAAATGGCTG